>NW_028270143.1:89044416-89361290 GCF_037043375.1 Chiloscyllium plagiosum
ATTAGAATCTTCAAGACCATCTGAGCCTACTGGATAAGGAATTAATAGAAAGCTGGACAAGAACATGAATCCTTATCAGATTGCAAGGTTAGTTGTGTTGTAGAGGTCGCTGTTGGGACATATTTTCCTTAACATACATTAAATGATCTGGACATGTGTTTGGGGACAGAATAGTAAATATTGCAAATGATACAAAAATAAAGAAATTTCTTGAATATCAAGGAAAATATAAGCAGCTTCAACAATGATGGGGAAAATATTTGGATGAAAATTAATGCAGAACAATTTGAAGTGATTTATTTTGCGGAAAAGACATTTCATTGATTTAAAAGGACTGATAAGCAGGAAGGCTAGGCTTCAGATGTAGAAATGCTAATGTGTAATTTTTATTTTAGAATGTTTTGTCTGCTTTTGGATGCTCCATTTATTCAGGATATTAAGGCAGTAGAGACAGTTCAGATGAGATTCCAAGTTGTGACAATGTGAAACTCACTTCTGTACGGAATAATTCAGGCAAATAGCATTGATGTATTTAAGGAAAACATAGGTATGTTCAGGATTGTGAAAGGATAAAAGACTATACTGGCAGAGCTTGATGAAGGCAGATAGGAAGAGGCTGGTGGGTCAGAAATGTTGGTACAGACTAGTTGGATCTAATGGCTTGTTCTAGTCCTGCAAAAATTCTATGCAATTCTTTGGAAATTTGAAAGTTATTAACACTTAGAGTTGAAGTATCATTTCTGCAGTATAGTTGGCACAAGAAGATGTGTCCCTTGCACCAAGCAAATCATACGCTGATCCTGTACAGAGAACAGTTTGAAGTCCCTTTTAGCATGATCCTCCTTTGTTGGGCTTTTTGCAGCAACACTTGCAAAGGTGCTTGAAGAAACAGAGTTTTCTCTTCAACATATGCCCACCATTTCCAGCTTGCTGCACAGCAAGAAGGATGAAGCCCCTTTGAACAGCAGCAGCTGCTGCATACTCATCCTACATCCCATCGGTAGCCAATTGTTGACAACAATTCCAATCAGGACCAAAAGCAACTTGTGTAAAATTAATCAGGTCAATCTCACTAGATTTAGCAAGGTCAGGTGAGCACGAGCTCATAAACAGTGCCACCACTGCGGGAACTAGAAAATCTATCCTTGCGTCATTTTCTTCTGTAGCAATATTTTAATACCATGTATTTTAATGATGTGCTTTTTCTGTATGTGAATCAGTGGCTTTGTAATTGGCTTGAAGCATAATGAAGCATACTCCTTTCAGACATGTATGAAATTATGCATGAGGTGCACCAACCATCTGCTGCATTTTCAGACCCGATTCTCACAGTGGTTTGTCAGACTGTCGTATGGTCTTCAGACTGGTGTTGTACTTTTGTCAATTGACAATGTTTGATTTTTCAAATCAAAACATGAAGAGACTTAACCTATGTTTTTAAGCATAGCAGTTTTGTATTAATTGAATCCAACCTGTGGAAAAACACTCTACATTTGTCAGGATTCTGTACGTTTTGTAGGCATTGGGGCAGGGTTCATCTGCTGATAATTTTTTAATTGTAGAAAATAACCAAATGAGAGAGGATCGCGTTAACATTTGAGGCTTTGGTCAAATTATAAATAACATGTGTCTGTCCAGTCCAGGTGTATTCTAGCTACATGTCAAGCCTGAGTCATAATTGTCAGGCAGGTTTTATTTAAAGCACAAAGGGGATAAATCGTTTTTCACTTGATATGCAGGACAGACTCTGCTGTCACTCATTCAAGGATATACAATGCTGAATATCGCCATAATGTAATATTTTCTTAGCTTAACTTAGAACAAACAATGTTTATAAATGACAAGAAGGGGGCAGAATTAAAATGTGCAAGAGTAGGCTTGGGAGTGGATGGAGACGTGTTACAAGTGCTGAAACTGAAAATCAGGCAAAACTTATGAATGTCCTCATTTAACTACAATGTTAGGCTCTATGTGAGCAACTCTTTGAGAAAGCTAGTGTGTTTGATTCAATCTAATAATAATTCAGTTTTGTGTGATGTTTGCTTGAGATATGGGAATGAGCTGAAAATGTGTTGCTGGAAAAGCGCAGCAGGTCAGGCAGCATCCAGGGAACAGGAGAATCGAAGTTTCGGGTATAAGCCCTTCTTCAGGAATGGGCTTATGCCCGAAACGTCGATTCTCCTGTTCCCTGGATGCTACCTGACCTGCTGCGCTTTTCCAGCAACACATTTTCAGCTCTGATCACCAGCATCTGCAGTCCTCACTTTCTCCTGAGATATGGGAATGCCAGATCCCATGGCTACCTGGAACTCACTGGTGAATGCAAGGTGCGAAGACAGTGACAGAGAAAGGAGTTAGAGAAATTATGATCAAAAATTACAATTACTCATGTGAAGACACATGTTCTGAAGCACTGCGATCACTTACTGATTTCCCTCATGCTTCTGAACTCATACCCCATTCTCCCCATCTCAGTGCGCCATCAAATTCAAACTCATGCCACACCACCCACCAGAATCAAATTATAGTTTAACATTCTTACAAGGGGCATTGAGTTACTTTATAGCAATAGTTATTCATTGTGAGAGTTGATTTTGCCTATTCCATGGAACACAACTGATGATGTATGAAATGTTTGTCAAACCATTCCATGCCCCTTATTTGGCTCTTCCAGAGGAGAATACTTCTGAATTGTGAGGATATTGCTTATTCAACTCTTAAAAAGGAGAGGGAGGGCAAGACAATATAAGGACATCATCCTTTGGCTTGATTGCAAATACAATGCTTTAGACTTCCTTATCTCTTTCTTGAAACATGAAAACTAAGTTACAAATCAACACACTTCTACCAAAACAATTTACTAGCATCACCAAGAGCAGGCCGCAAGAGGCCAGATTTAGTTTTTAGACAGACAGAGATCAAGGTTTCTAAGTATGTTTCCTGTGCCATATGAGTGATTGTGACTAAAATGGAAAGAATATAACCCTGCAGTTCGGTGGGGATTCCACCCAACTCCATTCACACACAGATTGTGTTTAGTTCCACATCAATTTGTTTAATGAGAGAATTCATCTTAAAAATGGCCTTACATAATTACCATAGATCATCTAACAGCTGCTGATGAAAAATGTATTCACTCAATAGATAATTAATATTTGACTGTGATTGTCACTACATGCTGAGCTATTGACCTTTAGGAGGCTGATAGTGTGTGCACTTATCAACTGCATGCGTGCCTGAGGGTCTGTTTTTAACCAATGATAATGCTTTTTTGTTTAAAGTTGTTCCCATCCCGTCTGCAAATATTATGAGAATGAAGGAAGGAGAGAAAAAAAGCAAATGCAAAGACCTGAATGGCTGTAAAACCAAGTTGAATGGCTAAAAATCCATAAATCCAACTCCGAAGGGGAGTATTTCTCCTACTGGGCATTCTAATGATACAAAGTGAAGCACTTCATAACTCATTGATCTCATCTAGAATATTGATGAGGCAATTTACTAGGAGAAAGTGAGGGCTGCAGATGCTGGAGATCAGAGCTGAAAATGTGTTGCTGGAAAAGCGCAGCAGGTCAGGCAGCATCCAAGGAACAGGAGAATTGACATTTCGGGCATAAACCTGAAGAAGGGCTTATGCCTGAAACGTCGATTCTCCTGTCCAGAGGCAATTTACCAGTCAGTCCAAGTTTTCAGTTTGATTTTATGGACTATAAAAAATAATTTTGGAAAAGGTAAATTCAAATTTAGCAACTTCTCAGTATAAGCAATGTAAAAGAATAATATTTATTTAAAATTTGGGACTTGAAGTATGCAATGTACCAGAACAAAGGCACATTAGAAATTCTATGTTTTCATCAATTGCACTGACCCTAATAGGATCCACAACATTTTGTTCTACAAAATTGCTGCAAATAGAACCTATGAATTCTTGCTCATAGTTATCTCTACAAATCTGCCTTTCCCAATTTATATGAAGATTAACGTCACCCATGGTTACATGGCTTCATCTCCCGATTTATCCTTTCTACAGGCCTTGGTTTTCAATTCACCTGAACATTGATCCCAACACAGTGCATGTGAAGCCCCTCCCAGCAGAATAGCACCCTTCTACTCCAGTACTAACTGAAACCAACTTATACAACAGCATCTGGATCCCTCCCTCCAGCTCTAAGTTTCTCTTCAGCCCCAAAGAGATGTCCTTAATCCGGCATCGGACAGGCAATACAGTTTTCAGGACTTGTGCTCACAGTTGCAGAGGATAGTATGTGTCTTCCCAATTACACTTTCTCTAATAACTACTGTGGTCCTATGTCCTCTATGCAGTCGCTACTTTAATCTGCACAGCTTGAAAGAACCTCGTAACTGTTAGACAAATGCAGTGTCTTCATATCCACCTCACCTGCAGTCACAGTTTCCTGTCTCTGAGTTACCTACTCTGAGGGGTGTCACTGCTTTCCGGAGCAGAGTGTCCAAGTAACTTTCCCCTTCCCTGATGTGTCAATGTCTGCAGCTCGGATTCCAGCTCCTCAATTCAGATCCAGAGTTCCTCAAACAGCAAGCACTTACTCCAAATATGTTCACTCTGGATCACACTGGCTCCCAGCAGCTTCCACATGTTACAGTAGCAACACATCACACGTCATGCCAACTTTATCATCTTTGATATAATTTTCAGTTCCCTTCTCTGTAAAATCTGTTGTAATTTTTTAATGAGAAAAACACTATTATCAATCTTATACTTAACAAGCTCCTTTATGAGAGGAGAGAAGAAAGACATTAGAGTCTTAAACACAAACTGAAGACCTTACTTATATCATAAAGATTAGTAATAAAAACAATTGAGCTTCTTTTCCTGCAAACACGTCACACAGTGGTTTGTGACATCTCTGCAAACTAGGCTCTCAATCACATTTTTTATCCAATCCCTCATCTCTCACTTGTAGAATTTACTTCTTACAATAAATTCCAGTTAAAGTACCTTCTGTCTCCCTTGCATTGAATTCCCACTGTGAACCAGATTTTGAGTTTCACTCACTCAGACTTTTTCTCACTTAGACAAAGTCTCCACTTACATTGACCATGTTTCTTACTGACTATGTGATGCATAGTCTTTACCCTGTCCTCATTTGACAGCAACAGAACTTAATTTTATTTGAAAAAAGATATTGAATTGCCAATTAAGTGGATTGCCATCCTTTTTACTTTCTCAGCTGCTTGGTCTCTGTTAAGACACCACATGCAAAATGTACAATGGATTGGCATGTCATGTGTCCTTCCATTATAATTGCCAGAGTATCCAAATAAGCTGATTGTCTGTGTATTTTAATGGTGACTTGATTACCTCATCCCTGGGAAATAATCCTAGCAAGGCCCCCTTGTCCAACGAGTTAGCCTTAAAAGTCCTTCCATAACAGCTGAATAACCTTGATGTCAGGTCTATGTTTAACTGCAACAATAGCATAGGAAATGTGAGTCCTTCACATTCCCCCAAAGTCATTGTCTTGGGTCGGTTATACAACCTTGCATCACCTCCAACTGCAGCAAATCTTCGCTATTACACTGAAGCATCAACCTCGATTTCTGAACTCAAGGTCTGGAGACAGATTAGAAACCAAAGCCTTGTAACTCCACAAGCAACCCCACCTTATAATAGCACCAACAACTAAGTCATAGCTGAACACACAATCCATACCTTGTGTTTTCCCCATGTCCCGTCAGCTTTTGCTCTCCTTCATTCACATCCCTCTTCTATACCACCACCACCCTCACCTCCCATCATCTCCGTGTCCCCTTCCTCACCCTCCTCTATCTATATCCTTAGCATCATTTCTATATTATCATTCACCTCAGGATCCCCAAAGGCCTTAGAAGGTGGATGGATTTGTTGAATTGAAAATGTAGTTTTATTTGGCCCAGGGAATAAAATTCAATTAAAACCTCAAAATTTATGTCAGTGCCACCAAGAGATGCAGATGAGGGAGGAGATGCATGAAGGAGCAACAGCACCACCTAATGTTGATAGGACTCTAAAGTAGGTATGATGATAACTACACAGGACTACCCAGACATGGCACATTCATAGAACAGTAAGTATCTATGAGAGAAACATGCTATCTAACTTCAAGACTTCAGTTGAATCCTGAAAGATTCTTCAAAGTATGTCCCTGTGTTAGTTTGCAGATAAGGTTGATGTATTCTATGCCCATCGATCTTCAGCTGCTCCATCATAAGGTCAGAAGTGGGGATGTTCATTCACCTATGATTGCACAATGTTCAGAACCATTCGCAACTCCTCAGGTCTATGTTTAACTGCAATAATATCTGGACAATATCCAGGCTTGTGCTGAAAAGTGGCAAGTAACATTCATACCACACAAATGCCAGGCAATGACCATCAAATAAGAGATAATCTACCCACAACCCCCTGACATTCAGTGGCATTACCATTGCTGAATCCCCTACTATCAACATCCTGGTGACCAGAAACTGAATTGGACCATCCATTAAATGCAGTAACTATAAGAGCAGAGTCTAGGAATACTGCAGCAAGTAACTCACCTCCTGACTCCCGAAAGCTTGTCCACCATCTACAAGGCCAAGTCAGGGCTGTGATGGGATACTCCCCATTGCCTTGATAAGTGGAGCTTGAGGCTTGATACCATCCAGGCCAAAGAAGCCCATTTTATTGGCACCACAAGCACAAGCATTTGTGCATCGGAATATTTTTTACAGGAGGGATGTGATTGCACTGGAGGGGGTGCAGAGGAGGTTCACCAGGAGGTTGCCTGAGATGGAGGTTGCCAGCGATGAAGAGAGGCTGGATAAGTTCAGGTTGTTTTCCTTGGAGAAGAGAAGGTTGACGAGGGACCTGATGGAAGTGTATCAACTTATGAAGAGCCATGGACAGGATGGATAGGAAGCAGATGTCCCCTTTGTTGAATGGTCAATAATGAGGGCAGGAGATGTTTTAGGGAATTGAGGAAAGGTTTTTTTCATTGGGATGGTGGTGGCAATCTGGAATGCACCACCTGGGAAGGTAGTATAGGTGGAAAACTTCACAACCTTTAAAAGGTATGTGAGTAAGAGCTGCAGCATGGGATTAGCATTAGCAGGTTGGCACAGTCTGCATGGGCCGAAGGGTCTCTTCTGTGCTGTATGACTCTTTGACCTCTTGCAGGCATTATATGACCTTTCCTCCTGTAATGTAAGGATGAAGATTTCAGCTCCTGTTTGGCCAAAATGATCAGCAGGTTCACATGAAAGCAGTGGTGCTGGTTGAGGGTCAAGAGGGGCAGGAAGAGCTGGAAGGTCTCAGCATGTCAGAACAGCCACGCTTTACACTGCTGATGGCTGTTTCTATCATGGTAAACTGAGGCCAATTTATGCAATCTATCATTGATGGCTCAGGGGACAGCATATTTCAATGATTGTTGAGGTGACAGGTCACCTCAACGGCTGCTTCATCAGACCTCGAGCAGCACAGCAAGTGGCAATCCCTGGATACGTAATGCAGACAGCTGCTCCAAGGCTTATTCATAGAACATTTAATACATTTTCAGCTTCTGTCTGCCACATCCCAATCTCACCTTCACCAGCTCCGACCACCCTTCTGATATCAAGAGCATCCTTCTCCAAGGTCATCAATATCGCTAGGTTGACCAGTTCATCGCAGAAGGACACCTCTTGCAGGCATTATGTGACCTTTCCTCCTGTAATGTAAGGATGAAGATTTCAGCTCCTGTTTGGCCAAAATGATCCATAGTCTGATATGATTCTTCTGACATTTCACCAAACTATACAAGACCATCCTCTCATACCTCCACGATTTTGTTCCCTTCTCTCACATCTCGATGTTCCTTTTCAATTTGGTTTGAAGTCCTGCTGCTTATGGGTGTGCCAGCTTTGTAAGACCTTCCTGGTTGACACCCTAGTTATGTATGTTACTCGGTTTGCCAGATCTTTCAGGAAGTCTCGGAAGCTATGTCCTGCTCACCATTTTGCAACTGCTAACCACTCTGGCAACCTCCAACTATACCTCCACTGTTTGCTTCCCCTTACCTCTTTCCAGATATAAAAGGTTCCTCCTGGCATGATCTGCAGAGACATAGCACATAGCCCGGAGCAATCTCAAATAATGGACTGACTGGTTAATGATCTGAATGCCTGTTACCTTATATCGGCACTCTCTGGATGTGTCCATTTTGAAGGCCGATGCCTTTGTATATCTATCTCCCACTTCATAATCATGTTTCCTGTCCATCATGGAATGGATATCATGGCAGTGAACCATGCACATCACACTCCAATTTCCTGGTTCCTGAAAATGCTTCCATATTAGAATGTCAGCAACGTCAACAAAATCCAAGCCTGAAGGTCTAAGATCGTAAAAAGACATTGTAAGGAAAGAGATAGAAAGGAGTTAACTGATGATAATCATTTCTTTTTCTGATGGGATGTTACAATGTATAACTAGGCCATAAATCTTGGTGTGAACTTACCATTGCTGCTTCTCCATGTGCAGATCATTTTGGACTACAATGCACCTGAACTTTTGTAACACATTACCTGATTTGGATGAGGGTTTGGATTTAGTGTTCCCCACCCTGCGATGCAAACATCCAGTAGGGGGATACTGCAGGAAAAGCAGGACTGATATGAAAGAGATTGGATCATACAGTAAGGATGCTTTTACTAACTTAGGACTGTGGACCATTGGACGTGCTTACTGTGAGAGAAGGAGTGATCTACAGAGAATAGGGATGACTGAAACCTGGAGGATTTGTAGACAGATGGTCAAGAATAAAGATAATGCAGCATAGAATGAAGATAATTGTAAAGTCTTCACAATTGTTATGAAGACTTTACCTGGTAATAGCCATTACATGAGGTCATAAGGTTTTTTCCCTTTATACTTAGTCATGTGAATCCATCAATCCTACTTTTTAGTCCACATTCTTGCTCCCTCTTCCCTCTGTGATGAAACTGCCTGATTTTCTTTTACTGCATAGCTTATGCAATTTTCATTGAAAGATAATACCCAGCTTGGCTTAAAGTTCTCAGATTAGTCCACTTTAATAAAGGAGCAGCATTAGTTCTTAAGAGGAAATTGTGGGTTTTGCTTTCTTGCTTCATCTAGGAGCGGAGACCTTCTGTCTCACCTATGGGAGACATTTTAAAAACAGGAGCAGGCTCTTTAGGCCATCAAGCATGTTCCTTTGACATTCTGTGTGATCGTGGCTGATCTTCAAGTAGCTGCATCTTTTCCCTATATCCCTTCACGTCTTTAGCTCACAATATCAGTTCATCTAATTGATAAACTGATCATCAATTGAGCATCAATTGGCATAGCAAAAGAAGGTTCCAAACTTTTACAACCCTAGTGTTTCCTAATTTCACTTCTAATGGGTCCAGTTCAAAGTTTTATATTATGCCCTCTTTTCATAAACTCCTCAACTGGTGAAATAGTTTTTTTTCTGTTTATTCTATATGAAACTTTCAGACCTAATAAACGGTACAGTAAAGAAATAACCCTCTACAGCACTGATTTTCTCTCTCTGCAAAAATATGGACACTTTCAAAATCAGATGTAGGAAATATCTGGGTTACTTCTGTCAGTGGTCCAGGTTGACTTTCCATGATGCTAGGATGGCAGCTTTTGCAGCCCTCGTAGAAAGAGCCAGGAGATATTCCTGGTAGAATGTAAGTGGACCTTGAGCTAGAAGGTGGGTAAGGAGAAACATGACTATACTAACACATGGTCCACATTTATTGGATGGGATGGTTCAAATGGATGATTAACAGAGCATAAACTGTCAGCCTTTAGAAACAAAGTATTTTAGCAAGTGCTCAGAGAAAGAGGGCAGTCAGGTGATGCTTGTCACCAGACATCACCTTATTCAGATTGAAGGTGAACTAGAATTGAGGGGAAGAAAGCTTCAGTGAAGAACGTCCTCACAAACAAATGCTGCAGAATCTCAGCAAGGCCATGAGCATTTGTGGAGAGAAAGCAGTCAATGTTTCGGGTCCAGTGATCCTTTGGGTTCTGAAGCATGGTTACTGGATCTGAAACGTTGACCCTGCTTTCTCTCCCTATGGTTCTGAAGGAGTCACTGGACCCGAAACATTGAACCTGCTTTCTCTCCATATGGTTCCTGAGAGGGGTCACTGGGTGTAAAACATTGACTTTGCTTTCTGTCAACAGATGCTGAGTTTCTCTGGCTATTTCAGTTTTGGTTTCAGATTTCTAGCATCCGCAGTTCTTTATTCGCTCACACGTTGATTAAGAACAGGATGCTGTCATCATCAACAATTGAGATCAACACCCTCTATGTTCATCTTCCTGTACCAGTTGGTCCCAGGTTCTGTTTGCCATTCCTGCTGGGCAGCATGTTGCTTCAGTTGCTGCTCTCAGGATGCTTCAGTTGTTTGGTGAGAGACACAAGGTGGCTGGTTCATGCATAAAAACTCATCAGTTACAAGTTATAGCAATTGCTTGCAGGAAAGATAAACCAGGAAAGATGAGTTTTGACTGCAGAGAACAGAGGGAGCACTGCTGAGCTGGAGGAGAACTGAATACTTCTCTCTCTATAACTGGTTCCCAGTTCCAAGCTGCTCAGTTACCTGAGAACCAATCTCACAGTTGTTGGTAGATAAAAAGAATTTTGTCATTGATTTGCCCCACATCCAATCAACTTCTTGTTGTCAGTAAAAGTTGCTTGGCACCACATTGTCTGAAACCTAAAGTCTAATTACTGTTTGTTCAAGCTGTTTTTTACGATGCTTGCCCGCATGTTAGTTCTGAAGGAGGATTCAAAACAATAACTCTCTTTCACTCACAGCCACTGCCAGATTGACTGAGTTTCTCCAACACCTTCTGTCTGTTTGCTTCAGATTTGCTTCAGCGATCATAGTATTTTGATATTATATAGGTGTCAGATTACTTTGCTTTTCAAGACAGACAGCCACCCTTTCAAACGCTAGTTCCAATACTGCTCTTTCTCATTTCAGTCCTCAGTTTTTAAAAACACAAAACAAAAGAATTTATAACCGGATAGTCCTGAATGGTTAAAGGAGCAGAATTGTTGGGATTGATTTTAATACCTGCAGGTTTACAGTGCAGTGGTCTTGTGATGAATGTGCTTCGTTATGTCTGAAAATTTTATGGTCCCACAGTTTTCACTGTTGAGCTGATTATTGCTTGCTTTTGAACTTGATCTCCTGCTCAGTGTTGGTGAGAATAGTGTCAAGGCAGCAGGCCGAAATAGCTCTGCATTGGTTGCTTGGGTCCAGCCAGAGGCAGGGTTTCCAAAGAGCTGCTGGTGTCAGGAGGATCAGGCCCGAGGAGGCCGAAAGCTTCCTTCTGCAGGCTGAAGAAGCATCTCTGCTCCCCTTAACGTCCCAACAAATACCCTGAGGTTCCTTGGGTAACTTTGACGTAGCTCAAGCCTCCCTTGCATCTCCATTAAAATCAATTTGCTGCACTCAAAACCACATCAAGCTGTGACTTTTCGATTTAAATTGGACCTCTGAGAGCATGAGAGCAAAATAATTTCCACAGCCAAACTGTACAATTGTGTGACAATCCCTGTTGTCCTTGAAATACAGTTGGATATTTATAGGTGGAAATAGATCCAAAATCATTAATATGTATCCAGTAGTTAAATTGCATTGTGTTGTTGCCAGCAGTAAGGCAACTGATTGGTCCTGAAATAGGGTTTCTCTTAGCAGAAAAACAAGAGCCCAAGACCTATTATCATAGTGGCACCTCCACATCATGGCTACCATTGACATCACAAACTCAGTGGAGAGAATCCCTAAGGAGATTGTGCATATTAACACTGACATTAAGTTTATAAATTCTGTGCCTGTCCACTCATCTCCACTTCACCTGATGAAGAGGCAGCGCTCCGAAAGCTTGTGATTTCAAATAAACCTGTTGGACTATAACCTGGTATGATTTGTCTTCTGATTTTGTCCACCCCAGTCCACCACTGGCACCTCCTTTTCAATGCGTGCACCGATAGAGAAGGCAGCTAAACTCCCTTTGAGCACCCCATCCCATGTTAATATTGAGAGGGACTCTGGGAATAGCACACCACTCGATTTCTCTTTCAGCTTGCACTGATGCATCCATCCACAGGATTGCCAGCAGAGGGTTGGTGGTAATTCCTGGCAGACCATCAGCAAGTTGGTTAGAATGCCTTATACAGTATTTTATGAACTCAGCAGGGAATGTTTGAAGGGAAGCTATTACATTGAGGTAGAGAATAGATAGTTTAGTTGACAGCATTCATGGCCACACCATAGTTAGGGGGCAATTGTGTAGTGGTATGGTCAACATAGAGCTCGATAGCACACAAAAAGGCCCTTGAGCCCATCGAGTCTGCACCGATCAAAAAAACCTAACAATTCTAATCTCATTTTCCAGCACTTGGCCCAAAGCCTGGTATGCCTTGGCATAAGAGCCCATAGGATTCAATGAAACTTGTCTCATTAAACCCAGAATTGACTGACTGGTCGGAAGCATCGGGTGATAGTCAAGGACAGATTTTTTTATGACTGGAAGTCTGTGTCCAGTGGGGTCGCATAGGGGTCAGTGTTGGGATTCTTGCTGTTTGTGGTATTGTACAAATGATTTAGACTTGAATGTAGGAGGATTCATTAGAAAGTTCACAGTGAGAATCTCACTGGACTGGAAATCCAGAAGTGTAGGCTAATATCAAATCCACCTGATCAATTAACAAGTCAGGAGTTGAAAATTAATCTCCATAATAGTGACTGTGAAGCATCACTGATTGACCACTAATGACCTTTAGTGTGTATTGAGGGAAGGCACCTTCCTCTGCCAGCATAGGAATCACAAAACTTGTGCCCACACCTCCTCCCTCACCTCTATCCAAGGCCCAAAAGGAGCCTTCCACATCCATCAAAGTTTTACCTGCAACATCCACCAATGTCATTTATTGTATCCGTTGCTCCTGATGTGGTCTCCTCTACATTGGGGAGACTTTGCGCCTCCTAGCAGAGCGTTTTAGAGAACATCTCCGGGACACCCGCACCAATCAACCCCACCACCCCGTGACCCAAAGTTTCAACTCCCCCTCCCACTCCGCTGAGGGCATGCAGGTTCTGGGCCTCCTCCACTGCCACTCCCTCACCACCCGATGCCTGGAGGAAGAACACCTCATCTTCTGCCTTGGAACACTTCAACCCCAGGGCATCAATATGGACTTCACCAGTTTCCTCATTTCCCCTCCCCCCACTTCACCCCAGTTCTAACCTTTCAGCTCAGCACTGTCCTCATGACCTGTCCTACCGGCCAATCTCCATTCCCACCTATCCGCTCCACCCTCCTCTCTGACCTTCACCTTCATCCCCACCCCCATTCACCTATTGTACTCTTTACTACCTTCCCCCACCCTCCCCTCTGACCTATCACCTCCATCCCCACCCCCATCCACCCATTGTACTCTTTACTACCTTCTCCCACCCTCCCCTCTGACCTATCACCTCCACCCCCACCCCCACCCCCACCCCCATCCACCCATTGTACTCTTTGCTACCTTCCCCCACCCTCCCCTCTGACCTATCACCTCCATCCCCACCCCTATCCACCCATTGTACTCTTTGCTACCTTCCCCCACCCTCCCCTCTGACCTATCACCTCCATCCCCACCCCCATCCACCCATTGTACTCTTTACTACCTTCTCCCACCCTCCCCTCTAACCTATCACCTCCACCCCCACCCCCACCCCCACCCCCATCCACCCATTGTACTCTTTGCTACCTTCCCCCACCCTCCCTTCTGACCTATCACCTCCATCCCCACCCCCATCCACCTATTGTACTCTTTGCTACCTTCTCCCCACACCAACCCCCCCCCCCCCCCCCTCCCATTTATCTCTCCACCCTGCCTTCAGTCCTGATGAAGGGCTTTCGCCCAAAATGTCGATTTCCCTGCTCCTTGGATGCTGCCTAACCTGTTGTGCTGTTGTGCTTTTCCAGCACCACACTGATCTAGACTCTGATTTCCAGCATCTGCAGCCCTCACTTTGGCCTTTAGTGTGTGGTCCCTATCTGACTTCAGAACCACAGCAATGTGGTTGACTCTGAAACGGTTGAGTGAGTTAAAGGTCAGTTCGGTTTGTGCAACAAACGCTTGCCTTGCAAATAACTCCAATATTCCACATAGAATAAAGAAAGGAAAAGGATGACAAAAAGTCACAGACTTTCTTCAGTATTCTTGTATCTTTCCTTCTATAACTTACCAGAAATTAAAGAATAGGATCAAACATTATGTTGTAAAACTTCTGTTGAAAAACTGACAAGCCCTTCTTAAGATAGAATTCAATTCTGAAATTTAAAATAAATTTATCTTGACCTCTTCTGACCATTTGGCTGCTTCCTGCCATGCTTCTCTCGTTGTTTATAGTGGGAGCTTCACCTGACTTGAATCAGCGAAGAGGAAGTGGTGGCTTGTGTAAATGGAGTGAACCCAGGCCAGAATGATGTCTCATTTCCTGTTAATCCCTCTGATCAGTATTCCCATTTGGTAGCAGAAGGTTAAAATTCCTCCTCAGTTGTTTCTAAGAGGCAGCTTCTATAATGGAGAAGTTATGGTAGTTGTATTTGAAATCAGAGAGAATAGCGAGGCCATGAAAAGCTGCCGGATTTTGTTTTAAAGGCCATAAAGGAAGATAAAACTAGTAAAATCTGAAGACTTTCCATTGACATTACAGCAGACTGGAAACACAATGTTGAAATACTTTTCTTGATTCACTGCTCTTTCTGAAGATGGGACATTACTGATCACATTTGAAATCATAACACCACAAGATGAATACAAGGATCTGTTTCCATACTGATGGCATTCTACAAGGATATCTGAGCCTACAGTTTGTTACCTAAATGTGTTTACATTTTATTATTTGAAGTCGACCTGAAAGTTGCTGGAAGGATATGTAATTATTAGGAGCAGGTTTTGGAGCATTCATTACTGGAATTTAAGTGACCAGTAACAATTTAAGTATAAGAGAATTCATTGGCTGAAACAAAATCCAGCATTTGAAAGATTCTACTATCTGTTTTCAACCAAACCAATTTGACAAGATTCAAATATAATTATCTTTTTTTTCTTTCCCTCTAGTTCCTTCAAGCAGGTATCAATCCCAGAGATGACATAGCAACAGAGGCCTATGAAGATGAGTTGGACATGGGCAGATCAGGGTCATACCTGAACAGCAGCATCACCTCAGCCTGGAGTGAACACAGCCTTGATCCTGATGACATTAGGGTAAAAACAATGAACTTTTCTTGTTGTCACATTCTGCAACTAATTTCGCTTTTTAATGCAACATGAACGATAGATTACTTTCTCCACGTAAACATCAAGTTATACTCACCCAAAAGCAAATTACTGTAGATACTGGAAATGTGAAACAGAAATAGAAGCATTGGAAATATCCAGCAGGTCTAGCAACATCTGAAGAGAGAGGAACAGAGTGGAAACTTAGGTCAATGACATTTGTTCAGAGCTGGAAGAAATTAAAAGAGCGATGGGTTTTTAGAAAGTACAGTTAATTCAGGAAGGGGTACAGGTTAGAATACACATAGGGGAATGTCAGAGTTAAGATGAAAGACAGAAGACCATGCTCACTTATTTTTGTTGGACCGAACCAATTAAGCCAGCAATATTAATAATTTGTGCTGTTAGGAACTATTAAGTACTTATTGATAAATAATAGCTGGGCTGCTGTTCTGAACCAGGAAATAATAGCAAGTGAGTTAAAAATAATTTTTAAAAAGAAAGGTAATGAGAAAGTATTTTACAAAGTAATAAGATGAAAAATTGACCCTATAGGCATATGGACTGAGTAGTGTATTCCACTGAAAAGTTAGAGGACAAAATGTTTCTCTGAACATTTGGAGATTTCTTGCATTCAGCAAATTTCATTTATAATTTTATCTAATTGTCTTGTTTCAGACAATCATTTTTGTGAAGAATTTTAATCCCATAACTATGAAACACAAATATCTAAATTCACGCAAAATTATCATTCTCACTCATTTCACCCCTGTAAAGATGGTACTTGCCATTCTGTAGTGGGACTTCCAATTTTGGCCTTATTCTCTCTGTCTACAATGAGATGCTCTCATCATTGTGAAAAGCCAGATCTGAATATTTCATAATAGACTACATTCAAAGTCCTTCCTTCTTGAGCCAAAATTGAGCATTTTCTTGGTGTTCCTATTCCGTTGTTACATTTTCTGATATTTTTCACAAATGATTTGAGTTCCAACAAGAACGCTCTATGGGTCAGGTAGCTCACTTAAGGGTGAAAATTGTACTTTACCATTTTTATATCCTCCACGGCCAACCTTGTTCTTTCCTGATGCCCCCAACTTTGTACCTAAGCCATGACCTGGTTATTACAAACTCCTTAATTTGTGAGAGACGAATACAAAACGTTATAGCAACTCGCTTGTTCCAATCCTTGACACTTGCATACAATCTTCAAGAACTGTGCATGGAGCAGCAAGAGGAATGGTCTTCTTCTCAGCCACAAAAAACATTGACTATGTCAACTGAGATAGATCGTGGAGTCTTCTCAAAGTTGGATATCAGCAGAAGTTTGTCCCCATTCTCTGCCTGTAGCATGACAACATGTGTGCTGTGATCCTCATCAATCAATCCATCAAGAACCTGTGCATGTAAAAATTGGGGTCCAACAATACTATGTTATCATACCAATGTTTTTTAGTGTCTTCCTCCTGGCAAAACCTCACCATACATCCATGAAACTTACTGCCGGAGTGAAGCCTCTCTATTGGATAAGCAGGAAACTGTTCAACCTGCATTTCCTGCAGCTCAGAG
This sequence comes from Chiloscyllium plagiosum, assembly GCF_037043375.1. Taxonomy (NCBI): domain Eukaryota; kingdom Metazoa; phylum Chordata; class Chondrichthyes; order Orectolobiformes; family Hemiscylliidae; genus Chiloscyllium; species Chiloscyllium plagiosum. The sequence goes on from NW_028270143.1 coordinate 89,061,288, forward strand.
ACAAGTTCTCTCCAACCTGTCATCAAGCTGCTATATGCAGATGACATTCTTGTGTGCATACACTCAAAGGCTGAGCTCCAAATTATCCTTGAAATATTCAGAAAGAGATTAGGCCATAGGCTAAAAAGTCTGGATGATAGAGGTCCCCTATCAATCTGTCCCCCATTGATCCAAGGAAAACTGTTGGATAACTCCTATACCTTGGGAACACCTTTTAAAATGAAGCAGACATCAAGGATGAAATCCAGCCTTCATGGCAACAGTTGAGCTTCTGATCATCTCAGGAACCGAGTGTTTGATGACAAAGACCTCAAACCCAGCACCAAACTCAAGGTTTACAGGTCATTTGTGCCACCTGTCATTTAGGCAACAGAGACATGGACAATCAATATCAGATACCTTAGATTCCTGCAGATATATCACCTCTGATCCATCCACAAAATTCTGCAAATCTACTGGCTGGATAGGCATTCCAATATTAATGTCCTCTCTCAAGATGTTATCCTACATCAAGGCACTGGTTATTGTTGATCAGCTACATTGGCGAGCAACATAATCCATATGCTGGGCACAAGATTTGCAAAATGAGTTTGATACTCTGAGCTTCTGCAGATCAAATGGTAACCAATTGGTCAGATATCCTCAAAGTCTCCATGAGAACACATAACATCCCCATTGACTCATGAGAATCTCTTGACAATGACCAAGCAAATAAGAAATGATGCATCTGTGAAGGTGCCAATACGCCCAGGTGAAAACCAAGCACAAAGAATAGGAGTGTGTGAAAACCTGGGCATCACACGCACCCACTTTACAAGCACCAGGTACTCCGGTTGTAGCAGAGTGTATGCATCTGCCATTAGTCACCTCAGGATCCACTGTTCCAGAGGGGAAAATAATTCTTCTTAATCTCAAAGGATTGCCTAAAAAAAAAGAGACTACATTTACAACACATGATGGTGTTTCTATTTTCCAATTTGTTGCACCGCTGTATTCACCTCTCTTTAATCTACTGTAAATGTCATATTCTGGGTCTGACTCATAATCATGATGAGGATCATTAATGTGGATCGTGCCTTACGAAGTCACAGGATGCAATTTTATCGTGGTGCTACGCCATCATCTAAAAATACACTCCATAGTCATTGGCTATTACTTAACTGCAGATGGGATTTCTGCACCTCTGAACTGAAAGCTTGGAGCTTTTCTGTGATGGTAAGGTACATCTCATTCTTACTCCTGCATTTTAATATTCATCTCACTCAGATGGCTGAACATGTCCAGCTTATCCTGCCAACTATAACCAGATAGTAACTCTTTATAAAGCAGTTCATGTGTTGTTGACAACTCTGTCAGGTCTCTCCTGAGCTCGTGAATCCAGGAGAGAACCTTACCCAGTGATCATTATCACATCTCAGTATGTAACAGTAAACTCTGATGCTCAGCCTCTATCTCTGCATACACAATAGTGAACACGTGATTTTTATGTAATTCACAATTATCATAGCTTGTTTAGTACTGCAGCTAACTCTGGTGGCATTTTTTGGCTACAAGAGCTTCACAGTAGAGGATGCAGTGGTGATTGGAATGTCAGGATTTTGCTCCTTCACCTTACTAACAAACCCTTCAACCTCCCTGTCATGGAGGCTGCTCCATCAGTGCACATGTCCAACACATATTTTACCTTAAGAAGGTATCTTTTACCCAAAATATTTCTTCACCAGTCGCTTGGCTCAGTAGCTCCTTGCAAAAGAAAACATACTCCTAAATGGAGTTCCTATCAACATACCAAAGGATGGCTAACAGTGGGCATCGTCTACTTATATTGGAGGACTTACCAATCCGCAAAGCAAACTTCCCATGAGTAGCGAACATCTCTTACAGCAGCATATCATAGAAATGTCATCAATTCTGCTGACATATCATCAATTCAACGTTTTATCAGAGGGTGGAATTTTGACAATCTTGTTTGCAGCATCAGCTCCTAACATCACACTGTGAGTTTTTACATGCAGGTTTGATTAAGTTTTTGACAATGGTATTTGGTTATTTTGATTTTGCCACCAGGTAACTTAACTCTTGAACTTTATTCAATACCCATGCACAGTCCATCAGATGTTGTGTTTGCTTGATATTTTGTTCGCTCAAGTTCTTTAATTTCGAGATGTGTTTGTTCACAACAGATGCATCTTTCCTCAGTGCTCGTCAACTTTTCTCTGCAGACCAGACACTCAGATATACTCATTGCACTGTCTCTGAACAGACAATCCTTTTTTGTTCCTTTCGGTTTAAATGTTTCATCAACCGAAGTAGAGGAGGGATGGCCTCATATGACAAGAAACGTATACATTTCTTCTTAGAATCTAAGACTAACTAAGACAGAATAACTTAAAAAAAAAATCCAAGAACATCCACTTTAAAATCCATGCTAATGGGGAAATATGTCCAGGTGGGCAGACCACTTCAAAAACCATCTCAGCTGTACCCCTCTTTACTGCACATGCTCAGTTTCTTCTCAGAGCGAGTTTGGTGTAGCTCGCGTGCAGGTGCCAAATCTCCAAGCATGTGGAGTATCAGAAGCCGCTACACTGATTGGAGGGGCTGCTGAGAATTTCATGGCGCCTTGCTGCATTGCTGCAGTTGAAAACCTTTGCTCCAGTCTCTTTATCTTCTGTTTATGTAACTACCACCTTTACTTCCTATCAACTTCTCGTCTTTTTGCGCTGACCTCTTCATCTAATCTGCATGCTACCTGGAACTTTCTCCTGGAACTGACCTCAGAACAATTTATTTGGTAAGAGAAAGTTCCAGACAGCATGCAGAGTCAATGAAGAGATCAGCACAAAAAGACTGAAAATTGATAGAAAGTAATTATGGAAACAGAAGATAAAGCGATTCCAGAATAAAATCAGTTCTTGATAGACTATAAGTTTTATTTTCATAATTTCATTACCATGGTGATAAGTCACTGAATATATTCACATCAGGTTCCCAAAGTAATTTTAACGAAACTGCATCAAAGTTTTTTACATACAGAAGGAAAAAACACTAACAGCTTTACATTACACAAGAACTAGTTGAAATGGTCTTGTTACAAATATCAGAAATAAAAATTTAATACTTTTATCCTCAACAACAACTTACAGATATCCAAAACTCAGTGATGGGTCACCCAGTTTCCAGTTTCCTTGTTCACTTGGCACAGCTATATTTTGATTTTTTTTCCCCCAAACATATGCATTCATTGACTGTCAGCTCCTTTAGTTAATATTTCTTCATGAGACCCATAAATAATCTGCGAACACAGCTCACTTATTTTTTAACATGGATTCCTAAAACTCATTTTCAATAGTCTTCTGTTTCAGTTTGTGGAGATTTCTCTCACTGATATTGAACTACTCAAGACTTCTTTGTTGTCAAAGTAGTTTTGAAGACTGCAGTGCAAATAGCCCATTGCTGCTATTGACCTGTTCTGCCTGACAGAAACCTGCACACTGTTAAACCTTCTGGATGGTTCTCTCTTTTTAAACATTTTCACAAGAGGGAAATCACGAGGGGGACATGACATAACTTTGGCAAATAGGGTTAAAGAGAATCCGAAGGGTTTTTACAAATACATTAAGGACAAAAGAGTAATTAGGAGAGAATAGGGCCCCTTAAAGTTCAGCAAGGCAGCCTATGTGTGGAACCACAGGAGATGGGGGAGATACTAAATGAGTATTTTACATTAGTGTTTGCAGTGGGGAAGGACATAGAAGATATAAAATGTTGGAAAATAGATGGTTACATCTTGAAAAATGTCCATATTACAGAGGAGGTGTGCTGGATGTCTTGAAATGTATAAAAGTGGATAATTCCCTCAGACCTGATCAGGTGTACCAGAGAACTCTGTGGGAAGCTATGGAAGTGATTGCTGGGCCCCTTGCTGAGATATTCGTATCATTGATAGTCACAACTGAGTGCCAGCAGACTAGAGGTGGGTAACATGGTGCCACTATTTAATAAAGGTGGTAAGGAAAAGTCAAGGAATTATAGACCAGTGAGCCTGACATTGGTGGTGAGCAGGTTGTTGGAGAGAACCCTGAGGGACAGGATTTACATGTATTTGGAAAGGCAAGGACTGATTAAGGATAGTCAACATGGCTTTGTGCATGGGAAATCATGTCTCAAAAACCTGATTGAGATTTTTAAAGAAATAGCAAAGAGGATTGATGAGGGCAGAATGGTAGACATGATCTATATGGACTTCAGTAAGGTGTTTGACAAAATTCCTCATGGGAGACTGGTTAGCAAAGTCAGATCTCATGGAATACAGGGAGAACTAGCCATTTGGATATAGAACTGGCTCAGAGGTAGAGGAAAGAGGTTGGTGGTGGAGGGTTGTTTTTCACACGGAAGACCTGTTACCAGTGGGGTGCCACAAGGATCGGTGCTGGGTCCACCACTTTTCAACATTTATATAAATGATTTGGGTGTGAACATAGGATGTATAGTTAGTAAGTTTGCAGATGACGCCAAAATTAGAGGTGTAGTGGACAGCGAAGAAGGTTACCTCAGAGTACAATGGGATCTTGGTCAGATGGGCCAATGAGCTAAGGAGTGGCAGATGGAGTTTAATTTAAATAAATGTGAAGTGCTGCATTTTGGAAAACCGAATCAGAGCAGAACTTGTACACTTAATGGTAAGGTCCTGGGAGTGTTGCTGAACAAAGAGATCTGGGATTTCAAGGTTTATAGTTCCTTGAAAGCAGTGTTGCAGGTAGATAGGATAGTGAAGGAGGCATTTGGTATGCTTTCCATTATATACAGAGCATTGTGTAGAGGAGTTGCAAGGTCATGTTGTGGCTGTACAGGACATTAGTTCGACCACTTCTGGAATACTGCGTGTACCTCTGGTCTCCCTGCAATAGGAAGGATGTTGTGAAACTTGAAAAGAGTTCAGAAAAGATTAATAAGAATGTTGCCAGGGTTGGAAGATTTGAGATATAAGGTGAGGTTAAATAGGCTGTGGGTGCTTTCCCTGGAGCATTGGAGGCTGAGGGGTGACCTTATAGAGGTTTATAAAATCATGAGGGGCATGGATTGGATAAATAGACAAGGTCTTTTCGCTGGGTTGGGGGAGTCCAGAACTAGAGGGCATAGGTTTAAGGTGAGACGGGAAAGATATAGAAGAGACTTAAGGGGCAACGTTTAAACGCAGAGAGCGGTGCGTGTATGGAATGGGCTGCTAGAGGAAGTGGTGGAGGCTGGTTACCACATTTAAAAGGCATCTGGATGGGTATATGAATAGGAAGGGTTCAGAGGTATATGGGCCAAGTGCTGGCAAATGGGACTAGATTAGGTTAGGATATCTCGTCGGCATGGACAAGTTGGACTGAAGGGTCTGTTTCAGTGCTGTATGTCTCTTTGACTTAATGACTCTATCTCATCGGACACATTGTTGCTCGGCAACAGCCCATTGTTTCCTCTCTTCTAACCTTATTCTTCTGAAGCATTGAGCTATTCACCTTGAGGATTTTTACAGCCTTATTTAAATGCAAAATATATTTCGAGACACCCTTTAACACTCATAGAACTCAAAGATAAAACTAAGTCTTAACGCACACACAAATACAAATACATCAAATTCCATTATATATGGTTCTCAATTATGCACATAAATTTCCAAATAATAATATATAGTGAATCTTAGTGTCCCAGAATATGACATATATGAAGCAAAATATGTGAAAATCAAATAAAATAGGAAGAAAAATTTTGGAGTTATGCTGCAACATTATTGTATTCTTTGTTGACAACAATGACACATTGTCCATAGAGTGGCAAGGCTTCCTGTTGGCAGACCAAAGCAACTACCAGACTATCCCTCATCTCCAGTGTGGCTGGTTAGATGTCAACTCCTCTATAAAATGCCCCTGGGTCCAAGATATTATCCCACAAAGGTTGGTCGAGATTGGTCCTTGGACTTCAGAGGAGTTTCCCAATAACAAATAGATATCTTGATTTTATCAGCAAGGGCCAGGTTACTTGTCTACGTTCAACGGCTCCTTCACTGCAGACTGAGCCTTGAACAATTTCTGATGATGAGACTCATTTGTTCTCCAGGATAGATAGAACTTCCTGTCTAAATGGTAATTGCATGCTAATTATAGTGTTAAGATACACAAGTTAAATACGTTGTTTAATTAAGTGCTTAGAGTACTTCTCAGAAGAAACTGCTCCCTGTCCCACATTAATACTGAGTGTGTAAGGTTGCAGGCCTTTTATCATTATTTGAAAGGTCTGGTCTGCAAATTTATTATTGCTTTTTATTCATCCATGTGATAAGGGTGTCATTAGCTAGGTCAGCATTTCACTTCACTTAAGCCCCATGCTTCTGATCTTTGGGCACACTGTGTTGACAGAGATGTGAGCAATTTGGAGGAACTAGATGAAGGCATGTACAAGTTTAGGTAGTGAGCCATGGAGAAGTTACTATACCTAACTGCTTGCTTCTCTTTCTCAGTCACGATCACTCCAATGTATGCTGGGTAAAGAAGTATGTAATGTCCACTATAACTTTTTAGATTTCCCATGATTGTTGGGCACCACAGGAGCTGAAGTTTATAACGGGTCTCATGATTAAATTTCAATGTGTTACTGTGCACATTTTGATGGGGCTGTCATCTGTTCATTTAGTTCATTTTGTTTTTATTGGGCTTCATCTGAGTTAAGTGATTTATTACACTGAGTTTGCAAGTCTCAAGCCAGCGTATGTAAGACTGCATTCAGTGAATAAAACCCATTATCATGAAAAACATTAATGTCTAGTCTCATACTTCACTAACTGGCTTGGGATCAATATAACACAAAGCAGCAATGTCTTCCCTTAAAAGTAAAACTAACTATCGCTCATCATTTAATTTTTAAATTTCTACTTTGAACAAATTACTGTAAGAATAATTAATGTAAAAGAACAATTTTCTTTTTGCTAATCTACATTTATATTGATATGAATTTAACACAAACCCAAATTTTTCAGATTATTTATCTAATGAATTCCAATTTTACTGAAACGATACTTACATCACAGTTAGTAACTACAATATTGAAATATGACTAAGTTTTGCAAGAAATTGTGTGAAACTTCATAGAAAGGCTAAAGAAAGGAAACAACATTCTAAGTCAACATACCAATAGTTTCTAACTGTAATTAATAAACTCCCAAAATGGGATACAGTTTGTTTTAAGTTTTCAATAATCCTGGATTTCATTGCTGAGTTGTCACTCATTTAAAAGCATTTGTATAATTTGTGCAGATCATATTCTTATTGCATGATATAAAAGATTGCAGTTGAAATTGCACTCAAACATAAACACACCATTGTTTGCTTGTAGGATGAACTGAAGAAACTATATGCACAGCTGGAGATTTACAAAAGAAAAAAGATGACCGCTAATAACCCACATCTGCAAAAGAAGAGAAGCTCGAAAAAAGGGTTAGGACGATCAATTATGAGACGCATCACTGAAATTCCAGAGACAGTAAGTAGACAGTGCAGCAAAGAGGACAAGGAACATTCAGAGCTTTCGATAGCCCGGAACAGCATCAGTATCGCTCGGAAGAATCCATTTGATCCCACCAGCTCAAGTGTGAAAGCAAAAGAAGACTTTATGAAAAGTAAAGCCTTACTGCTGCAAAAATCTCTCAGTAGCTATGACCATGTGACAGATCAAGATGAAGATTCCAACATCTCTGTGGCAAATAAAGTTGAAGTTTCCAACACAGAAGCTGGACTCTTAGATTCACTCATGGGGAAAAAGTTAGCCAAAAAATCACTTGAGAAGACAGACAATATTTCTACAGAATCTGTCCCATTAGTTTGCAAGTCTGCTAGTGCACATAACTTAAGTGCAGACAAAAAACCCTTGCATCCGAGAACATCAATGTTGCAGAAATCCCTCAGTGTCATCGCGAGTGCAAAGGAGAAGACTTTGGCAATGACCGGCAAAACACAAAGCATGGATGAGCACACCAAACACTATAAACCACAGCAAAGAAGCAAAGAGGTGACCAAAAGTTATCCCTCGGCAGATAACCATGAAATGGAACCATCTCAACCAAAAAACTCTTTGAGCCACTCTTCCATTTCTGAAGAGACAAGAAGAGGTCCTAAAGTTGGAATAATGAAGCAACACATTAATAGCCAGTCCACAGTTAGCCCTGATACAACAAACTCTCAACTGAGTGATCCATTCGACAGAGCTGAAGTCTGTCCCTGGGAGGTACAAGACCAGCCACCTACTCCTTCAGAGTCAAGAATCCAAAAACATGTATCTATTGCACCAGTGGAATCACAAAATATACATAGTTCACATTCAAGCGTGAAGGCTCAGAACACCAACAAACACAAGCCCGGGGAAAATGTCGTGAAACAAAAACAAGCAACACAAGGCAGTCTTGAAATATCAGAAGTGTGCCCCTGGGATTTTGAGGAGACACAACGAAGTCTGCCAGAGGGTAGCACAACTATAACTCAGCAGTCTGAAACTATTTCCACTTCGAAAGATATGGATTCAAATCAAATAACTAAGGTTTGTGAGAGTCACCCTTGGGACTTCAAGGAAATGCCAAGCAAGGCATTAGAGACAAGCCAGAGTACGAAAGGGGATGGGAAGAAAGGAGAGACGGGAAATGGAAAAGACAAAGGGAGCATGCCAGAACATATAACGTCAAGCAGTAGCCTACAGCAAGTTCCTGCTCATCGAGCGAACGTTTGTCCTTGGGAATTTGAATCATCAGAGTCACCGGAATCAGAGCAGAGCCCAGCATCAGCTGCCTCAGCCTCTTTATTAAGCAGTATTCCCCAGAAAAAATCAATGATGAAAGGGTTTGGGCTGTCTATGAAAACATTGGTATCCACAGGGAAAGGGAAAGAGACAGAGAAAGCAAAAGAAAGGAAAGATAACAAGGTAAAAGTGAAGGGAAAGTACAAGGAGAAGGACATGAAAGATGAAAACCCAGTAGACAAATCCAGTATGGCTGAAAGCTGCCCTAAGGAGGTCAAAGTAGTGCCTGGTTCTGCAATTGGAAAGAACAAAAACATAAACAACAACGGAGCAGGAAAAGAAAGAGAAAAACGTGCTGAAATATGTCCCTGGGACATTGAGGGAAGTAGTCCTATTCTACAAGTAGCAGAAAGAAACACAGCTGCAACTAAGGACAATAAAAGTTCGCAGAGCACAGATGTAAACACAACAAAAATGGCTTCAATCTGCCCTTGGGATTTTGATGATCAAACATCAGGAAAAAATGTGTGACAATAAATTTAGTCTACCTGAGTTGACAGTAGTCAAAGTTTTCATATCATGAAACTAAGAATTCATATAAACAATACATAGAAACAGTGAAAGCAGGATTCAAGTTAAGATTCCAATTTGTATGACGGCCTTCATTTTATCAATTTTCTTTCATGTGCATACAATTCTAATGAGAACATATTCTGTCAGATTTTGCATTCTGGAATGCTCTAGTATTTAGAAACACTTACGTGACAGAACCACTCTATTTTATGCAATGGTCATGTACTGTTACACCAACCTGAAGCACCTATCTAAGTAATAGAAACCATTTTATTTCTGTTTATTAACCAACAACATGACAACGTTGAGCTTCAATTTGGCCTGCAAGCCATAACATTTTTGAAATACTACTGTATTCAGTGTGATTTATATTGTGGATCATTTGTTTTGACTGGTGTTTACAGATTCTTATGTACTCCCTGAGAATTATAGTTTGGTATTAATAGCTGTTGAAAGTTTTTTGATATATCAAACAGTAGGTTTCTGTGTCTTTTTTTTTTCCAAAGATGATTCCTAGTGCACATATAGCCACTGTAATAATGGAATTGGTGGTCCTACCTAGCTTTGTGAAATATAACCAACTTCAGCTTCTTTATATTAGCTGATTCTTTCCAATTGCCTAATCCTTAAAAACAAAGATTTGCTGTATTACATGACAATCCTTAGTTCACACTCCTTAAATCCACTTATTTGTGCACATTTATTTAAAGGTATTACAGCTCTGAACAATTACTCATTATGTGTTGAATCATAGATTTCAAATATCCTTAGCTTTGCAATGTTCGGCACCCAAAAAAGATCAAATCTGTAAGCTCATATATTTGCTTCTGTGTTCTGCATGCAAAATTACTGGTAGGACTGACGACTTGCTAAACCTCTGACCTTTAGCATTTGGACTGTACTGAATTGTATCGTGAGTGAGGCTGTATCCTGTACACTGTATTCTGTGCTTGTTCTATCTACTGACAAGCTCTGGCATCCACCAGGGAATATTTGATAGATCTCTTTTATGGTTTGTGGCAGCATGTAAATAAAGTTACCTTATCTGCAATAAAATTACATTTATATTGTACAAATTCAACATGTGCTTGTTCATGATTTCTGGAAAGAAAACCATCTTTAACCTCCCCCCCACCTTTCCACATAGCCCCCTTCCCATCCATGTTTCACAGTACTGTACCCTTGCAGAAACGATTGCCCCCCCCACTTCACAAATGTCACACCTACTTACCTCCAATCTGCAGCGCCCAGTCCTGAAAAATAACTTGCTCAGTCTCTTTCATGAACCAGTGATTCCCCTTGTCCCCACCAACCTCCCTTTCTCCATGGTTTCTGTGGGTGGGCCCAATGGACAGATTGTGGACCACCTATTTGAGCGATCTAACCTGACAGCCCTGGATGAGAAATGCCCAGGCCCCTGACTGATGTCTGCACATCTCCTAGACCATGCTATCCCTGCTTCCCAGACTGGTTGCTCTAGAGCAATGGGACTGATGGTGACCTATTCCCCAGACGACAAAGACACTGCCCCCTGACCAAGAACACCCGTACTGAAAGCCTGACCGTAGCCTAATAAGGAGTGTTATGGGAAGCTGCCTTAATGTGACAATCCAATTCCCCTAATACCAAGTAATGCTGGATTGTAACAACTCCAAGAGAGCTGCTGCCATCTGCTGCTGTGCCTTTGCAAGGGATTGAAAAACCCCGTGATAAAACAAGGCGAAAAGAAACATTTTGACAATGCCATTTCTCCAGGGTATCCAGAGCCTGCTGTTGCATTCATGGCTAGTTGTCTGCAAAAGGTGTACTGAAATTTAGGGCTTTGCCATTTTTTTCACCTTTGAGTTTGTGACCTTGTTGAAACTTCCTCCAGCAAGGAGTCAATGAACTAAAGAGAGGTTGAGGAGGATGAAGAGAAAGGAATTGGGTAGAGAGTAATTGGTAATGGAAACAGTAATAAATACATTATTGACTTTTCAAAGTCATGCTGTTAGGATTTCCATTTAAGAAAGTCAAATCCTGAGTTTCCCAATAACTTTTAGATGAAGCAAGGAACTTAGATTTAGACAGTGTCTTTCATGACGTAACAGCATTCCAAAGTGCCGTACAGTTAATAAATAATGAATATATTATTAGAAATAAACACCAGCATTGTCTTAAGCTCGATTTAATGGATGCAGATGTGCTGATGTGAAAATAGAATTAATATAAATAAAAATTAAGAACAAATTATACTGAGTTTCCTACTCCTAAATACTTCATCCAACCAAGCTTGCAACAGTCAGGTTGAAACCTCAGAGAACCACTTCATGCACAAGAATGAAAAGCTGTCAGTCTAAATGTCTTGTCAGACTCTATATGCAAAATCAGACAACAAGGAAAGACAATTTGTAAACCTTTTCCCTTTGAGTTCCACAATAGTGGCTCCGTGCCTTGTCACTGATCATGACAAGTATATTGTTCTTCCTTTTAGTAAATAGCTTCTGTGAAGCCATCAGTACTCAAGCAAAAAATGGTGACAGAACAGATATAGGTATCTGCATACTTTTTAGTCTTACGTCAATATGATGTACAGTAATGCAACACTGTTAATGAGATTACTTGGATGCTGAATTATGTTTGGAACTGAAATAACTCCACAGAGGCCGGTATCCCATCACTAAGTCACCCCTTATTTACGCAGGCACAGTACATGGACTCGGACCTGCTAGCCCAGTGCCGGTCCCTGGAGTGAGGACAATCCCTGAGACTCCAGTTTATTTCTGTCAGCCAGGACTCCCTGATTTGTCCAGTTAACAGCCCCAATCAGGGAACTCATACTCATACATCCACCAAGCCAGTCTTGTTCCAATCACTCCAGGAACCGACAATGCAATAGGCCACTTCAGATCTGGGAATGTATAATGTGACAGGACTAATGAATGACCTGAAAGTCAAAAATGCTCCAAGGAAGAGTGATCATAAGATGAAGGGGTGTGAAACCTTGTTTAAAACCATGTTTGAAAGATGACGGCAGAGTTGGATGTTCCAACGGGAACTCCTCTGCCTCGTCTGTTCTTTTTGTTTACTTTCCATTTTTTCCTTTTTTGGGGCATCAGGGGGAAACCTGAATCCTGGAGCAGCGAGTACGGTAGGCTGAAGTACCAGAGCGGTGCATGATCGGGTCACCGGAGTACTGGAGCGGGGTCAGGGGGGAACCCGAGTACTGGTGCGGGGTGAGGGGGGATCCTGAGGACTGGAGCGGGATGAGGGGGTAACCCGAGTACTGGACCGGGGTGAGGGGGGAACCCGAGTACTGGAGCGAGGTGAGGGGGGAACCCGAGTACTGGTGCGGGGTGAGGGGTGAACCCGAGTACTGGAGTGGGGGGAGGGGGGAACCCGAGTACTGGAGAGGGGTTAGGGGGTAACCCGAGTACTGGAGTGGGGTGAGGGAGCTAACCCGAGTACTGGAGAGGGGTTAGGGGGTAACACAAGTACTGGTGCGGGGTGAGGGGGGAATCCAAGTACTGGAGACGGGTTAGGGGGTAACCCGAGTACTGGAGCGGAGTGAGGGGGTAACCCAAATACTGGAGCGGAGTGAGGGGGTAACCCGAGTACTGGTGCGGGGTGAGGCGGAAATCCGAGTACTGGAGTGGAGTGGGGGGGCTAACTCGAGTACTGGAGCGGGCTTAGGGAGTAGCCCGAGTACTGGAGCGGGGTGAGGGGGTAACATGAGTACTGGAGTGGGGTGAGGGATATCCCGAGTACTGGAGCGGAGTGATGGGGTAACCCGAGTTCTGGAAGGGGTGAGGAGGTAACTCGAGTACTGGAGAGGGGTGAGGGGGCTAACCCGAGTACTGGAGCGGGGTTAGGGGGTAACCCGAGTACTGGAGCGGGGTGAGGGGGTAACCCGAGTACTGGAGAGGGGTGAGGGGTAATACGAATACTGGAGTGGGGTGAGGGAGCTAACCCGAGTACTGGTGCGGGTTGAGGGGGGAACCCGAGTACTGGTGCGGGGTGAGTGGGTAACCCGAGTACTGGAGAGGGGTGAGGGGGTAACCCGAGTACTGGAGCGGAGTGAGGGGGTAGCCCGAGTACTGGAGCGGAGTGAGGGGGTAGCCCGAGTACTGGAGCGGGGTAATGGGGTTCCCTGAGTACTTGAGCGAGGGTGAGGGGGAAATCCGAGTACTGGAGTGGAGTGAGGGGGCTAACTCGAGGACACAAGCGGGGTGAGGAGGCTAACCCGAGTACTGGTGTGGGGTGAGGGGGTAACCCGAGTACTGGAGCGGGGTGAGGGGGTAACCCGAGTACTGGAGCGGGGTGAGGGGGTAACATGAGTACTGGAGTGGGGTGAGGGATATCCCGAGTACTGGAGCGGAGTGATGGGGTAACCCGAGTTCTGGAAGGGGTGAGGGGGTAACCCGAGTACTGGAGCGGAGTGAGGGGGTAGCCCGAGTACTGGAGCGGAGTGAGGGGGTAGCCCGAGTACTGGAGCGGGGTAATGGGGTTCCCTGAGTACTTGAGCGAGGGTGAGGGGGAAATCCGAGTACTGGAGTGGAGTGAGGGGGCTAACTCGAGGACACAAGCGGGGTGAGGAGGCTAACCCGAGTACTGGTGTGGGGTGAGGGGGTAACCCGAGTACTGGAGCGGGGTGAGGGGGTAACCCGAGTACTGGAGCGGGGTGAGGGGGTAACACGAGTACTGGAGTGGGGTGAGGGATATCCCGAGTACTGGAGCGGAGTGATGGGGTAACCCGAGTTCTGGAAGGGGTGAGGGGGTAACCCGAGTACTGGAGCGGAGTGAGGGGGTAACACGAGTACTGGAGCGGGGGTGAGGGGGTAACCCGAGTACTTGAGCGGGGTGAGGGGTCTAACCCGAGTACTAGAGCGGAGTGAAAGGGTGACCCGAGTACTGGAGCGGGGTAAGGGGGCTAACCCGAGTACTGGAGTGGGGTGAGGGGGTAACCCCTGTACCGGAGTGGGGTGAGGGGGCTAACCCGAGTACTGGAGCGGGGTGAGGGGGTAAACCAAGGACTGGAGCTGGGTGAGGGGGCTAACCCGAGTACTGGTGTGGGGTGACGGGGTTACACGAGTACTGGAGCGGGGTGAGGGCGTAACCCGAGTACTGAAGCTGGGTGAGTTGGTAACCCGAGTACTGGTGCGAGGTGAGGGGGTAACCCGAGGATTGGAGTGGAGTGAGTGGGCGAACTCGAGTACTGGACCGGGGTGAGGGGGTAACCCGAGTACTGGAGCAGAGAGAGGGGATAACCCGAGTACTGGAGCGGGGTGAGGGGGGAACCCGAGTACTGGAGTGTGGTTGCAGGTGACCCGAGTACTGGAGCGGGGTGAGGGGGTAACACGAATACTGGAGTGGGGTTAGGGGGTAACCCGAGTACTGGAGCGAGGTGAGGGGGTAACCCGAGTACTGGAGCGGGGTGAGGGGGTAACACGAATACTGGAGTGGGGTGAGGGAGCTAACCCGAGTACTGGAGCGGGGTGAGGGGGTAGCCCGAGTACTGGAGAGGGGTGAGGGGGTAACACGAGTACTGGAGCGGGGGTGAGGGGGTAACCCGAGTACTTGAGCGGGGTGAGGGGGCTAACCCGAGTACTGGAGTGGGGTAAGAGGGTGACCCTAGTACTAGAGCGGGGTGAGGTGGCATCCCGAGTACTGGAGCGGAGTGAGGGGCTAACCCGAATACTGGAGCGTGGTTAGGGGGTAACCCGAGTACTGGAGTTGGGTGAGGGGGTAATACGAATACTGGAGTTGGGTGAGGGAGCTAACCCAAGTACTGGAGCGGAGTGAGGGGGTAGCCCGAGTACTGGAGAGGGGTGAGGGGGTAACATGAGTACTGGTGCGGGGTGAGGGGGTAACACGAGTACTGGAGCGGGGTGAGGGGGAAACCCCTGTACTGGAGCGGGGTGAGGGGGCTAACCCAAGTAATGTAGCAGGGTGAGGGGATAACCCGAGTTCTGGAGCGGGGTGAGGGGGTAACCCGAGTTCTGGAGAGAGGCAAGGGGATAAGCCGAGTACTGGAGCAGGGTGAGTGGGTAACACAAGTACTGGTGCGGGGTGAGGGGGTAACCTGAGTACTGGAGTGAGGTGAGGGGGTAACCCGAGTACTGGAGTGAGGTGAGGGGGTAACCCGAGTACTGGTGCGGGGTGAGGGGGTAACCCAAGTACTGGAGCAGAGTGAGGGGGTAACCTGAGTACTGGAGTGAGGTGAGGGGGTAACCCGAGTACTGGTGCGAGGTGAGAGGGTAACCCAAGTACTGGAGCAGAGTGAGGGGGTAACCTGAGTACTGGAGTGAGGTGAGGGGGTAACCCGAGTACTGGAGTGAGGTGAGGGGGTAACCCGAGTACTGGTGCGGGGTGAGGGGGTAACCCAAGTACTGTAGCAGAGTGAGGGGGTAACCTGAGTACTGGAGCAGAGTGAGGGGGTAACCCGAGTACTGGAGTGAGGTGAGGGGGTAACCCGAGTACTGGTGCGGGGTGAGGGGGTAACCCGAGGACTGGAGTGGAGTGAGTGGGCGAACTCGAGTACTGGACCGGGGTGAGGGGGTAACCCGAGTACTGGTGCAAGATGAGAGGGTAACCCAAGTACTGGAGTGAGGTGAGGGGGTAACCCGAGTACTGGTGCGGGGTGAGGGGGGAACCCGAGTACTGGAGAGCGGTTAGGGGGTAACCCGAGTACTGGAGCGGAGTGAGGGGGTAACCCAAATACTGGAGCGGGCTGAGGGGGTAATCCGAGTACTGGTGCGGGGTGAGGGGTGAACCCGAGTACTGGAGCGGAGTGAGGGGATAGCCCGAGTACTGGAGAGGGGTGAGGGGGTAACACGAGTACTGGTGCAGGGTGAGGGGGTAACCCGAGTACTGGTGCGGGGTGAGGGGGTAACCCGAGTACTGGTGCGGGGTGAGGGGGTAACACGAGTACTGGTGCGGCTGGAGGAGGGAACCCGAGTACTGGAGCGGGGTGAGGGTGGTAACCCGAGTACTGGAGCGGGGTAATGGGGTTCCCTGAGTACTTGAGCGGGGGTGAGGGGGAAATCCAAGTACTGGAGTGAAGTGAGGGGGTAACACGAGTACTGGAGTGGGGTGAGGGATATCCCGAGTACTGGAGCAGAGTGATGGGGTAACCCGAGTTCTGGAAGGGGTGAGGGGGTAACCCGAGTACTGGAGCGGAGTGAGGAGGCTAACCCGAGTACTGGAGCGGGGGTGAGGGGATAACCCGAGTAATTGAGCGGGGTGAGGGGGCTAACCCGAGTACTAGAGCGGGGTGAGAGGGTAACCCGAGTACCAGAGCGGGGTGAGGTGGCATCCCGAGTACTAGAGCGGGGTGAGGGGGAAACCCCTGTACTGGAGCCTGGTGAGGGGATAACCCGAGTACTGGAGCGGGGTGAGGGGGCTAACCTGAGTACTGGAGTGGGGTGAGGGGGTAACCCCTGTACCGGAGTGGGGTGAGGGGGCTAACTCGAGTACTGGAGCGGGTTGAGGGGGTAAACCAAGGACTGGAGCTTGGTGAGGGGGCTAACCCGAGTACTGGTGTGGGGTGAGGGGGTAACACGAGTACTGGAGCGGGGTGTGGGGGTAACCCGAGTACTGGAGCGGAGTGAGGGGGTAGCCCGAGTACTGGAGCGGGGTGAGGGGTAACATGAGGACTGGAGCGGGGTGAGGGCGTAACCCGAGTACTGAAGCTGGGTGAGTTGGTAACCCGAGTACTGGTGCGAGGTGAGGGGGTAACCCGAGTACTGGAGCGGAGTGAGGGGGTAACCCGAGTACTGGTGCGAGGTGAGGGGGTAACCCGAGTACTGGAGCGGGGTGAGTGGGTAACCCGAGTACTGGAGAGGGGTGTGGGTGTAACCCGAGTACTGGAGCGGGGTGAGGGAGCTAACCCGAGTAATGGAGCGGAGTGAGGGGGTAACCCGAGTACTGGAGCGGGGTGTTGGGGTAACCCGAGTAATGGAGCGGAGTGAGGGGGTAACCCGAGTACTGGAGCGGAGTGAGGGGGTAACCCGAGTACTGGAGCGGGGTGTGGGGGTAACCCGAGTACTGGAGCGGAGTGAGGGGGTAACCCGAGTACTGGAGCGGGGTGAGGGGGTAACACGAATACTGGAGCGGGGTGAGGGACCTAACCCGAGTAATGGAGCGGAGTGAGGGGGTAACCCGAGTACTGGAGCGGAGTGAGGGGGTAGCCCGAGTAATGGAGCGGAGTGAGGGGGTAACCCGAGTACTGGTGCGGGGTGAGGGGGTAACCCGAGTACTGGAGCGGAGTGAGGGGGTAGCCCGAGTAATGGAGCGGAGTGAGGGGGTAACCCGAGTACTGGTGCGGGGTGAGGGGGTAGCCCGAGTAATGGAGCGGAGTGAGGGGGTAGCCCGAGTACTGGAGCGGGGTGAGGGGGGAACCCGAGTACTGGAGTGGGGTGAGTGGGCTAACCTGAGTACTGGAGCGGAGTGAGGAGTAACCTGAATACTTGAGCGGGGTGTGGGGGTAACCCGAGTACTGGTGCAGGGTGAGGGGGTAACACGAGTACTGGTGCGGGGTGAGGGGGTAACCCGAGTACTGGTGCGGGGTGAGGGGGTAACCCGAGTACTGGTGCAGGGTGAGGGGGTAACCCAAGTACTGGTGCAGGGTGAGGGGGTAACACGAGTACTGGTGCGGGGTGAGGGGGTAACCCGAGTACTGGTGCAGGGTGAGGGGGTAACCCAAGTACTGGTGCAGGGTGAGGGGGTAACCCGAGTACTGGTGCAGGGTGAGGGGGTAACCCAAGTACTGGTGCAGGGTGAGGGGGTAACACGAGTACTGGTGCAGGGTGAGGGGGTAACCCGAGTACTGGTGCGGGGTGAGGGGGTAACACGAGTACTGGTACGGGGTGAGGGGGGAACCCGAGTACTGGTGCAGGGTGAGGGGGTAACCCGAGTACTGGTGTGGGGTGAGGGGGTAACACGAGTACTGGAGCGGAGTGAGGGGGTAACCCGAGTACTGGTACGGGGTGAGGGGGTAACCCAAGTACTGGTGCAGGGTGAGGGGGTAACACGAGTACTGGAGCGGGGTGAGGGGCTAACCCGAGTACTGGTACGGGGTGAGGGGCTAACCCGAGTACTGGTGCGGGGTGAGGGGGTAACCCGAGTACTGGTGCGGGGTGAGGGGGTAACCCGAGTACTGGTGCGGGGTGAGGGGGTAACCCAAGTACTGGTGCAGGGTGAGGGGGTAACACGAGTACTGGAGCGGGGTGAGGGGCTAACCCGAGTACTGGTACGGGATGAGAGGGTAACCCGAGTACTGGTGCGGGGTGAGGGGGTAATACGAGTACTGGTGCGGGGTGAGGGGGTAACCCGAGTACTGGTGCGAGGTGAGGGGGTAACCCGAGTACTGGTGCGGGCTGAGGCGGAAATCCGATTACTGGAGTGGAGTGAGGGGGCTAACTCGAATACTGGAGCGGGGTTAGGGGGTAGCCCGAGTACTGGAGTGGGGTGAGGGGGTAACACGAGTACTGGACTGGGGTGAGGGATATCCCGAGTACTGGAGCGGAGTGATGGGGTAACCCAAGTACTGGAAGGGCTGAGGGGGTAACCCGAGTACTGGAGCGGAGTGAGGAGGCTAACCCGAGTACTGGAGCGGGGGTGAGGGGGTAACCCGAGTACTTGACTGGGGTGAGGGGGCTAACCCGAGTACTGGAGTGGGGTGAGAGGGTGACCCTAGTACTAGAGCGGGGTGAGGTGGCATCCCGAGTACTGGAGCGGAGTGAGGGGGTAACCCGAATACTGGAGCAGGGTGAGGGGGTAACCCGAATACTGGAGCGGGGTTAGGGGGTAACCCGAGTACTGGAGCGGGGTGAGGGGGTAACCCGAGTACTGGAGCGGGATGAGGGGGGAACCCGAGTACTGGTGCGGGGTGAGGGGGTAACCCGAGTACTGGTGCGGGGTGAGGGGGTAACCTGAGTACTGGTACGGGGTGAGGGGGTAACCCGAGTACTGGTGCAGGGTGAGGGGGTAACCCAAGTACTGGTGCAGGGTGAGGGGGTAACACGAGTACTGGTGCGGGGTGAGGGGGTAACCCGAGTACTGGTGCAGGGTGAGGGGGTAACCCAAGTACTGGTGCAGGGTGAGGGGGTAACCCGAGTACTGGTGCAGGGTGAGGGGGTAACCCAAGTACTGGTGCAGGGTGAGGGGGTAACACGAGTACTGGTGCAGGGTGAGGGGGTAACCCGAGTACTGGTGCGGGGTGAGGGGGTAACACGAGTACTGGTACGGGGTGAGGGGGGAACCCGAGTAATGGTGCAGGGTGAGGGGGTAACCCGAGTACTGGTGTGGGGTGAGGGGGTAACACGAGTACTGGAGCGGAGTGAGGGGGTAACCCGAGTACTGGTACGGGGTGAGGGGGTAACCCAAGTACTGGTGCAGGGTGAGGGGGTAACACGAGTACTGGAGCGGGGTGAGGGGCTAACCCGAGTACTGGTACGGGGTGAGGGGCTAACCCGAGTACTGGTGCGGGGTGAGGGGGTAACCCGAGTACTGGTGCGGGGTGAGGGGGTAACCCGAGTACTGGTGCGGGGTGAGGGGGTAACCCAAGTACTGGTGCAGGGTGAGGGGGTAACACGAGTACTGGAGCGGGGTGAGGGGCTAACCCGAGTACTGGTACGGGATGAGAGGGTAACCCGAGTACTGGGGCGGGGTGAGGGGGTAGCCCGAGTACTGGAGAGAGGTGAGGGGGTAATACGAGTACTGGTGCGGGGTGAGGGGGTAACCCGAGTACTGGTGCGAGGTGAGGGGGTAACCCGAGTACTGGTGCGGGCTGAGGCGGAAATCCGATTACTGGAGTGGAGTGAGGGGGCTAACTCGAATACTGGAGCGGGGTTAGGGGGTAGCCCGAGTACTGGAGTGGGGTGAGGGGGTAACACGAGTACTGGACTGGGGTGAGGGATATCCCGAGTACTGGAGCGGAGTGATGGGGTAACCCAAGTACTGGAAGGGCTGAGGGGGTAACCCGAGTACTGGAGCGGAGTGAGGAGGCTAACCCGAGTACTGGAGCGGGGGTGAGGGGGTAACCCGAGTACTTGACTGGGGTGAGGGGGCTAACCCGAGTACTGGAGTGGGGTGAGAGGGTGACCCTAGTACTAGAGCGGGGTGAGGTGGCATCCCGAGTACTGGAGCGGAGTGAGGGGGTAACCCGAATACTGGAGCAGGGTGAGGGGGTAACCCGAATACTGGAGCGGGGTTAGGGGGTAACCCGAGTACTGGAGCGGGGTGAGGGGGTAACCCGAGTACTGGTACGGGATGAGGGGGTAACCCGAGTACTGGAGCTAGGTGAGGGGGCTAACCCGAGTACTGGAGCGGGATGAGGGGGGAACCCGAGTACTGGTACGGGGTGAGGGGGTAACCCGAGTATTGGAGCGGGGCAATGGGGTTCCCTGAGTACTTGAGCGAGGGTGAGGGGGAAATCTGAGTACTGGAGTGGAGTGAGGGAACTAACCCGAGGACACAAGCGGGGTGAGGGGGCTAACCCGAGTACTGGTGTGGGATGAGGGGGTAACACGAGTACTGGAGCGGGGTGAGGGGTAACATGAGGACTGGAGCGGGGTGAGGGCGTAACCCGAGTACTGAAGCTGGGTGAGTTGGTAACCCGAGTACTGGAGCGGGGTGAGGGGTAACATGAGGACTGGAGCGGGGTGAGGGCGTAACCCGAGTACTGAAGCTGGGTGAGTTGGTAACCCGAGTATTGGAGCGGGGTGAGGGGGTTACCCGAGTACAGGTGCGGGGTGAGGGGTTAGCCCGAGTACTGGAGAGGGTTGAGGGGGTAACACGAGTACTGGTGCGAGGTGAGGGGGGGACCCGAGTACTGGAGCGGGGTGAGGCGGAAATCCGAGTACTGGAGAAGAGTGAGTGGGCTAACTCGAGTACTGGTGCGAGGTGAGGGGGTAATCCGAGTACTGGAGTGGAGTGAGGGGGCTAACTCGAGTACTGGAGCGGGGTTAGGGGGTAGCCCAAGTACTGGAGCGGAGTGATGGGGTAACCCGAGTACTGGAGCGGAGTGAGGAGGCTAACCCAAGTACTGGAGCGGGGGTGAGGGGGTAACCCGAGTACTGGAGCGGGGGTGAGGGGGTAACCCGAGTACTTGACTGGGGTGAGGGGGCTAACCCGAGTACTGGAGTGGGGTGAGAGGGTGACCCTAGTACTAGAGCGGGGTTAGGGGGTAACCCGAGTACTGGAGCGGGGTGAGGGGGTAACACGAATACTGGAGCGGGGTTAGGGGGTAACCCGAGTACTGGAGCGGGGTGAGGGGGTAACACGAATACTGGAGCGGGGTTAGGGGGTAACCCGAGTACTGGAGCGGGGTGAGGGGGTAACCCGAGTACTGGAGATGGGTGAGGGGCTAACACGAATACTGGAGCGGGGTGAGGGGGGAACCCAAGTACTGCTGCGAGTTGAGGGGGGAACCCGAGTACTGGAGAGGGGTGAGGGTGTAACCCGAGTACTGGAGCGGAGTGAGGGGGTAGCCCGAGAACTGGAGAGGGGTGAGAGGGTAACACGAGTACTGGAGCGGGGTGAGGGGTAACATGAGGACTGGAGCGGGGTGGGGGCGTAACCCGAGTACTGAAGCTGGGTGAGTTGGTAACCCGAGTACTGGTGCGAGGTGAAGGGGTAACCCAAGTACTGGTACGGGCTGAGGGGGTAACCTGAGTACTGGACCGGGGTGAGGGGGTAACCCGAGTACTGGTGCGAGGTGAGGGGGTAACCCGAGTACTGGAGAAGAGTGAGTGGGCTAACTCGAGTACTGGTGCGAGGTGAGGGGGTAACCCGAGTACTGGAGCGGAGTGAGGGGGTAACCCGAGTACTGGAGCGGAGTGAGGGGTCTAACCCGAGTACTGGAGCGGGGTGAGGGGTAACATGAGGACTGGAGCGGGGTGAGGGCGTAACCCGAGTACTGAAGCTGGGTGAGTTGGTAACCCGAGTACTGGAGCGGGGTGAGGGGGTTACCCGAAAATGGAGCGGGCTGAGGGGGTAACCCGAGTAC
Organism: Chiloscyllium plagiosum; assembly: GCF_037043375.1. NCBI lineage: Eukaryota > Metazoa > Chordata > Chondrichthyes > Orectolobiformes > Hemiscylliidae > Chiloscyllium > Chiloscyllium plagiosum. The sequence continues at coordinate 89,083,618 of NW_028270143.1, forward strand.
TGGTGCGAGGTGAGGGGGTAACCTGAGTACTGGAGCGGGCTGAGGGGGTAACCCGAGGACTGGAGCTGGGTGAGTGGGTAACACGAGTACTGGAGCGGAGTGAGGGGGTAACCGAGTACTGGAGCAGGGTGAGGGGGTAACACGAGTATTGGAGCGGGGTGAGGGGGCAACCCGAGGACTGGAGCGGACTGAGGGGATAACCCGAGTACTGGAGCTGGGTGAGTGGGCTAACTCGAGTACTGGTGCGAGGTGAGGGGGTAACCCGAGTACTGGAGCGGAGTGAGGGGCTAGCCCGAGTACTGGAGCTGGGTGAGTGGGCTAACCCGAGTACTTGAGCAGGGTGAGTGGGCTGACCCGAGTACTGGAGCGGAGTGAGGTGCTAACCCCATTACTGGAGTGGGGTAAGGGGGTAACCCAAGTACTGGAGCAGGGTGAGGGGGTAACCCGAGTACTGGAGCGGGGTGAGGGGGCTAACCCGAGTACTGGAGCTTGGTGAGAGGGTAACCGAGTATTGGAGCAGGGTGAGGAGGTAACACGAGTATTGGAGCGGGGTGAGGGGGCAACCCGAGGACTGGTGCGAGGTGAGGGAGTAACCCGAGTACTGGAGTGGGGTGAGGGGGCTAACCCGAGTAATGGAGCAGGGTGAGGGGGTAACCCGAGTACTGGAGAGAGGCGAGGGTTTAAGCCGAGTACTGGAGCAGGGTGAGGAGGTAACCCGAGTACTGGTGTGGAGTGAGGGGGCTAACCCAAGTACTGGAGCGGAGTGAGGGAGTAACCTGAGTACTGGAGTGGGGTGAGGGGGTAACCCCTGTACTGGAGTGGGATGAGGGGGCTTTCACGAGTACTGGAGCGGGTTGAGGGGGTAAACCAATGACTGGAGCGGGGTGAGGGGGTAACCCGAGGACTGGAGTTGAGTGAGGGGGCTAACCCGAGTACTGGAGCTGGGTGAGGGGGTAACCCGAGTACTGGAGTGGAGTGAGTGGGCTAACCCGATTACTGGAGTGGAGTGAGGGGGTAACCCGAGTACTGGAGCTAGGTGAGGGGGCTAACCCGAGTACTGGAGCGGGGTGAGGGGGTAACCCAGGTACTGGAGTGAGTGAGGGGTTAACCCGAGTACTAGAGCGGGGTGAGGGGGTAACCTGAGTACTGGAGCGGGGTGAGGGGGCTAATCAGAGTACTGGAGCGGAGTGAGGGGGTAACCCGAGTACTGGAGCGGGGTGAGGGGGCTAACCCGAGTACTGGAGCCGGGTGAGGGGGTAACCCGAGGACTGGAGCGGGGTGAGGGGGCTAACCCGCATACTTGAGCGGGGTGAGGGGGCAACCCGAGTACTGGAGAGGGGTGAGGGTGTCACCCAAGTACTGGAGTGGAGTGAGTGGGCTAACTCGAGTACTGGAGCTGGGTGAGGGGATAACCTGAGTACTGGAGCTGGGTGAGGGGGTAACCCGAGTACTGGAGTTGGGTGAGGGGGTAACCCGAGTACTGGACCGAGGTGAGGGGGTAAGTAGAGTCACGGAGCAGCGTGGATGTCCCTTGTTGCTGCTGAGTGGCAGTGAATAGCGGACTGGAGGCGGGGGAGGAACAAGGATGTTGTTGAATGAGGGTCAGGTGCAGGCAGTCCGACTCGGTGCTGAAGTGCTACTATTTGAAACTCTTTCCTGGACTGCAACATTAATCCTTTAACTCTGTTATAACTATCTTATTTTAACTATATTTTAGACACCGTAATATTGCCAGTTCTTTTCCTTTTAATCGGCTTTTTTATCCAAGATTTTTATTTATTACTAAGATCACGAAGGGCTTTTGCCCGAAACGTCGATTTTGCTGCTCCTGGATGCTGCCTGAACTGCTGTGCTCTCCCAGCACCACTAATCCAGAGACCACCATTAAAGGTAGTCATTGTAAAATCATTTCACTGTACGTCTGCGCTCTGTATTTTAAATGCAGCATGAAAGGATTTTCTATTTCTATTCAAACCTAATATCAATATCGTAAATGAAGGCAATTCAAAAGTTAGGAGGGTAGTATTGGCTGAGGTGCGGCAGAAAAATAGGTAATAATACAATAGAAAATAGTTTGACAAGAAAGACTGCACTTAAACTCGAGCAAACAGTTAACATTTGTTTTATAATTCTCAATTAATATATGTTCAGTTTGTGTTTTCAAAATCAGCAAAGCATGCTTTAAAATACTAAAAGGGAGAAATAGATAAAAGCAGTAAACTAGCAAAAAGGATTTTTTAAAAAGGACCTTTCATTGGTATACAACACGGAAGTGAGTGGCTAAAGTAAATGCTGTCTCCTTAGTGGATGGAATTGTGAAAATAAAAATGGAAAACTAGGCAAGGACAAAGAATATGAACACATAATATAAAGATTTTTTTCTCCATATTTTTAATTGTAGACTGAATTGGGAAAGTACTGTTTTAAAGATTACTGGAGGATCACTGCATATTTTTGAAAGCAAGTAACATGACTCACTGTTTACACAGCTGCTGGCTCCACAAGTAGTTTATGTGTAGTTTGCAGATGAGCTGGAGCTGAACGGTTGGGTCCAAATGGATCTTCGATTGGCAGCAAGTAAATAATTGATCTGTAGACTTGTGACCAGTTATCGATGACAAAAGGGCTTACAACTATGTGATTGGTTCTCAGATAGTTGAACAGCCAGAGACTTAGACCAAGACACAGAGAAGTCATTTGGTCACCACTTACTCAGAGGCTGTCTCTGTTCTCTGCTGCAAAACCTACTTTAAGTCCGAAGAAAGTCAGAGTTTTTCCTTCAGCCATTGCTGTAAGTTGTGACTTTAATTAATAAGTCAAAGATCTTTCCATAAGTACAAATTAGTCCCCGGTACTTGCTGTAAACCAGTGAAATGATCCAGAGAAGGAAGACCAAAAAGCAACATTTAGACTAGCACAAAATTCATAACAATCAGCTCAGCAAGCTGTGAAGAGCAACCAATCAACTGCCCTTGTCGTCTGTCCTTCTGTCCATGAGTGTGATGGGGAATTTAAAAGGGGATTAGAGTTTTTCCAGCACCACACTCTCGACTCTGATCTCCAGCATCTGCAGTTCTCACTTTCACTTACCCTTAGTTAAAGCCGATTTACTTGTAATAAACAATAGTTCTTGTTAAGTACAGAAACCTGGTCCTGGCTTTCTGTCAATTGAGATCTGAAGGCCATGTAAGTTGGGAATTCTGCATACTTTTCAAAATCTTTAACTTGTCCAACAACACTGGGAATAGTGGGACTTGATATCCAGTACATTACCTCGGTGAGGTGTGACAATATTTTATATCTGCCTAAAAGACAGAAGGGTATAGAAGACTGAAAGCATCCTACTAATGTTTGGGAAAGAGGGAGAGAGGAAAATGAGAACTTAAATACTCTCTGTCAATAGTGAAAATATTAGACAAGCTGATGGGACTAAAAATTTACAAATTCCTAGAAGTGGCTACAGATTTAACTGTTTCAATCTTCCAAATTTCCCTGGATTCTGGAATGGACCCAACAGAATGGACGTCTGTTCAAGAGAGGAGGGGGATAGAAAGCAGGAAATTATAGACCAGTTCACATTACATCTATAACAGGGAAAACACTGAAATCCATTGTCGGTCTGATATCCTTTATCTGCACATTGAGAAACTGAAATTACCAAAAAATGAAGGGTCTTTTCAAAAGTGGACCTGTAGAGACAGAGTTGGGCCCTTTGGAAATAAACTTCACTTGAACAAACTTAAATGGACCTAAAAATGTATCTGAAACTAAAAATATCCTGTATCTGGAAACCAGTTGACACAAAGTTTTCAGTAAAGGTTTCTGATCTGTATTTAAAAATGTAGTTGTGAGGCAATGAGGAAATTATAATACAATTGGGCAGTCAGCATGATTTTGTGGAAAGGAAATCATGTTTGACAAATTTACTCACCTTCTTGGAGGATGTAACAAGTGAAGAAGGGCTTATGCCCGAAACGTCGATTCTCCTGCTCCTTGGATGCTGCCTGACCTGCTGCGCTTTTCCAGCAACACATTTTCAGCTCTGATCTCCAGCATCTGCAGACCTCACTTTCTCCTTATAAATACTGTATCCCCAGCCTTTTCACGAAAGGGATTCCAAAGGCTCACAACCCTCTGAGAGTAAAGATAAGTTTCCATATTTGTTTCTGTTTTAAATTGATGCCCGCTTACTTTTAAATTTTTAACCCCAATTCTCAATTCTTCCACAAGAGGATATATGCTTTCAACGTCCACCTGATCAAGTCCTCTCAGGATCTTGTATGTTTCAATTGAGCCAACTCAGACTCCTCTGAACTTCGGAAGATCCAGGCCTGACCTGTCCAGCCTTTCCTCAAGCAATCTTCTCAATCCAGGTATTACTCATTAAATCTTCTCTGAACTATTCCAGCACTTTAACATCCCTCCCCACGTATAGTGACCAGGACAGCACTCTAGATGCGGACACACCAATGTCTTATATAGCTGGAGCAAAACCTCCCAACTGTTGCATTCAATTCTTCCTGCAATAAACCATTAGCTTTCCCAATTACATGCTCTTCCAGCAAGCTAACCTTCTGTGATTCATATACCAGGTCATCCGGATCTCTCTGCCCCAAGTCGTGGTCCACACCGGCACCAACAACATAGATAGGAAGAAAGGTGGGGATCTAAGGCAGAAATTCAGGGAGCTTGGGTGGAAGCTTAGAGCGAAAACAAACAGATTTGTTATCTCTGGCTTGTTGCCTGTGCCACATGCTAGTGAAGTGAGGAACAAGGAGAGCGCAAAACTGGACACATGGCTGCAGGGATGATGCAGGATGGAGGGTTTTGGATTCTTGGACAATTGGAGGTCTTTCTGTGGAAGGTTGGACCTCTACAAACAAGATGGTCTTCACCTGAACCAGAGGGGTCCCAATCTCCAGGAGGGAGACTTGCTAATGCTTTTCGGGAGTCGGGGGGTGGGGGGGTTGGTTAAACCAATGCACCAGGGGGATGGGAACCTGAATTGTAATTCCAGTGTACAGGAGATTGATGGCAGTGTGGTCAGGGATAGGTTTACAAGGTCACGAGATGGCACACCAGCAATCAGGATGTTGGTTTGAAATGTGTGTACTTTATTGCCAGGACCATCCGGAATAAAATGGGTGACCTTGCAGCATGGGTTGGTACCTGGGATTTTGATGTTGTGGACATTTCAGAGACATGGCTAAGGGAGGGATAGGAATGGTTGATGCAGATTCCAGGATTTAGATGTTTCAGTAAGAACAGAGAAGATGGTAAAAGGGTGAGGGTACGGCATTGTTAATCAGGGGTAATATTACAGCAGCTGAAATAACATGTGAGGACACATCCACTGAGGTAGTATGGGCTGAGGTTAGAAACAGGAAAGGAGAGGTCACCCTGTTGGGAGTTTTCTATAAACTTCTGAATTGTTCCAGCATATAGAGGAAAAGATAGCGAAGATGATTCTCGAATGGAGCGAGAGTAACAGAGTAATTGTTATGGGGGACTTTAACTTCCTCAATATTGACTGGGAATACTATAGTTCAAGTAGTTTAGGAAGATCAGTTTTTGTTCAATGTGTGCAGAATGGATTTCTGGCATAAGAGGCGATGCCATATTGGATTTGGTGCTGGGGAATGAACCTGGCTAGATGCTAGATTTGGAAATAGGTGTGTACTTTGGCAATAGTTTAGTTATGTTTACAATAGCAATGGGCTGGGATAGGTATATACCACAGGGAAAGAGGTATAACTGGGGGAAAGGCAATTATGATTAGGAAGATTTAGGATGCATAGGATGGGGAAGGGAACTGCAGTGGATGGACACACTTGAAATGTGGAGCCTATTCAAGGAACAGCCACTTTGGGTTCTTGATAAGTATATCAGGAATAAAAGAATGACTAGAGTAAGATTAGGGTCAATCAAAGATAGTAGTGGGAAGTTGTGTGTGGAATCTGAGGACATGGAGAAGCACTTAATGAATACTTTTCATCAGTATTCATATTGAAAAAGGGCAATGTTAGTGAGAATACAGAGATACAGGCTACTAGATTAGATGGGATTTCAGTTGATGAAGAGAAGGTTTCAGCAATTTTGGAAGATCTGAAAATAGGTAAGACCCCTGGGCCAGATGGGATTTATCCTTGGATTATCTGGGAAGTTGGGGAGGAGATTGCAGAGTCTTTAGCTTTGATCTTTATGTCATCATTGTCAACAGGAATAGTGCCAGAAGACTGGAAGATAGCAAATGTTCGAGAAAATACTGATAATTATAGGCCAGTAAGCCTTACTTCGGTTGTGGGTAGGATTTGTAATCATCTGGAAAATAATAATTTGATTAGGGATCGTCAGCACGGTTTTGTGAAGGGGAGGTTGTGCCTCACTAACCTTATTGATTTCTTCACGAAAGTGACAAAACAGATGGATGAAGATAAAGTGGTTGGTGTGTTGTATCTGGACTTCAGTAAGGCATTTGATAAGGTTCCACACAGTAGGCTATTGCACAAAATGCAGAGTTTCAGAATTGAAGGTGATTTAGCGGTTTGAATCAGAAATTGGCTATGTGAAAGAAGACAGAGGGTGGTGGTTGATGGGAAATGTTCATCCTGGAGCTCAGTTACCCGTGGTGTGCTGCAAGGATCTGTTTTGGGACCACTTATGTTTGTCATTTTTATAAATGATTGAGACATGGGCATAGAAGGATGGGTTAGTAAATTTACAGATGACACTAAGGTAAACAGAGTTGTGGATAATGCTGAAGGATGTGTGGGTTACAGAGGAACATAGATAAGGTGCAGAGCTGGGCTGAGAAATGGCAAATGGAGCTTAATGCAGAATAGTGTGAGGTTCTGCATTTCGGAAGAAGTAACAGGAATGCAGAGAACTGGGCTAATGGTACATTTCTTAGCAGTGTGGATGAACAGAGAGATCACGGTATCCAGGTGCATAGATCCCTGAAAATTACCACCCAGGATGATAGGGTTCTTAAGAAAGCATATGATGTATTGACATTTATTGGCAGAGGGATTGTGTTTTGGAGCTATGAGATCATGCTTCAGCTGTACAAGACACTGGTAAGGCCGCACCTGGAGTATTATGTACAGTTCTGGTCACCGCATTTAGGAAGGATGTGGAAGCTTTGGAATGGGTTGAGTGCAGATTTATTAGGATACTGCCTGGTATGGAAGGAAGGTCTTCCGAGGAAAGGCTGAGAGAAATGAGGCTGTTTTAGTTGGAGAGAAGAAGATTGAGAGGTGACTTAATCCAGAGGTATAAGATAATCAGAGGGTTAGATATGATGGAGAGTGAGAACCTTTTTCCTCAGATGGTGAATGCTAACACGAGAAGAGATAACTTTAAATTGAGGAGTGATAGATTTGGGATAAATATCAAGGATAGTTTTTTTACTCAGAGAGTAGTAAGGATATGGAACGGCCTGCCTGCAACAGTAGTAGACTTGCCAATGTTAAGGGCATTTAAATGGGCATTGGACATATATATGGATAATAATGGAATGATGTAGGTTAGATGGACATCAGATTAATTTCACAGGTCGGTGCAACATCGAGGGCTGAATGGCCTGTACTGCGCTGCAATGTTCCATGTCTGTGTCAAAGATTTAGGTCAATTTTCTATCCTATATTCACTTATATGCAAAAACTTACCACACTATAGTTAAAATCAATAATGTAAGCAATTGTTGGAATTTGGATTAACTGATATATATATATGGAGCAATAAACACTGTTCAATATATTAGCATAGGTTGCTGGACAATACATTAGCATTTCCATTCTTTAGTTCATATTCTGAGGGGTATGAAGATCTCAAATTAAGCTTGATTTTCCAAACTTTTTGGTCCATTTATCTAAGGAGGGTATACTGGCATTGCAAGCAATCCAGAGAAGGTTCACTAAATTAATCTCAGGAATGGAGGGATTATTTTTGAGGAGAGGTTGGGTAGGTTGGACTGTTTTTATTGGAATTGAGAAGAATGGGAGATAAACTTTATTGAAACACACAAGATTCTTGGGGCAGAAGAAGAGAAGTTGTTTCCCCTTGTGGGAGAATCCAGGACAAGAAGACATAATCTCAGAGTAGGAGGTTGCCCAGACAGGACAGAAATAAGGAGGAACTTCTTCTCTCAGAGGGTAGTGAATCTGTGGAATTCTTTACCAGCAGAGTGTTGCAAAGGCTGGTCTATTGAGTATATTCAAGGTTGTGAGGGAACCAAGGGTTATGGGGCAAAAGCAGGAAAGTGGAGTTGAGGATTATTAGATGATCCATGATCTCACTGAAAGTCAGAGCAGATGCAATGGGAGGAATGGCCTACTTTTGCTCTGACAGCTTTTGGTCTTTGGGTCTGACATGTCTGTAAGTTTCCACCATTCTTTAATGAGTTGCTAATATAAAGTAGTTAAATATTCAATGTTTTGGCACACTGTAATAAAGTAAAACATTAGCCTGTCTATTGGTCCCAAACATCATCTTACATTGAGCTTTAGTTATAATTATCTTTCTTTTGTCCACATGTTTCACACGCATAACCTGTGGGACTTAGCATTGTTTGGGTTGAATTCCTTGAACTGTACATTCCGTTTCTAACTGATCCCCTCATTGATACCGTTAATATTCTTATTTTAGATAAATGCTTCCAATGGGAAATACTTAAGCTCCCTTTTTAAAATACTTTGCATTTTTCCTTTGTATTTTCTTGTTTTGTATGTACCAAATCTAACTATGTGCTTATCGCTAGATCCCAAGTGAGATACTGTTTGCTAATCAGTTCCAGTGGTTTGCTGAACACTAAATCAAATACTCCATATGGGAAACTTTAAGGCTGCTAATTTAATTCCTTTTAATGAAGGCACATTTAAAATCTGTTTTTTTTTCTGTCCTGAAAAGAAATTAAGCCTACAATCTCAAACATTTTATTACACTACATTTGATTGAGTCAATTTGCTTTTGCAGCACTGTGCACTAATTCCTTAATAGAAAAGGATATGTATCTTCTTTGTTGAAGCATATGAGGCCTGTGTTGAAACCATCTTCCCAACGTTACCTGCTCATTATGAAACTATTATTAAGGCAAATCTGGCTCACTTTGATAGAGTATTTTCACTGATGGGTAATCAGAGGGCATCGATTTAAGGGGATTCACACGGAAGAGATCATAAAATCCCTATTGAGTCCATTTAGCCCAATGAGTCCACACCCATTCTCCGATCCTCACACCCAGGCCCAACCCTACCCTGTGCCTATAACCCTGCATTTACCAAGGCCAATATATCTCACTTGTATAACTTTGGACAATGGGACAAAATCAGTGCACCAAAAGGAAACCCGCGCAGACACAGGGAGAATGTGCAAACTCCACACAGACAGTGGCCCTGATGTTCCCAGTTCCAGTTAGCTGGAATTGAACCTGGGTCCTGGTACTGTGAGGCAGCAGCACTAACCACCATTGCCCCCCATGAAGACTACTTTATTGTGATCTGCCTGAAAGGACAGTGTGAGTAGATCCAACGGTAAATTACAAAAGAGAATTGGCTAAATATTTGAAAATAAAAACAATACATCACTATGGAGAAAGTGCAGAAAAGAAGAGCTGATTGCTTCCAGTGGTCCATTACCATATTGCAAGATTCTATGTCTTTATGAAAAGTAAAGCTTTGCATCTTCAGCTGCCACATGAGCAAAGGTCTAATGTGTTCTTAAAAGAAACAACTTAATGTCAAAAGAATGCTTACAAACATGCAGGCAAATGAATCAGGAGGAGCCCATTCAGCTCCTTTAGCCTGCTCCTTCATTCAAAAAGACCATGGCTGATTGGATTGTAACCACACATTCACATTCATATCGGTCCGGTGATAATCGCTCATCACTTTGCTTAACAAGAATTCACCTACCTCTGCCCTAAAAATGTTCAAGGACTGCACTTCCATCACCTTCTCAGAGAGAACCTTACAAAGGCTCATGAACTTCTAAGAGAAACAAAAAATAATGTAATCTCTGTTTCACAGGCAATCCTTCTGGCTTTTATATGTTTCATTCAAGTCCCTTCTTACACTTCTAAATGGCGGTGGATTCAAGTCTAGTCTATTCGTCCTTGCCTTATAAGAGAAAGCACCCATTCCGATAATAGCTTGGTAAACCTTCTGGAACTGCCTCCAATGCATTTTCACCCTTTCTTAAATAAGGTGACCAAGACTGTGCACAGACCACAGCACTGGTCTTACCAGTATCCTGTACTAAGTCTTATTTGAACATGACTTTCAAATATTTTAATGTATTTTGCTCTGACTGCTAATGAAAATGTCAACAAGTATTAAATTGGATAACCACTGAAAGCCAGTACAGGGATCGTGTACATGTTTTCTTTTCAAAAGACTTGCTCTAAGGATATCAATGTCACTAGCTGATTTCTAATTGCCGTTGAGAAGGTGGTGCCAAATCATCTTCTTGAATCGCTGCAATCTATGCGGTGCCGGGGCACCCGCAGAGATGTTAGGGAGTGAAGTCTAGGGTTTTGACCAGCGACTAGGGGCTGTGCCATTTTTTCCAAAGCAAATAATATGGAAATGCCACACGGACTATGCAGTCACATGATGGCAGCATACCGCCAGCACTAAATGTACTTTTAAATTGTTGTATGTCCAAGTAGGGGATGCAAAATCATTAGGAGCTGACATGAATTTGGAGCAGGTACTAGAAATCATTGTAGAACATTGTATTTCCAGGTCAAATTCATCAGAGAGACACAACAGGGCAGAGTGCCAACTCAAAACTCTCCAACGTTGCTCTGGTGGCCTTGGTCCTGGAGGTACACTTGAGGAAAGGGGTCCTCTACCCATTGAGACATTGCAAAGAGAGTGGGAACTGACAACTATTGCAGCCAATGCCAGGAAAGTATTGCCAAACAAACTCAATGGCCTCACATAAAGTGGACAAGTTCACTGTACAAATTTTCAGTTGTCATATCATTTCAACCAAACTACTATTTGGACAGTTTTGGTCTCCTTATAAAGAAAAGTTATCACTTTATTAGAGGTAGTCTAAAGAAGGTTCACTAGGATGATCCCTAGATGAAAGAATTGTCTTATGAGCAAAGGTTAAACAGGTTGGCACTGAATTGGAGTTCAGAAGAGTGAGAGTTGACCTCATCGAAGCACATAGGATTCTTAAGGGGTTTAACAGGTAAATGGTGAGACTCATGGGAGAGTTCAGGACCAGAGAGCACCACTTAAGACTGAGATGAGAAGCAATTTATTTTCTCAGAAGGTTGCGAGTGTTTGGAACTCTAGCTCCATACACGTATTTCAATACTTTGCGTATATTACCAGCTATTCAAGTACGACAGGATTATCAGCCAAGCACACAGCAACACACTTACAGGCACACCGCCCTTTCCCTTTCAGGACAAGATGCTAGACCATGAAAGGCAATGATAGACAGCTGGGAAGTGATCAATTGAATATGCTCACTTTCATGGAGGCATCAGCACTCACTATCATAGGTGTGCACAGGACTCAGGCCAGTAATCAGACTAACTATTAAAGATAATGCATGCTTGTACCTAATCCTTCTTCTCACCATCATCCATGCCACAATTTCTCCTGATTTACATATTTCTGTCATGTACCTCTATCCCTTCACTCACCATTTGCTTCAATTCTACCCTGTGTCTTTCTCTTTATAGGTTCCCAGGAACTGCAACCCAGCCAGACAGTCATGCAGGAAGAAGTGGAAGGGGCTGAAGACACTGATGATGAAGCAATCTAACATTTGAAGTCACCAGCTCATATCCAGACAATATACATGTGTTAGAAAGTGGCTTAGAGGCAAGTTCTGTACAGTGAGACACTGGCCACTGATGTCCTGTAAGCTGGTGAACACAGGGAAAGCATTGTGGAGGTCTTAACTTGAGAGCACATATGAGTTTTGCTACAGAGGATCCATTTGATGGTTCCAATTATGGATGGTGTATAAATAAAGCTAATGGGTTTCTACAATGAAATGCTTGATTGTGGGTGGCACGGTGGTTAGCACTGCTGCCTCACAGCGCCAGAGACCCGGGTTCAATTCCCACCTCAGGCGACTGACTGTGTGGAGTTTGCACATTCTCCCCATGTCTGCGTGGGTTTCCTCCGGGTGCTCCGGTTTCCTCCCACAGTCCAAAGATGTGTAGGTCAGGTGAATTGGCCATGCTAAATTGCCCGTAGTGTTAGGTAAAGGGGTAAATGTAGGGGAATGGGTGGGTTGTGCTTTGGCGGGTTGGTGTAGACTTGTTGGGCCGAAGGGCCTGTTTCCACACTGTAAATAATCTAATATATTGGCATGCCTGCCAAAAGCCAGTGCTGGGTGCCAAGAGACATGAAGTTTGACTTGAACTTGGCACAAGATTGAAGTCCATATTTTGCAGACTGGAAGTCTGGTCAACTCCATGAAAACTTGTGGACCCAACAATATTTGCTATCTGATGTCTCAACATCCATTTCAGCAAAAGTGAAGACACATGGTATTCAGGTGCTGCAGTCTAAGCTCAGACTGAAATCTCAGCTAGCTGCTCTGAAAATTTAGCCTGTGGATACCAGTGTTCAAAGCTGCTTGCAGGATCTCACAGCAGTTCAGCAATCTGTCCCTGAACGCATTACTTGGAGTGCTCAGGCACCACCCCAGGGATGTGGCAGGGAATCTGTGCAGCATGAAACTGATGTCCTCACTCAGGATGACAGCACAAGCCTGCCAGCCTATCACATATTGACATGCCCATCACTGCCAGCCAACCATGCTCTTGCTATTGCCTTCCAACCAGCATTCCAAAGCTGAACCTTCAAGATCCAGAGCTGCTTGGGATTATCCTGCAAGGCTGTCTGCACTTTCCCCCAGTGAAAGTCAACAACATTCCAGCATCCACCAGCCATACTGCAGTCACTGGAGTAGCATTGGGCCAGGTAAAGGTAGATGGAAGAAAGGGAGTGAAGAATATGAGCTGGTTTGACTTATGTTCCTGATTTGGCATGTTTGTTTTATAATGACTTGTTTCAGGATAGTGATGGTCAGTGAAACAGGAGTGGGAAGCTGTGGGCCTGTTGATAAATGGAATTGGAGTTGAGTTCACTGAGACTTTCCTTCCCCCTTTCCTTCCCCCTTCTGACTGCTCATGGTATATCTCTTAGCAAGGGCCATGCCCTTATCATGGTGAGGCTGTGCCATACTCTCCAGACCACACAAAACAGGACAGCTTCTGCAAAGTGTACAGGGCTCCCCGAGGGTGGTTTATTCAATGCAGAGTCCACTCATTACTGTGTGACAGCATGCTTTTTCTTATATATTGCTGTCTATGTGATGTGACTCCTGGTACTCCATAATCTATTTACTTGGAACAAGCTGCCAACTCAAGTGCAATTTATTCCCTTCACCATCTTATAAATCTTAATTAGTTCCATCCTAAGTCAATGCTTCTCTGAAGTATAGTCTCAGTTCTTTCATACTATCTTGATAACTGAGATGCTTTAACCTTGGAATAGATTTATTGTCACTTTTTCCAAAGCTTCGACATCACACTGTGCGAAGACACCAATGAATATTACATTCTCATGAAATAATTGCAGATTCTCTCCTTTCCTGTCCTATTCTGAAAGAGGCATGCAATTCTGTTATTGTCAGAGTCCCTCTGGTACCTTACTCATTTTTTATGCTTCAAGATTGTCAGCTATGGATCAGTTGGTAGCAACCTATCCTCTCTGTCTGTAGGTTGTGGATTCAAGTTTCACTTCAACGGCTCAAGCATATAATCAATATTCCAGTGAGGCAATGCTATATTTTTAGAAGGGCTGTCTTTTGGATGAGACAGTAAACCAAGGCATGAGTAGGCAGACAGAAAAGATCTCACAACACTAATATGTGGAAGAGCTGGACCATTTACCCTGCTGTCTTCACCAGGATTTATCCCTCGAACCACATAATCAGAATAGAATACCACACTGCTGTCTCAGGAGCTTATAATGTCCAAATTGGCTGCCCTTTCCTACACTGCAGTGTCTCCACACCTCTGAGGCACTACCATGCCTGTAATGTGCTTTGTGATGATTGTACGTTTTGAATGTTGCAATATAAATGGAAATTCACTTTTTTTGTTGAGCCCGGAAAGTAATTGTTTCAAGAGATGCTGAGCCACAGCACATCTGGAATGAGATAATGCAACTTCTATGTGACCACTGTTCTAAATTGTCAGAATATCTGCACATAGTCTTCTTCAGGTATTGCTAGATAGCCTGTAACCTTTGACCTATCTATCATTATCCAGAATATCTTGTTGGTAACTGTATTTCCCATTCCTCCAACCATGGACACAATAATGTCACTGGCACAAGCAGCATATTCATGAGTTCAATTTAAATGTTAATGTGTATGTACTCTCCTTATGTATCATCCCAAAATGTGCAACCTTGCAATTTCATCCAATGTCCAGCTGCCCTCTTTATGGACTTACATTCCTGACCTCTTGAATTAGTCATAGTGATTTTCAGTATTAAGCAAACCTACAATTTTACAAATTTGGATATTTTGCTTCCAGACCCAAACCCACACTATTTATATGCTTTGAGAAGAAAATGGCCCCGACATGAGGCTAACAATATTAATGCATCCATGTTCCAAAAATAATCTGGTAGGCACTTCTTTCTATATTGTTTCCTTTAACCTACTGAAATATGACTTGAGATTTAAACACCAGGGCATGAAGCAGGAATACATTATTCCACTGGCATCGGGATATTACAAATATGAAGGGAAATTAAGATTGCCTGTAGAAAATGTAACATTTCAATGAAATCAAGCCTATAGTTTACATCTAATTAAAGAAACACCTTTTTTTATGTGATCTTTTCTCATTAAAACCTCTTTCCTCAAAGATTACTTTTTTACCTGTTCATGGTGGCATGGTAGTTAGTACTGCTGCCTCACAGTGCCAGAGACCCGGATTCAATTCCCGCCTCAGGCAACTGTCTGTGTGGAGTTTGCACATTCTCCCTGTGTCTGCGTGGGTTTCCTCCGGGTGCTCTGGTTTCCTCCCACAGTCCTAAAATATTTGCAGGTTAGGTGAATTGGCCATGCTAAATTGCCTATAGTGTTAGGTGTAGGGGAATGGGTCTGGATGGGTTGCTATTCGGAGGGTTGGTGTGGACTTGTTGGGCCGAAGGGCCTGTTTCAACACCGTAGGAAATCTAATCTAAAAAAAAACTGGTCCAGCCACCCTGCTTGGTGCCTTCTCACTCCATCCCCGAGCAAAATAGATGCTGTGCTTCATTTCTGATCCTTGCTATGTTAGCCAACATTAGAAGGTCCACTGCACTTCAATCCATTATCTTTAAGCCAACTGGATAAAATAAAATGACCAGCATTATCATCCTATTCTTAAGGTTGAAGCATGATCACTTCTGGCAAATCTCAGTCAGCATATACATACTTCATGGAAGCAGGATTGAGGAAGTCTATACAAACACAAAATATTCTGCATACCAGAAACCTGAAATAAAATTAGAAATTGATGGAGAAACTCAACAGCATCTGCGGAGAGAGAAACAGAGTTAACATTTCAGATATTGAACTCAAAATATTATCTTTGTTTCTATCTCCACAGATGATGCCAGATCTGCAGGGTTTCTCAATACTTTCTGATTTTATTGGGTTAATCAATGTTGGTCCTAGTTTTATTGAATAAATAACTGACCAACTCTTAATTTGTGCATTCTCAAACAAAGGCATCTTGATTGAGATATTTGCAAAACCCTGTGACACAGACATTAGCATGATAAAGCTCAATGAAAGCAGGAGAAAACAGACTCAGAATATGGTGCTCCAAACTGAACAATGTATGATCCAGTCTGACTCTGTTTCAGTGTCAGAGCGGTTACCTTGGTAAACCATTCTATGCGTCTCATTGTTGGAGTTTTATTAGTTCAAAACCAAGATCACAGCTTGCTATGTTTTAGGACGAAGATGACTGCATTGGTGGGAAATTATCGGCATGGCAACAGTCAGTACCATATCTCATATAGAAATATGGCATTTTATCACCACAATAGGTGGGAAAGCTATTCACGATGGCTGCTTCAGGCTGGTCAATTTGACGCTATCATTGTACGGAATAAATTATTGTCCCACATTTATACACCTCCATGAATAAGGTTCTTAATTAAAATTGGCCAAAAACAGAAAATTCCAGCCCAAAACGGCAAACCTATTTAATTTTTTCAGCCACTTTCTCAGCAAAGTTAAATCGTACCTTTTTTTATTTGCAGGTCGGCATATTGTGAACAGCTTGTATCTTAATGGAATCAAAATAGGTTTATGGAGGAGAATCTCAACTGAACCATTGAGAACTGTCAGATTTTACTGTTGTCCTCTATATCAGAAGGCTACAGAAATCTGCTTTGCCGGTATTGAACTAACCTATGAATGCGTTTGGCATTGAACACAATGTTAACCTGGCCCAGTCACTTCCTTAACTCAGATCAAATCCTACCTACTATGTCATCCCCATCAGACACCCTGACTTGTGGAGGTTCCTGACAAGGCTTATTCCAACAGCTTCTTGAATAACCCATGTCTTGGCATCCCTTTGGGCAGAACAAGGGGAAGTTAGGTCGGAATCAGACCTTTGATGCCCAACCTGATACTGTGCCTGAGTCTATTGCAGACATGAGCATTGTTCCTTAGGAGAAGTTTCCAGAAACTTCAGGGAAACCTAAGAGTGGAAAATGATCAGTATTTTAGGTTTGTATGCCTTTTATCTTGACGTTCAGGAAAGTGACATTCACCAAAAGTGAAGATCAGGAATATTGTACACATTGTTTATAATATCAACAATTATTTCACCTCAGTTAATTAGATACTTTTAGGTAATTTGTCTCAGAAATACAAACTGCTCATCACAATGGTAACTGTACCAAAGGAACACTCAGTACCACTATAACTCATGCACTATCTCTTGTAAAATCCATATATTGAGCAGGGCCCACTGACAGGACTTAGCAAATGGCCTTTTCCATCAAGCACTACCCTCAGTTACACTGAGATGGATATCTGTCTTCCTGTATTTGATGATATATTGCGGCTATCTGTCATTAATGAGAGTAAACCCTCATTACTTGAGCTCAAGAAGGCCACTGACTCTGTAACAGCAAGGAAAATGTCATATTCTTGGTTTTGTTCTACTAATACAGTATTTAGTGTGAGATGGACTGAGAGAGGTGGTGGGTGTGTTGCTGGAAAAGCACAGCCGGTCAGGCAGCATCCAAGGAGCAGGAAAATCAACATTTCATCCCGATGAAGGGCTCTGACCCGAAACATTGATTTTTCTGCTCCTTGGATGCTGCCTAACCTGCTGTGCTTTTTCAGCAACACACTCTCAACTCTTATCTCCAGCATCTGCAGACCTCTCTGTCTCCTAAGAGAGGTGGTGGTGAAGTAACACTGGGTATTGTCAGTGTACATGTGGAACTGAAGGTGTTCTTTTTGGATGGTGACAGAGGAACAGTTCAGTTGAAGAATATTATGGTGAGAAATGTCATTAGTGTAGATATTAATAAAGGTGGTTAAAAATAAACTTGCAAAAATTATTTTGTTCAGATACAGTGTGACAGTAGATTGGGCTTTGTCAGTGATGCTCTCCATCACTGAAAAGCTTGTAGATAGCATCACAAACAGTGATGGGACTAATGGGATAAATTGTGTAAATCTGCCAACAAGTATGGAGGCTAACTCTGCACGGGTCACTGCTTACAGAGAGGAATGAAGAGAATTGGCGAATAAATCATGAATTTTGGATTAGTGGTGCTGGAAGAGCACAGCAGTTCAGGCAGCATCCGAGGAACAACAAAATCGACGTTTCGGGCAAAAGCCCTTCATCAGAAATAAAGGGAGGGCTTTTGCCCAAAAAGTCGATTTCACTGCTCCTTGGATGCAGCCTGAACTGCTATGCTCTTCCAGCACCACTAATCCAGAATCTGGTTTCCAGCATCTGCAGTCATTGTTTTTCCCAAATAAATCATGAAACTGACCACACACACCACTGAATAATATTCATTGAACATGTAGTTAAATGCTATTATTTGTATCCTACTAGTGCACCTCAGCAGAAGCTTTTTTTAATCCACTATTTGAGGTCTACAGTGGCATGTCAAACTGCATCATGCAGAATATTTCACATAAGTGAGCATCTACATTAATGCAAAAGAAAAAGAGAATGCCTTTGGCCATTTCATGAATACCATACAATAAGACAAATGTTCTATTCATGGCATGACAGAAGTAATTTTCTGTGGGTAAGGAAGCAGACATTTGCAGATCTTATTCTGTGAAATACAAAGTAATATCTTACTTACTTGTAGGTGTTTTTCAAATACTATAGAAGTTAGATTGTTCAGTAAATCCAATAGGAATTTTAAAAGAGTTCTTAAATATCCATGAGCATTTAAAGTGCTGTGAAATTGGGAGCTACTTCATTATTGAAGTAGGCAAAGACCAATCACCTTACATCACTGGTTTCCCCCGAGCTTGCTCTTTTACACAAGAGATGCCTAACTGAGCCTTCCGAGTCTTCAGTTGTTCAGGGTTAAAATCTACAGCTCATGTAGGTATTCCCTCAGGCTACTGATGTAGATCCAGTCCAATCTGTTAGATTCAGAACCACCATCAGAGAACAGTCATTCCTGGCTGATGTGTATCGCATTTTGTTTACCAAGGATACTATATTCATAATATAATGTGAAGGAGCTAAAAATAACGTAGCCCTATTTAATGTATAAAAGTATTCTGAAGCCTCTAAGAAGCTAAAACTTGGAACCATTAAGCATACACATCATTCTTTGTCAGACTGACCCCAGGCTTGTTCTCAGGCAGCATTCATTAAATAATATTATAATTAACTAGTCTAGCCATTGTGTGTATTCATTGGAAATAACAAATGGTAAGCTTCTGAAGTCAGGTTTCATTAATAACATATTAGGGAACTGAACTCTTTGCTCCTTTTATACATTTAAAAGAAGCTTTCCTCCAATTGTTATGAGGCTAATTTTAGATGTATTCTCTAGCCTGGGTAATGGTGTTCTCTGAACTTTCATTGCATTTAAAGTTACCATATATAAAAAAAAGTTCTCCTTTTTTTTCATGTTGCCCAACAAAGTAAATCTGGAGCTTATTTAACTTAATATTTTGAGCACTGAGATCCAGACATAATGTCCTGGACAGTGACACTTCGCTACCAATGGGAATTGGGCACAATCTGTGCACCTGAACGGGCAATTAGGCATGATCACAGCTAGATCACATAAGTGTTATGGGATAGAAAGAGGCCTTTTAGCCCATTGTGTCTGCACTGGATTGTTAAATAAGCATCATTACCTAGTGCCTATCTTCTGCCTTGTCCCCATGCCCTTGAAAATTATTTTGATTTAAATAATCATCAAATTGTCTCTTCAATGCCTCCATTAAACCTCCTTACCCAAATATCCAGGCAGTGAAGCCTATACCCAATGACTCTTTTTCCTCACATTTTAACTCTTGCTTTTTTTACCGATGACATTAAATCCATTCCCTCTCATTTTTGTCTGTTTGTGGGAGCGGTTTCTCCCTATTTATTCTACTCAAACGCAATCATGATAAAAAAAAGGGCATCTATCAGACCCCCTTGGCCTCCAAGGAAAACAGTCCCAGCTTCTTCAACCTATCCTGGTCACTGAAGCTCTCCAACCCTGGAGCTGTTTTTGTAAGATATTTCTGCACTCACTCCACCATGTTCTTTCCAATGGGTATAATGATTCCTGAGAAGAGAAAAGCCATTGGAAGTTTGGGCTTCATCCTCTGCTTTAAGGCAAGTTCTTAAAGATGAAGAAAAGGCTATGAAGAGAAGGAAAATCAGAACTGGGAGTGGGGGGGTGGAATACGGGAAAAGGGCAATCATGACAACGGGTTGTAGGGAATGAGTGACTGACAGGATTTCATTTGGATATTGTGATGGATATATTGGAAGTGAGTGGAAGGAGGGGATGCACAGGAAAGGAAACATCAATAGAACATATGAAGTGAACTATTCTAACCACTTTACCATGGGAGAGAAACTTAATAAAACATACTTAACTGCTGAGGTTGCAACATGAATGAAACTGCAGCAGCTGAGCTCAAGCACACAATCTCACAAAATGAGCTGACAATGTAACCACAGGATCATGGGTGACATGATTTTGGTGCGCAGGCAAAATTATTTCAGTTGGAGTGAGACCATAATATCAAACATGATTGTCTAACTTCAAAGATAAGGGAACAAAACAAGTGACAGAGTAGTGCATTGGATGTCTGAAACCTGACTTTATGACAATTCAACTCTTGACTTGTGCAATGTGTATGCAAAGACAACACTCTGAGGGGTTTATTCCTGCTGAGAAAGGTTCTATTAGCCTGCTCAACTATGTGAAGGCTACTAGCAATTCCTGATGACCAATGACCAGGGCCATTGTTGAATTCATTCCAGAGAACTGGGAGGTAATGTATTGCAAGTGTCGAATAGAGCCCCGGCTTAGATTTTAAATTTAGGTTTTATTGTCACATACATGCATGCATTGGGGCAGCGCGGTGGCTCAGTGGTTAGCACTGCTGCCTCACAGCGCCAGGGACCCGGCTTCGATTCTGGACTTGGGTGACTGTTTGTGTGGAGTTTGCATGTTCTCCTCGTGTCTTTGCGGGTTTCGTCTGGTTGCTTGGATTTCCTCCCACACTCCAAAGATGTGCAGGTCAGGTGAATTGGCCATGCTAAATTGCCCATAGTATTCAGGGACATGCAGGTTAGATTCATTAGTCAGGGGTAAATATAGGGGAGGCGGAATGGGTCTGGGTGGGTTACTCTTCAGAGGGTCGGTGTGGACTTGTTGGGCCAAAGGGCCTGTTTCCACATTGGAGGGAGTCTACAGTGAAAAATGTACAATGTTGCCTCACACAGTGCCATCTTAGGTACAAAGTACCTAGTTACAAAATCTTAGTTACAGAAGTAGAAAAATAAATGGCTTAAAAAGCTCAGCACTACAGTCTTGTTAATATAAAAATGGAAAAAATAAGCTTCCTATCTGTGATCTCACAAGATTTACTCCTGCGTATACAAACTCCCCTTTACAGCACAAACTTCCATTCATTCCTTAACAGACATCCTCCTGATTTTGTATGCAAGTGTTGTTTCTTGCTGGGGTCCTCAGGTCAGGTAACTGTCCTCTGGGATTTTCAAATAGAACTGCTTTGGATTCACCAACATTCACAAATTCCCTTCAGAGATACGGCCAACTAGAAGGTTACTTTAAAGTTGCACACACCATGCAATATGACACACCCAATTAACAGCATCAGCATTCTCTATTTCATTCCCACTTTGTAATTAGCGTGTTAAACTACTTTCATCTTTGAAGTCATTGAATTTATCCTGTGTTTGCACTTTTTTGTATTAATATGGTTTGCTGTGTATTTCCCAACAACATGTTTTTTTGCCAACTGTAACTGCTCAGCTGATAGGTTTCCCTGGCTGTCTCTTCATTTTCTTATTAAAATTAACACTCGACGTCTGTAGCCTTTCATTTTTAAAGAGCTTCTTTAGTTGTCAGTAATTACTAATACTATTTAGCAAAGCATACCAACCCATTTAGGTGCTGAGGTTTTCTGGGGCACCAGCATAGGAGCTGAGGTGCAAAACATTCATCTGATCCAGCTTGCCAGATTCAGACTAGTCTAACACTAGCTGTACTGAGGAAGCACCACTCAACCAGAAACATTATCTCTGATTTCTCTCCAGAGATGCTGCCAGTTTCTCCAGCGATTTCTGGTCTTGTTTCTGGCTGTACTGCCATTGGCTTGAATATAAGACACTCCTGTCCCTCCTGGATGCACCGAATACTTTTACATTTACCCCAGGGTTCTATCAGCTTTATTGCCAGTAAAATGGGTCAGTGAATTCAAAACTGATGTTCTATTTAGTCTTATCCTGAAATTGCATTTGAGAATCATTTGAAGACTTCATTTAAATGGCTTATCAAGAAGGTTCTGCTGCTTGAACAGCGAAACATTGTGACCACCCAGTACCAGCCTCTGAAAAGGTCAGCAATCCACCGGACAAAGTTGACAAAACATTAGTCTTCATTTTTGAGGAGAAAGTGAGGACTGCAGATGCTGGAGATCAGAGCTGAAAAATGTGTTGCTGGAAAAGCGCAGCAGGTCAGGCAGCATCCAAGGAGCAGGAGAATCGACGTTTCGGGCATAAGCCCTTCTTCAGGATCCTGAAGAAGGGCTTATGCCCAAAACGTCGATTCTCCTGCTCCTTGGATGCTGCCTGACCTGCTGCACTTTTCCAGCAATACATTTTTCAGTCTTCATTTTTGAGCCCTTTACTTAATACTTTTGCAAAGTAAACTTGACATCATTAAGTGGTCGATAGATAATTCAGCAAGGAAACATTGTCATGTTTGAAGTATGAATCAGTGTACAACAGGGCCCTCTGTCAGAATATGTTGGATACTGCAGCCTTGTTCAGAAAAGTTCTAATTGACAAATTGTTTTGTTATTGATTCTGATTTGTAGTTAAAACATGGAGATTTTCAATTAGTATATGTTCTTTCTTTTTCAATTGTTCCAATGCTAGGCAATGGAAAGCATTTTCTATTAGTTACACTCCAAGAAATGGTACAAAATTAATGATATGCATAAATTATGTTCAGGCTCAAACCTGTTTAAGGCAAAAATAGTCAAAGAAGTGATGAATAACTCAACGCCAAATAATTAGTGAGCAGAGAAGACACAATTATATACAATTTGCCCAATTATACCACAGGGTTTATGATTACATCAAGTGCATGGTTCACAAGATGCAAACTGCTAGATTGAGAACATCATCAATTGAGTAAGTACAGTTTGTTACATTTTTGGCTTTAATATCAGTTTTTTTTTCTTGGGCTCAACATCGCCACTGAGCACATGCTTTTGGTGCATGTGCTTAATGGTCCAATGTTTAGATGACTGTTGTATGCTCAGGGTCAAGCATAGAATTCTTGATACAATACGTGAGTTCAGTAGATCATTCGCATGCCAACAAATGCAGTAATATTTGTTGACTCCATAGCCAAATGTAGATTGCTTGAGAAAATAAGAAATTAAGAAATAGGAGTAGAGTATGCCATTTGCCTCCTTGAGTCTGTTCCATCAGCCAATAAGACATAACTAATCTAATTGCAGCTTTAACTCCATTTTCCTGTTTGCACTCCATAACCCTTGACTCTCTTATTGATCAAAAATATATCTAACTGAGCTTGGAATATACTCAATAGTCCAGCCTCCACTGCTCTCCAAGGTAGAGAATTCAAAAGATTAATGACACTCTGAGAGATGCTGGCAATGTTTTGTGATTCGAGGACACCTAGACCCCACTGTACTAAAGCATAAAGCAAACGCTCTCCATTTAACTAATATTCTTTCTGCCAAAATGAACAACCTCACAGTTTTCCCACATTTCACTTAATCTGCTATTTATGCCCACCCATGTAGCTTATCTCAATTCCTTTGCAGATTCTTTGACCTAGATTTTATGTAACGCAAGAGGGTGTTGAGGATGGGACTAACTTGTCCTCTTCCACCTGGTCCCGTTGTTCCACAGGGATCTAAAATCATCCAGAATTTAAATGGCCAATTATGAATGGAATTCTGGGAAAACGAAAGGCCCAGAGGCAGTCCCAGTAGGATGGTCTATGAAACCTCAACATGGCTTTGTGAACGGGAAATCATGTCTCACAAACCTGATTGAGTTTTTTGAAGAAGTAACAAAGAAGATTGATGAGGGAAGAGCGGTAGATGTGATCTATATGGACTTCAGTAAGGAGTTCGAGAAGGTTCCCCAAGGGAGACTGATTAGCAAGGTTAGATCTCATGGAATACAGGGAGAATTAGCCATTTGGATACAGAACTGGCTCAAAGGTAGAAGACAGAGGGTGGTGGTGGAGGGTTGATTTTCAGACTGGAGGCCTGTGACCAGAGGTGTGCCATCAGGATCGGTGCTGGGTCCTCTACTTTTTGTCATTTACATAAATGATTTGGATGAGAGCATAAGAGGTACAGTTAGTAAGTTTGCAGATGACACCAAAATTGGAGGTATAGTGGACAGCAAAGAGGGTTACCTCAGATTACAACAGGATCTGGACCAGATGGGCCAATGGGCTGAGAAGTGGCAGATGGAGTTTAATTCAGATAAATGCGAGGTGCTGCATTTTGGGAAAGCAAATCTTAGCAGGACTTATACACCTAATGGTAAGGTCCTAGGGAGTGTTGCTGAACAAAGAGAACTTGGAGTGCAGGTTCATAGCTTCTTGAAAGTGGCATCACAGGTAGATAGGATAGTGAAGAAGGCATTTGGTATGGTTTCCTTTATTGGTTAGAGTATTGAGTACAGGAGTTGGGAGGTCATGTTGCGGCTGTACAGGACATTGGTTAGGCCACTGTTGGAATATTGCGTGCAATTCTGGTCTCCTTCCTATCAGAAAGATGTTGTGAAACTTGAAAGGGCTCAGAAAAGATTTACAAGGATGTTGCCAGGCGTGGAGGATCTGAGCTACAGGGAGAGGCTGAACAGGCTGGGGCTGTTTTCCCTGGAGCGTCGGAGGCTGAGGGGTGACCTTATAGAGGTTTACAAAATTATGAGGGGCATGGATATGATAAATAGACAAAGTCTGTTCCATGGGGTCGGGTAGTCCAGAACTAGAGGGCATAGGTTTAGGGTGAAAGGGGAAAGATATAAAAGAGACCTAAGGGGCAACTTTTTCATGCAGAGGGTGCTAAGTGTATGGAATGAGCTGACAGAAGATGTGGTGGAGGCTGGCATAATTGCAACATTTAAGAGGCATTTGGATGGGTATATGAATAGGAAGAGTTTGGAGGGATATGGGCTGGGTGCTGGCAGGTAGGACTAGATTGGTTTGGGATATCTGGTCGGCATGGACGGGTTGGACCGAAGGGTCTGTTTCCGTGCTATACATCTCTATGATTCTATGACCTGGTCATAGAGCAGCAAATGGTGAAGAACTTTGTACTTTCTGCAAGTGTCAGTCAGGATATGAACTATCAATTTGACCACAACGATGGGAACATGAGCATGTGGTGTCTGCCGTGTTTGGCGTCTGCCAGGGATGCGATGGTATTGTCCTCCTTAGCCCACAGTGCCAGCTGAAGGAATCTCGTTGGGATCTGGGTTGTGTTCGGAGGGTCATCTGCAAGGGGAGGAATTTCATAACACAAAAATACAGAGGACCAGAAACAATGGGCACATACCTGAAAGGTTAATCCATTCAGTCATAGAACCCAGAAATGCAGATTCAGAGAATTGCTATGGAACAGAAGAAGGTCATTTTGTTCACTGTGTCTATGCTGGCTATCTGAACTGCATGCAAATCTCTTACTTTTTCCCGGTAACCCTGCTTATTATTTCTGTTTAAATAATCATCCAATGACTCCTCGAATTTCCCTGTTGGAACTGTTTCTGCCATATTTCCAGGCTGTGTATTCCATATCCCAACTACTCACTGTATCAGAAAGGCTTTTTCTTACCTCAAACTTGCTTCTTTTGCAAAACAGTTTAAAATCATACCCTCTAGTTTTCAATCTGGTGACAAGCAAGAGAAATTTATTTGTATCCATTCTGTCCAGATCCCTCATGATTTTGAAACCTTTTATCTTAGCATTTTTGTCTCCAAGGTAAACAGTCTCATCTTTACCAGTTATTCCTCACACAATTCTCTTCAGCACTGTCTCCAGTGTATTCTCATCTTTCATAAATTTGGCACTCAGAACTGTACACAATACACATGGAGGCTAACCAGTGTTCCTCTATGCTTACCATAATATTCCTGTTCTTGTACTCCACACCTTTACTAATGAAGATGAGGATGCTAGATTCCTTATTCACATTCTAAAATACTCTGATCCCTGAAATGTAATGCTCCAAGAAACAATCCCTGATTCACTTTACACATTTCTCTTCCATGTTATTGTTGCCCGTCCGATTTGTCTAGTGAATATTAATGTCTTCCTTGACAATTCTGACACTCCTCTTTTATTTCCTGATGCATACTTTGTCCTAGAGTAAGCCAACTCTTTAGAGACCTATAGAGAATACCCACCCAAGATGTATTTCCCCTGCTATTCCACCCAAAGCGATTACACATCATAAGAACAAACAAAGAACTGTGGATGCTGGAAATCCAAAACATAAACAGAAATCGCCAGAGAAACTGGAAGACCTCTTCAGTCTGAAAAAGGGTCACTGGATCTGAAATGTTAACTCTGTTTCTCTTTCCACAGATACTGTCAGATCTGTTGAGTTTCTCAAGCAATTTCTGATTTCATTTTTGATTCCACATCTTGGATGTATTGCACTGAAATCACCACTCACCCACCACACTGATATATCCCTTTATGAATGACAGTACACCACCTCCAATTCCTTTCTGCCTATGTTTTGTGAAATGCTAATATTCTTGAAGTGGTCAGACCATAGTTTCTTTGAGATCCTGAGGGACAAGGAGTGTGTGGATCCTGTCGGGCGGTTCCCTGAGCAGATTGTCAAAGTTATTTGGACTCATCATCAGAAGTGCCAAGATGTAGATGGTTGGTGGTGAGAAGGGCACTGCCCTTCAGATCCTTCTTGTATGCCCAGTTTCTGTGCAGCACTGCATGCTGCCCTCAAGGCAGCTGCAGAATGGAAGAGACTGTCAGACATCTCCTTCTGGAATTTGTCTTTACAAAGAAGAGGGAGATGAATTGGTTTTTGTCGAGGTTCATCTCGAGTAGCTCTGTTCCCCAGGATGCACATTGAGACAAACATTAACTGCATCTGGAGGACCATCAACCTGGTGAAAGATGCCCTTTGGTCTGCCCGAAACCTATTAATTTTCCAGAGCAAGGAGTTGACCTTGGCCAAGTGTTGCCGCTTGGTACAATCTAAGAAGCAAGGCTATGTCCTGAGAGACATACTAAAGTTTGGGGCAGCTGCTGCCAAAGTCCTGTGGGGAAAGACTACAGTCTGAGGTCTTTCTGGTGAACTACAATAGGGGTCCATTTAGTTATCAGATCCTCTTTATACCTCAAATGTATATAAATATAGTCCTGTATAAGTAAGAAATGCCTTAAGCTTGTTTTTGGAAGTTCAGGAATGCCAAATGTCAATGTTCGTTTGGTCTACATGTTGCAAAGACTGTACAGAAATGCTTTAATTACTGCATATGTATATAAAGGTTTATAATGGATAAAGTATATTCTTGCAAGTAAAAAAATTGTTGAGCTGAATTCTGAACTTTTAATACTGCAACACATCAGGGACAGGGAGAGTTACCTGGATGCTATGTTTCAGGAGGCAGTCACACCCTGTTGGATTAACTACCTCGAATTTAGTTAGTGGTCAGGGACAGGAGGGTGTGACAATGAGCGATGCAGATAGAGGGATCCAGGAGACACTGCTGAAGGAACCTCAGCCCTTGAGCTTGTCTAACAGGTTTGAGATTCTTGCTCCCTGTGTGAATGAGAGAGAGAGGACAGGAGGAGGGAATGAGAAAACTGATTCTCGCACCGTAATATAGGGAGCCATTCAAGAGGGTGGAGAAAAATATAGCTGTAATCAAGAATAGTAGAGTCAGGGTAATAGGCTCTGTTCTCTGTTGCCAGGATCAAGATCCCTGAATGCTGTATTGCCTGTCTGTTGCCTGGGTTCAGCATATCTAATCTGGGCTCTGAGGGAACTTGGAATGGGAGGGGAAAGATTCAGCTGTCATAGTCCATGTAGGTTCCAACAATACATGTAGAAAGAGGTTCTACTAAGGGAATAATAGCAGCTAGGGCCTTAATTCAAAAAGCAGAACCAAAAATGTAATTATCTCTGGATTAGTATCTCAGCCACAAGCTAATTGGCATAGGGTCAACCAGAATAAAGAGGTAAACATGTGGTTCAAAGATTGTTAAAGGGAGAAACAGGTTTGAATTCCTGGGACATTGGCATCAGTACTGGAGAAGCTCGGAGCTGTGGACTCCACCTGATCATGTTGGGACCAGATTCATGATGAATCGCATAACCAGGGCTGTGGCTAGGGCTTTGAACGAAATAGGAGTGGGATGAGTTCATTTGCATAGAATGTTATGGAAAAGTTTAAAATGTGAATTTGAATTTGAATTTAATTTATTGTCACAGCGGGAGTAACTATGATGTTTTGACATATTTCTGGTGCATAGTTTGTGTGGTGCCTCCTTGTTGGCCCTGCTGGTAAACTCAGTAGCCTTGGCTGCTGAGTGACAAAACCACTGAGAAAAAGTATGAGATGGCCATGGTCTGCGCAGACCGAATACCTCAGAATCACACTCCAAATGGAATGAATTTTCCACGTTCAATGGAGCAGTCTGGCTGGGAAGCATCCTGGATAGACAACCTCCCCACAGCCCAGTACACAACTGCGAGTTGTGTTAAGTTGATAAGTTATAAATACAAAGGTGT
This sequence comes from Chiloscyllium plagiosum, assembly GCF_037043375.1. Taxonomy (NCBI): domain Eukaryota; kingdom Metazoa; phylum Chordata; class Chondrichthyes; order Orectolobiformes; family Hemiscylliidae; genus Chiloscyllium; species Chiloscyllium plagiosum. Next base: position 89,112,179 of record NW_028270143.1, read on the forward strand.
GGAGGGCTCAGCAGATGCTATTAAAACTTCCAGAATAAGCAGTAAGGCAGAAAATATAGAAAGGTTAGATTCCCTACAGTGTGGGAACAGGCCCTTCGGCCCAATAAGTCCACACCGACCCTCTGAAGAGTAATCCAGCCAGACTCATTCCCATACCCTATATTTACTGCTGACTAATGCACCTAACACTATGGTGAATTTAGCATGATCATTCACCTGACCTGCACATCTTTTGATTGTGGGAGGAAGCCGGAGCTCCTGGAGGAAACCCACACAGACACAGGGAGAATGTGGAAACTCCACACAGACACAGGGAGAACGTGGAAACTCCACACAGACACAGGGAGAATGTGCAAACTCCACACAGACACGGGGAGAATGTGGAAACTCCACACAGACACAGGGAGAACGTGGAAACTCCACACAGACACAGGGAGAATGTGCAAACTCCACACAGACACGGGGAGAATGTGGAAACTCCACACAGACACAGGGAGAACGTGGAAATGCCACACAGACACAGGGAGAATGTGCAAACTCCACACAGACACGGGGAGAATGTGGAAACTCCACACAGACACAGGGAGAATGTGGAAACTCCACACAGACACAGGAAGAACGTGGAAACTCCACACAGACACAGGGAGAATGTGCAAACTCCACACAGACACAGGGAGAATATGGAAACTCCACACAGACACGGGGAGAATGTGGAAACTCCACACAGACACAGGAAGAACGTGGAAACTCCACACAGACACAGGGAGAATGTGCAAACTCCACACAGACACAGGGAGAATATGGAAACTCCACACAGACACGGGGAGAATGTGGAAACTCCACACAGACACAGGGAGAACGTGGAAATGCCACACAGACACAGGGAGAATGTGCAAACTCCACACAGACACGGGGAGAATGTGGAAACTCCACACAGACACAGGGAGAATGTGGAAACTCCACACAGACAGTCACCGTAGGTGGGAAATCAAACCCAGGTCCCTGGCACTGTGAGACAGCAGTGCTAATCAATGAGCCACCACGCCACCCCAAAAGGGTCAAGGTTGGCACAGCAAATAATGGGACAACAATGAAAACGGGGCAGCCAATACAAGACTGTGGGTTAAACGCGCACAGGACAGGAAACAAGATAAATGAGTTTGTACCACAGATTGGCATTGATAATTACGATGTTTACATTGATGTAGCTACAAGGCAAACAGGGCTGGCAGCTAAATATGCAAGGACCTGTATTAAATTGAATGGATAGGCAGATGGGCAAAGGGGGCGGGGCGCCTTGCTATTAAGAAATGAAATTAAATCGATAGCAAGAAGTGATATAGAGTGGTAAGGCATAGAATCTATGTAGGTAGAGTTGAGGAATCACAAATGGAAAAAGGTCCTGATAGGAGTTATGTACAGGCCTCCTAGTAATACTTAGGATGTGAGGAAGAAAATAAATCAAGAGATAGAAAAGGCATGTAAGAAAGCACTGTTACAATAATCATGGGGGACTTCTACATGCAGGTGGACTGGGAAAATCAGGATGGTAGTGAGTCTCAAGAAAAGGAATTTGTGGAATATTAATGAGATGGGTTTTGTTGGAGCAACTGTGATAGAGATCACTGGAGAACAGAAATTCTGGATTTGATGGTGTGTAATGAAGCAGATTTGATCAGGGAGCTTAAGGTGAAGGAGCACATAATGGGAAATGATCATAATATGATAGCATTCACTCTGCAGTTTGAGGGGGAGAAGTTGGAATTGGATGTAATGGCAATATAACCGAGCCAGGTAATGACAAAGACATGAGGAAGTAGCTGGCCAGAGTTGATTGAAAGGGGAGCTGAGCAGGGAAGATGGTGGAGCAGGAATAGCAGGAGTTTGTGGGGGTTGTTTGGGAGGCACAGCAGAAATGCATCTCAAGAATGAAGACACATACTAAGGGGAGGGCAAGGCAATCATGGCTAACAACGGAAGTCAGGAATAGCATAAAAGTGAAAGAAAAAGCCGACAATGTGGTGAAGATCAGTGGAAAGCCAAAGGATTGGGAACCCTTTAAAAGCTAGCAGAGGTTAATTAAAAATCAATAGAGGAAGATTAATGTTTGGAATGAGGTCAAACAGGGTGGCCCTCATAGAATATGAGTTCCCTGATTAGGGATGTTAATCTAGTCCAATCAGGGAGTCCTGGCTGACAGATATCAACAGGAGTGTAGGCCTGGCCAAATTGGCCATAAACAGGTCCAGGCAGCGGGCCGTGGAGGGGGTCGTTAGGGCCGACTGCCTGCCCCTCTTCCGCGGTTACGTTAGAGCCCGGGTGTCCTTGGAGAAGGAGCACGCGGTCTCCACCAACACCCTGGAGTTGTTCAGGGAGAGGTGGGCGCCGCAGGGAGTGGTGTGCATTATCTCTCCCTCCAACTCTATTTTGATTTAGTCCCTGCCCTCCCCTTCACTGTTTGATCACACAGCATTGCCTTTTGTGAAGGGCACTGCTTGTCACTGGCCACCCGGGTGTTTCCTTTCTTCCTGGTGGTGGAAATTGAATAAAGATTCGTACACCTTGTGTCTCTCACTGTGTCTCACACCTGCACACACACAACATGGGTGCTGGGGAAAAAAAAATAAACAGGAGTGTTGGGGATTCTGTTCAGTCTAGGAGATGGCGCTGAGGTAGCTAGATCAGTGTCATCTACAGTGCATGTGTAAAGGGTGATTGGATACCATCCCTTGTAGAGTTGTTTCAGTGGAGAAGATGAAATATGAGAGTAAGTTAGCTGGTGATGTAAGAGAAGATTGCAAGATGTTTTGGATATATAAGGGGCAAGAGTTGACATTGGACCACTGGAAAATGAGGCTGATAAAGTAGTAATAGAGAATAAAGAGATATTAGAGGAACTGCATCGGTATTTGCATCAGTTTTCACATTGAACGATACCAGCAGTATACCAAAACTTCCAGAGAGTCGGGGTCAGAGTTGAGTTTAGTGACCATCACTAAGGAGAAGGTGCTGGAGAAGGTATAAGGTCTGAAAGTGGATTGGTGACTCAGACTTTATGGACTACACCCCAGATTTCTGAAGGAGATAGCTGAGGAAGTTGTACAGGCATTGGGGGTGATTTTTCAGGAATCACTGGAATCCAAAAGGGTCCTAAAGGACTGGAAAATGGTTAATATAACACCCATGTTTAAGAAGGGAGTGAGGCAGAAGATAGAAAACTGTTAGGCTGACCTTAGCTATTGGTAAGATTTTAGAGTCCATTTTTAAGGATGAGATTGCAGAGTACTTGGAAGTTTTTTAAAAATAATTTGTGGGATATTGGCATTACTGGCTGGCCAGCATTTATTGTCCACCCCTAGGTGCCCTTGAGAAGGTGGTGGTGAGCTGCCTTCTTGAACCGCTGCAGTTCACCTGCTGTGGGTTGACCCACAATGCCATTAGGAAGGGAATTCAAGGATTTTAACCCAGTGACACTGGAGGAACAATGATGTACTTCCAATTCAGGATAGTGAGTGGTTTGGAGCGGAACTTGAAGGTGGTGGTGTTCCGATGTATCTGCTGCCCTTGTTTTACTGTATGATTGTGGGTCGGGCAGGTACATCTAAGAATCCTTGAATTTCTGCAGTGCATCTTGTAGATAGTGCACACTCCTGCTACTGAGCATCAGTGGAGGGAGTGGATGCGGGCTATTTTGTCCTGGATGGTGTCAAGCTTCTTGAGTGTTGTAGGGGCTGCACTCATCCAAGCAAGTAGGGAGTATTCCATCACACTCCTAACTTGCGCCTTGTAGATGGTGGACAGGTTTTGGGGAGTCAGGAAGTGAGTTACCTGCCTCAATATTCCTAGCCTCTGACCTGCTCTTGTAACCACTATTTATGTCGTGAGTCCAGTTGAGTTTCTGGTCAATGATAACTCCCGGGATGTTGACAGTGATGGACTCAGTGATGGTAATATCGTTGAAGGTCAAAGGGCAGTGTTTAGATGGTCTCTTATTGGTGATGGTCATAGCCTGACATTTGTGTGGCGCAAATATTACTTGTCAGCCCAAACCTAGATATTGTGCAGATCTTGTTGCATTTGAATGGGGACTGCTTCAGAACCTGAGGAGTTGCAAATGGTGCTGAACATTGTGCAATAATCTGCGAACATTCACATTTCTGACCTCATGTTGGAGGGAAGGTCATTGATGAAGCAGCTGGAGATGGTTGGGCCTCAGATACTACCATGAGGAAGTCCTGTGAAGATGTCGTGGAGCTGAGATGACTGAGCTCCAATAACCACATAATCTTCTGATATGTCAGGTATGACTCTAACCACTGGAGAGTGTTTCCCCACATTCCCATTGATTCCAGTTTTGCTCAGGTTCCTTAATGCCACACTCAGTTGAATGCAGCCTTGATGTCAAGCGTTGTCACTAGCACGTCACCTCTGGAGTTCAGCTCTTTGGTGCATGTTTGCACCAAGTTTGTAATGAGATCAGGAGCTGAGTGGCCCTGGCAGAACCCAAACTAGGCATCACTGATCAGGTGGTGCTTGACAGCACTGTTGATGATTGAGAGTAGGGGCAGTAATTGGCTGGATTGGATTTCTCCGACGTTTTATGTGCAGGACATATTTGGGTGATTTCCCACATTGTTGGGTAGATACTAGTGTTGTAACTGTACTGGAACAGCTCAGCTAGGGGAACAGCAAGTTTTGGAGCACAAGCTATCAGTACGATTGTCGGAATGTTGTCATAGTCTATAACCTTTTGCGGTATCCAGTGCCTCCAACCATTTCTCAATCTCCCATGGAGTGAATCGAATTGGCTGAAGGTTGGTGTCTTTGATACTGGAGACCACTGGAGGAGGCTGAGATGGATCATCCATTCAATATTTTTGGTTGAAGATGCTGCGAAGGCTTCAACCTTATCTTTTGCATTGATGTGCTGGGCTCTTCCATCATTGAAAACAGGGATATTTGTGAAGCGTCCTCCTCCAATGAGTTGTTTAATCGTCCACCTCCATTCATGACTGGATTTGGCAGGACTGCAGAGTTAATTCTGTCTATCACTTACTGCTTATGCTGTGTGGTGTATAAGGAGTCTTGTTTGGTGGCTTCACTAGGTTGACGCCTCATTTTCAGGATGCTCCTGGCATCCACTCCTGCACTCTCTATTGAACTAGGGTTGATCCCCTGGCTTGATGCTAATGGTTGAGTAGGGGATATGCCAGCCCATGAGGTTACAGATTGTGCTGGCATACAATTTTACTGCTATCGATGGCCCACAGCACCTCGTGGATGCCAGGCGCACAATAAAATAGAGCTTAGTCAACTTAGCTTCAGCAAGGCAGGTCATGCCTGACAAATCTGTGAGGATGATTTGAGGAGGTAACAAGCTAGTTAGACAAAGTAGTGCCAGGGACATGATCTATTCCAGGAGGCCTTTGACAAGGTGCCACACAGGAGGCTGCGAAATAAGATAAGAGCTCATCTTGTTAGGGACAAGGTACTGGCATGGATATCAGATTGACTGACTGGCAGAAGGCAGAGAACATGTTAAAGGGTTTTTTTTCAGGATGGCAGCCAGTGATTAGTGGAGTTCCACTAGTGATTAGTGCAGTAATCAATGTTGGGACCACAACTATGCACCTTATACGTTAACGATCTGGGCAAAGGAACTGAGGGCATTGTTACTAGGTTTATGAATGACACAAAGATAGGTGGAGGGACAGGTAGTGTTGAGGAATAAGGGAGGTTTTGAAAGGACTTGGTCAGGCTAGCAGAGTGGGAAAAGAAGTGAGGAATGGAAAGCAATGTGGCAAGGTGTGAAGTTATGCACTATGGTAGGAAGAATAGAACGTCGATTTTGCTGCTCGTCAGATGCTGCCTGAATTGCTGTGCTCTTCCAGAACCACTGATCCAGAATAGAGGTGTAGTCTATTTTCTAAATAGGGAAAGGCTTTGGAAATTTGAAGCACAAAGGGACTTAGGACCCTGAGTTCAGGATTCCCTTAATGTTAACATGCAGATCCAGAAGATCAAATCGTATTGAATCCATGCTGGTGAGTTGGCAAATTGGATAGAAACTTTGCTTGGCCATGGAAGACAGAGGAGAATTGTGGAGGGGTGTTTTTCTAATTGGTGATCTGTGACCAGTGGTGATCCACAAGCATCAGTGCCAGAAAATCTGTTAGTAATTTACACACCTGATTTGGATGGAAATGTCAGTGGTCTGATCAGTAGTTTTGCAGATGATATGAAAATTGGTGGAATTGTGGATAGTGAAGAAGGTTATCAAAGGATGCAGCAGCATATAGATCAGCTGTAAAGTTGGGCAGAGAAACGGCAGATGGAGTTTCATTTGGACAAGTGTGAGATGATGCATTTTGGGAATTCAAATGCAAGAAGAAGGTAAATAGGAAGTGACAGGACCATTAGGAGCATTAATATACAGAGGGATCTTGGTGTGCAAGCCCATAGTTCACTGAAAGTGGCAACACAAGTGTATAAGTCAGTAAAGCAGCCATACTACATGCTTGTCTTCATTGGTCAGAGCATTCAGTGTAAAGGTTGGCAAATCATACTGTAACTGTATGAGACTTTGTTCAGGCCACATCTAGAGTACTGTGCATGGTTTCAGATTGCCATAGGATGTGCAGGCTTTGGACAGGGTGTCGAAGATTGGGATATATTAGCTATAAAGAGTGGTTGGACAAATTTGGATTACTTTCACGAGAGTTTCAGAGACTGAGGAGCGACCTGATAGGAGTATATAAAATTGAGGGGCATGGATAGGGGAAAGTTGGACCCTCTTTCCCAGAGTGACAGTGTCAAATACTAGAGAGCATAGGTTTAATGTAAGGGGGGAATTGTTTTTCTGCAGACCGTAGTAGGTGTCTGGAATGCACTACGAGGGGAGGTTTTAGCGGCAGATGCAATAACAAAATGTAAGAGGCATTTAGATCGATACATGAGCAGGTACAGAATAGAGGGATATGAACCATTTACAGGCAGATGGGATTAGAGTAGAATGACATCATGGTTGGCACAAGCATGTTGGGCTGAAGGTCCTGTTTCTGTGCTGTACTGCTCTATGTTCTGGAAGAATGACATTTGCTCTTAGTTTAATTTGTAAATTATTCACTAAATGACCCATTAAATTAATATGGTTAGACAGACCTGACAGGGATGGTGATGTGCTCTGACTGCAGTATGTGAGGATTTGCAAAAGGCATTGCAATCTCAGAAACATAGCTGCAGTAAGTATGTACAGCGTTTCAACTGTAGCTCTTTTGTTTTGAGCTGGTGTCTGATATTGCCGGGTCTCAGGTAGGGACAGAGTGACACTTTGTTCCAGGAGGCAGTCGGTCTTAAGATTAATTAAACCTTAAGAATTGGTCCATGGTCAGGTACAGGAGTACGTGATGAGAGTAACACTGGTTTGGGCAACAAGTAAGTCAAGATGGAGGAACATCAGTCTCGGTCTTTACCTAATTGGTTTTGTCACCTGTGTGAGTGAGGAGGAGGAGGAGGGACTACAAGCTGGATGAGTGCCTGTGGTGCTATGGCTGAGGATTCTGTTTAAGTGGAGTGAGAGGAACGTCCACATGAAAGATGTGGGGAATAGCTACTGTTCTCTGCAAACATTACTAGGGAGTCCAGAGATTGTGTTGCCTGCTTAGTGTCAGTTTAAGGCAATCTGATGGAATTATGCATTATGTTGAGATGTACAATTGATTTTGTTGGTGTACACGCATTTTACATCGGTTTGCTCAGTTTCTTTTTGGTGCAATGTTGACTGTCTGACTAGGTTATGCACTTTGTTGCAATGTTCTCTTGGTTAATACTTAAGAAGGTTACCCGCATTTTCCAGAGGTTTCCTCAAACTTTGTTTCTTTGATGTAAATTTGCTTCCCAATCTGAAATATGCATTTTGTTATGATGCACTATTGATTTCAAGAAGGTAAATGTATTTTTCAGAGGTTTTGATTTTCAGGTGAAAATTTGCTTTTCTGCCCGCATTATATGCTTTTTGCTTAAGATTAATTAAACCTTAATAATTATATGTACTTTGCTTCAAAGAAGCCTTTCCCTGCATTTTCCAGTGGTTTGCTTGTACTGTTGATTTCTTGGTACAAAGTTGATTTTCTGAATTTTGCATTTTGTTGAGAGCTACTCTTAATTTTACGAATGCATCTATATTTTCTAGAGATTTGCTCATACTTTTAAGTTTTTTTAGGTGCACAGTTACACTCCTGAATAAAAGAAAATGTTTTGTTGAGATTTTAATTAGTTTGCAGTTTGAATTAATAATGGGTTGAAGGACTATAGGGAGTGAAAGTGGGGTTGAGGCTGGGATGAGATTAGCCAGGATTGTACCAAATAGTGGAGCATGTTTGGAGTCTGAATTACCTTCTCCTGCTCCCAATTCTTATGTTCCTTGCAGCTTAACAGGAGCTTGGAGTGAAAAGGGGAAGAATCTAGCTGTCGTGATACACATGGAAACCAATAGCATAGGCAAAATCAAGAAAGATGTTCCATTAAGTTGGAGGCTCCAAATTAAAATGCAGAGCATCAGAAGTACTCATTGTTGGATTGCTGCCTATTCCACCTGCCAACTACACCCTCAACTACATCTTGCCCCAGACCCTGACCTGACACCATCCGTCTGCCCTGGAACTGATAGCCTGTATCTTCCAGGATCCTTACACCCTCTTCCTACAGGGACTCACCAGTCCACCCACCCACTGTTGGTCCTGATATGACTCCCCACCACACCCATGGGCTGGGGAAGGTGGCATGGAGCTGCCAATCAGAGAATTAAATGAATGGCTCTTAAATTGCTGTGGGAAGAAGAGTTTTGATTCAAGGGCTACTATCATCAGAATGTAGGGAAGAGTGAATCCATTGGGTGGGCTCAACTTGAACCAGGTTGGAATCAGTGACCTGACTTATCATGTAACAAGGGTTTTGGGCAAAGTTTTAAACTAACATGGAGGGATTCCGTGAAATGGGGTTTAGAAATGCAGTAAGGTTGAGGCATACAAGAGCACAGTGGTTCCAGACTTTTTCAGCACCAAGGCACACTTCATTGAGACAAACAATTCCATGGTGCACCCACTATTTTCCAGCTCAATTATTATTCTCAAACATCACACTTACTTGCATTTACTTTGGTTTCAACTTCAATAGAGGTTTGCAACATTGTGAATACAACAAGATGAAAAGCATTAATGTTTCACCATCCACTGGCAAAATACATGGTCATTGACAGTGAATGTAGACACGTTTTCAAAATCTACTCAACTTACCTGTTTCTAATTATTCATCAGAAATGGATCAGAGCAAAATGCAAAGTCAAGTAAATTGTAATTTACTGGGTTAGTAAGGAACTTGGAACTGGCAATATGTGCAGAGTCTTTTGATCTCTGGAGTAGTTGCTGAGATGGCCACCTGGAAATCTTGATCCATTGACAAGTGCACGCCCCTGTTATTTTTCATGTAGGGAAACCTAGATTGCAGATACATAATTCTTTGAAGTTTGTGTCACATATAGACAAGATGGCTAAAAAGGCATTTGGCTTCACTGCCCAGTCCTTTGAGTATAGGAGTTGGGAAAGTCATGTTGAAGTTGTACAGGACATTGGTAAGGCCTCTTCTGGAGTCCTGAGACCAGTTCTGGTCACCCTGTTATAGGAATGATATTATCAAGGTGGAGAGGGTTCAGAAAAGATTTACCAGGATGGTGCCTGGTATGGGGTGGCATGGTGGCTCAGTGGTTTGCACTGATACCTCACAGTACTGGGGCCCCAGATTCGATTCCAGCCTTGGGCGACTGACTGTGGAGTTTGCACATTCTCCCCATGTCTGTGCGGGTTTCCTCCTACAGTCCAAAGATGTGCAAGTTAGGTGAATTGGCTGTGCTAAATTGCCCATAGTGCTCAGGGGTGTGTAGGTTAGGGGGAATGGGTCTGGATGGGAGGATCGGTGTAGATTTGTTGGGACAAATGGCCTGTTTCCACATTGTAGAGCTTCTATGAAAGGTCTGAATTATAACGAAAGGCTGGGACTTTTTTCATTGGAGCATCGGAGGTTGAGAGACAACCTGAAGAAATTTATAAAATAATGAGGTATAGATAAGTCAATGGTAGTTGTGTTTTTTCCCTAGGATGGGGGATTTCAAGACTAGAAAGCACATTTTTAAGGTGGGAGGAGAGTGATTTAAAAAAGGTATGAGGCAAATCTTTTACACAGGGAGTGGTTCATTTGTGGAATGAACTTTCTGAAGAAGCGGTGGACATGGGTACAATTACAACATTTAAAAGATATTTGGATATGTACATGAACAGGAAAGGTTTGGAGTGATAAGGACCAGGAGCAAGGTAAAAACAATGACTGCAGATGCTGGAAACCAGATTCTGGATTAGTGGTGCTGGAAGAGCACAGCAGTTCAGGCAGCATCCAAGGAGCAGCGAAATCGATGTTTCGGGCAAAAGCCCTTCATCAGGAATAAAGGCAGTGAGCCTGAAGCGTGGAGAGATAAGCTAGAGGAGGGTGGGGGTGGGGAGAAAGTAGCATAGAGTACAATGGGTGAGGGGATGAAGGTGATAGGTCAGGAAGGAGAGGGTGGAGTGGATATGTGGAAAAGGAGATAGCCAGGTAGGACAAGTCCGGACAAGTCATGGGGACAGTGCTGAGCTGGAAGTTTGGAACTAGGGTGAGTGGGGGAAGGGGAAATGAGGAAACCGTTGAAGTCCACATTGATGCCCTGGGGTTGAAGTGTTCTGAGGCAGAAGATGAGGCGTTCCTCCCCCAGGCGTCTGGTGGTGAGGGAGCGGCGGTGAAGGAGGCCCAGGACCTCCATGTCCTCGGCAGAGTGGGAGGGGGAGTTGAAATGTTGGGCCATGGGGCGGTGTGGTTGATTGGTGCGGGTGTCCCGGAGATGTTCCCTAAAGCGCTCTGCTAGGAGGCGCCCAGTCTCCCCAATCTGGAGGAGACTGCATCGGGAGCAATGGATACAATAAATGATATTAGTAGATGTGCAAGTTAAACTTTGATGGATGTGGAAGGCTCCTTTAGGGCCTTGGATAGAGGTGAGGGAGGAGGTGTGGGCGCAGTTTTTACAGTTCCTGTGGTGGCAGGGGAAAGTGCCAGGATGGGAGGATGGATTGTAGGGGGGCGTGGACCTGACCAGGTAGTCACGGAGGGAACGGTCTTTGCGGAAGGCGGAAAGGGGTGGGGAGGGAAATATATCCCTGGTGGTGGAGTCTTTTTGGAGGTGGCGGAAATGTCGGCGGATGATTTGATTTATGCGAAGGTTGGTAGGGTGGAAGGTGAGCACCAGGGGCGTTCTGTCCTTGTTACGGTTGGAGGGGTGGGGTCTGAGGGCGGAGGTGCCGGGATGTGGACGAGATGCGTTATGGGCCTCTTTAACCACCTGGGAAGGGAAATTGCAGTCTCTAAAGAAGGAGGCCATCTGGTGTGTTCTGTGGTGGAACTGGTCCTCCTGGGAGCAGATACGGCGGAGGCGGAGGAATTGGAAATATGGGATGGCATTTTTGCAAGAGGTAGGGTGGGAAGAGATGTAATTCAGGTAGCTGTGGGAGTTGGTGGGTTTGTAAAAAATGTCAGTGTCAAGTCGGTCGTCATTAATGGAGATGGAGAGGTCCAGGAAGGGGAGGGAGGTGTCAGAGATGGTCCAGGTAAATTTAAGGTCAGAGTGGAATGTGTTGGTGAAGTTGATGAATTGCTCAACCTCCTCGCAGGAGCACAAGGTGGCGCCAATGCAGTCATCAATGTAGCGGAGGAAGAGGTGGGGAGTGGTGCCGGTGTAATTACGGAAGATCAACTGTTCTACGTAGCCAAAAAAGAGACAGGCATAGCTGGGGCCTATACGTGTGCCCATGGCTACCCCTTTGGTCTGGAGGAAGTGGGAGAATTCAAAGGAGAAATTGTTAAGGGTGAGGACCAGTTCGGCCAAACAAATGAGAGTGTCGGTGGAAGGGTACTGTTGGGGACGTCTGGAGAGGAAAAAATGGAGGGCTTGGCGGCTCTGGTCATGGCGGATGGAGGTGTAGAGGGATTGGATATCCATGGTGTAGATGAGGCGTTGGGGGCCGGGGAAATGGAAGTGTTGGAGGAGGTGGAGGGCGTGGGTGGTGTCTCGAACGTATGTGGGGAGTTCCTGGACTAGGGGTGATAGGACAGTGTCGAGGTAGGTAGAGATGAGTTCAGTTGGGCAGGAGCGTGCCTCATCTTCTGCCTTGGAACACTTCAACCCCAGGGCATCAATATGGACTTCAACGGTTTCCTCATTTCCCCTTCCCCCACCTCACCCTAGTTCCAAACTTCCAGCTCAGCACTGTCCCCATGACTTGTTCGGACTTGTCCTACCTGCCTATCTCCTTTTCCACCTATCCACTCCACCCTCTTCTCCCTGACCTATCACCTTCATCCCCTCCCCCACTCACCCATTGTACTCTATGCTACTTTCTCCCCACCCCCACCCTCCTCTAGCTTATCTCTCCACGCTTCAGGCTCACTGCCTTTATTCCTGATGAAGGGCTTTTGCCCGAAACGTCGATTTCGCTGCTCCTTGGATGCTGCCTGAACTGCTGTGCTCTTCCAGCACCACTAATCAAGGACCAGGAGCAGGCAGTTGGAACTAGTTCAGTTTAGGATTATGTTAGGCATGGAATGGTTGGACTGAAGAGACTGTTTCTGTGCTGTATGACTCAATGATGACTGACAAGAGATCTATTAACATGGGCCATCAATCATTATCATCTTCATTATTACTTAATCTCTTATTTATCTCTTCTCAGGACATCTGCAGGGTGCCAACATCCATCCCTGAAATACTAGATGTTCCGAAGATCAGAAGATTTGAGTCATGACATCTTCTTGAGAAATTAATTTGTTAAAATGAAGAATCATATTTTAATTCATATGCTTAACACTTGTGCAGAATTAGTCATTGGTCTTGCATATATAAATATGAAAGTCTTGTTTTATCTATATGTCATGTTTTTAAATTGCAATTTCTTTTGTGAAAGATATATTCCAGACTGCGCTCAAGCTAGTGTCAAAAGAGAATCACCATTAAACAGAGTTGCTAAAGTAACCATCCTTGTCCCACTCGCCTCATCTCTTTTTCTATTAGTTGTAAAATGAGTAGATCTCGTGCTTGGCTATTGTGCCAAACAGGGCAGGCATCACATTGCAGGAACCTTTCTTCCAGTAATAGTAGGGCCCACAAACCCCTGGGGAAAGGCTTATCTGGCCATGTCCCATACGCAGATAGAAAAACTATTTGCACTTTTGAAACAATAATCAGACAATATAGTGACATCAAGACAACAGATATTGCTTTAGTCACCTCTAGATGGCACTAAGGAACAACAGATCCAACCAATAATTTGGTATGCAAGTTGACATGCAATTGTTAGTTCTGTGTTACATTAATCAAAAAGGTGTCAGCCTCCACTTTGGCCAACTTTATCTTAACTGCTTAACTGTTCCCCATTCATTGAAGTGAGTTCTCTAGATCATGAATATTTAATGTAATCACCAGTGTTATTTGATAGGTTACAATATTTAAATTGCAGCAGAATAAATAACATTGCAACCAGTTACAGAATACAGTATTAGGCATCTGCATTCAAGCACAGGAAGGGTGTCTAAGGGAGAACTCTTGTAAATTGGTTATAATGTAACCAGAATACATAGTGTGCAAGTTCGGAGGCTCTGATTTCAGTGACTGCTTGTAAAAGCTGATGTACTAACATTGGTGGTGGAACCATACGGGCATGAAACTGGGAGTTAGCAAAAAATATTTAAAAGATTTACTTATTTCTAACATTCAATAGAGAAGTCATAAGTAATTTGCCCTTCTGAAAGGAAGGCATTTAGAGGTCAATCATCTCAGCCCCAGGACATCACTGCAGCAATTCCTCAGTGAATTCAGTCTTAGGCCAAACTACCTTCAGCTGCTTCACCTATTTCCTGCCCTCTGCCCTAATGTCAGGCATGTTTGCCAATTATTGTGTAATGTTTGGCATTGCTCATAACTCTGCAGACACTGAAGCAATCTATGTCTATTTGTAGAAAGACCTGGACAATTCCAGGTTTGGGCTAATCAGTGGCAAGTAACCTTCATGTTACACAAGTGCCAAGCAATAGCTATCTTGAACAAGGAAGGAGGAGGCAAAGTGAACATCGATCACTTGGAGATGGAGCTGGAGAAATATAAGGGGGAACCAGGAAATGGGAGAGAAGTTCAATAAGTATATTACATTAATCTTCACAGTAGAAGACATTCCAAAAATACTAAACCAAGCAGCAAAAGGAAGAAAATAAATGCAATAACTATTATGAGAGAAAAGTACTATACAAAACGTTAGTACGGCCACACTTGGAATATTGTGTACCGTTCTGGTCGCCCCATTACAGAAAGGATGTGAAAGCATTGGAAAAGGTGCAGAGGAGATTTACCAGGATGTTGCCTGGTCTGGAGGGAAAGTCTTATGAGGAAAGGCTGAGAGATTTGTGTCTGTTCTCATTGCAAAGAAGAAGGCTAAGAGGAGATTTGATAGAGACATACAAGACGATCAGAGGCTTAGATAGGGTAGACAGTGGAAACCTTTTTCCGAGGATGATGACGTCGGCTTGTACAAGGGGGCATAACTACAAATTGAGGGGTGATAGATTTAAGACAAATGTCAGAGGCAGGTTCTTTACTCAGAGTGGTAAGGGCGTGGAATGCCCTACCTGCCAATGTAGTTAATTCAGCCACATTAGTGAAGAGTCAACCACACATTGCTGTGGGTTTGGAGTCAGACTAGATAAGGATGGCAGTTCCCTTCCATAAAGGACATTTGTGAACCAGATGATTTTTTCTGACAATTGACAACACCACTAGTTAGATCTCACTTACAATATTATGAACAACCCTTCACCACCAACATGTAGTAGCAGTGGTATGAGACATCTACAAGATGTAATGCAACAACTCATCAGAGCTCCTTTGGCAGCCCCTTCCAAACTTTCAAACTCTTATCACCTTGAAAAACAAGAGAAGGAGTTGTGTGGGAACACACCAACCTGCAAGTCTTCATCAAGCTACTCACAATCCTGAAACAAATACCCAAACATTTTGCTGCTTCTTCACTGTTACTGGGTCATTAAATTGGAATTCTTTCCATTTAAGTAATATGCAGCTCCTTTATTCTTCCTGTCAAAATGCACTACCTCACATTTTCCCACATTTTATTCCATCTGCTGACATTTTGCCCATTCACTTAACCCTGTCTATACCCCTCTGTAGACTTCTTAACAGCATTGTGAGCATTTATACTTGCCAATTTGAAGAGATATAAGAAGCATGAATGTCAATATTTCATACAGTGGCCCAAGAAATAATGGATGCAAGACTCTACAGACACTGGAACAGTTCCTGTGGATTGAAGGATAGCTAATGAAACCTGATGAATTAAAAATTAAGTGGTACAGAGAAAATAGGGGATAATAGATCAGTTTAGGAAAAATGCTAGAGTCTATTCTCGAAGATGCAATAGCCTAGAATTTGGACAACAGTGACAGGATCGGACAGAGTCAGTGTGGATTTATGAAAGGGAAATTATGCTTGACAAATCTACTGGAATTTTTCAAGGATATAAGGTGATAAGTGGAAACAAACGGATGTGGCTTACTTGGACTTTCAGAAGGTGTTTAATAAGGTCCCACAAAAGAAATGAGCATGTAAAATTAAAGCTCATGGGATCGGGGGCAGTGTACTGACATAGATAGAGAACTGGTTGGCAGACAAAAAAACAAAGAGTAGGAATAAATGAATCATTTTCTGAGTGGCAGAGAGTGACTAATGGGTACTGCGGTGGTTAGTGCTTCGACCACACATGATCTTAATATATATGAGTGATATATACGAGAGAACTAAACATAATATCTCCAAGTTCACAGGTGATACAAAGCTGGGTGGGAGGGTGATCTTTGAGGAGATGATGTTTAGGTGTGATTTGGACAAGTTGATTGAGTGAGCAAATACATGGCAACTAAAGTAGACTGTGGGCAAATGTGAGGTTATCCACTTTGGTAGCAAAAACAGGAAAGCAGATTATTATCTGAATGGTGATAGATTGGAAAGGGAGGAGAAGCAACGGGCCCTGGGTGTCCTTGCACACCAGACACTGTCGGTAAGCAGTGCAGGTGCAGTAGGCGGTGAAGGAGGTATATAGCATGTTGACTTTCATAGCAAGAGGATTCAAGTACAGGAGCAGGAACATCTCACTGATATTATTTTGGGAGTTGTTAAGACCAGACCTGAAGTATTGTGTGCAGTTTTGGCCTCCTTACCTGAGGAGGGATGCTCTGCTTATGGAAGGACTGCATAAGGGCCTACAAGACTGATTCCTGGGATGGCAGCACTGATGTATGTAGGGAGAATTCTTCGGTTAGGGTCATATTCATTGGAGTTTAGAAGAATGGGAAGAGGGGAGCCGCTTATAGAAACGTATAAAATTCTAACAGGATAAGTGCAGGAAAGATGTTCCTGATGAGAAGGGTGTCCAGGAGTCACACTTTAAGGAAATAGGGTGGTTATTTAAAACTGTTGAAAAGAAAGGTCTTCACTCAGAGAGTAATTGAAATTGAATTCTCTGCCACCGATAGCAGATACAGAGTCATGGAATCATACAGTATGGAAACAAACCTTTTGGCCCAACTCGGTTCTGGCTGGAATGCCATGCTTCTAGGAATTCTTGTGCTTGTCTTTGTTTGGCTTGTCCTAGGATGGATGTGTTGTCCCAGTCAAAGTGGTGTCCTTTCTCATCTATATGTAAGGATATTAGTGAGAGAGGGTCATGTCGTTTTGTGGCTAGTTGATGTTCATGTATCCTGATAGCTAGTTTTCGACTGGGACAACACATCCATCCCAGGAGAAGCCAAACAGAGACACGCACGAGAATTCCTAGAAGCATGGCATTCCAACCGGAACTCTATCAACAAACACATTGACATGGACCTGATTTACCACCTCCTGAGAAAAAGAACAGGAAATGACATCACCATAAGAAATGACATCACCACCGGAAATTGCATCACCAACCCAAAGAAACCCAAAGAAACTCAAACATATAAATAGAAAGCAGGAATCATCAGCAATGCTTTGTCCAGAGGCTCACTGAAGATGCTACCTAGTATGGTGATGAAACGTCTGAAAATGAACCTCAGCTCAGTGAGCAAACCTACATCCAGAACCTCAACCTGACCTACAAATCTTCTCAAAACTCGCTGATAGTATATACTTATCAAGGACCCGCAGTAGCTGTTCCTTGAATAAGCTCCACATTTCAATGTGTCCATTCCCGCAGTTTCTTTCCCCAACCTATGCATCCTAAATCTTGCCTAATTGCGTCATAATTGCCTTTTCCCCACTTATACCTCTTACCCTGCAGAATATACCTATCCCTGCCCATTGCTATTGTAAACATAACCAAATTATGGTCACTATAGCCAAAGTGACCAGCTGCCTCCAAATCTAACACCTGGCCAGGTTCATTCCCCAGTACCAAATCCAGTATTGCATCACCCCTTGTTGGCCTGTCTACATACTGTGTCAGAAGTCCCTCCTGCAAACATTGAACAAAAACTGACCCATCGAAACTACTTGAATTATAGTATTCCCAGTCAATATGTGGGGGAAGTTAAAGTCCCCCATAACAACTACCCTATTACTCTCGCTCCTTTCTAGAATCACCTTTGCTATCCATTCCTCGACATCCCTGGAACAATTCAGAGGCCTATAGAAAACGCCCAACAGTGTGACATCTCCTTAACTGTTTCTAACCTCAGTCCAAACTACCTCAGTGGATGAGTCCTCAAACATTATCTCAGCTGTTGTAACATTACCCCTAATTAACAACACCACCACACCTCCTCCCCCAACCCCCGACTTTTCTTCTCTGTTCTGACTGAAACATCTAAATCTCGGAATCTGCCACAATCATTCCTGTCCCTCCGCTAGTCATGTCTTGAAATGGCCACAACCTCGAAATCCGAGGTACCAACCCATGCTGTAAGGTCACCCACCTTATTCCGGATGGTCCTGGCATTGAAGTACACACATTTCAAACCAACATCCTGATTGCTGGAGTGCCGTCTTGTGACCTTGTAAACCTATCCCTGACCACACTGCCCTCAACCTCCTGTACACTGGAATTACAATTCAGGTTCCCATCCCCTGCTGCATTAGTTTAACCACGCTCTCCCCGAAGAGCAATCACAAAAGAAAACACTTGTTACCTTACCGACCGATGCACAGAACTTTCTTTTTGCTCAGAGGAGAAGGATGGGTGGGAGCCACGACTCAAGTAGTGTTTTGGGTAAAGCAATTGCCCAACTATGTGACCTTGTGACCTCTCTGACTGCCTCCAGAAACTGAGGGGCAACTGTTTTACGCAGAGGGTGGCACGCATATGGAATGAGCTGCCAGCGGAAGTGGTTGAGGCGGGTACATTAACAACATTTAAAAAGCATTTGGATAAATACATGGATAGGAAAGGAATAGAAGGCTATGGAGAAAGTGAGGACTGCAGATGCTGGAGATCAGAGTTGAGAGTGGGATGCTGGAAAAGCACAGCAGGTCAGGCAGTATCCGAGGTGCAGGATTAGATTAGACTCCCTACAGTGTGGAAACAGGCCCTTTGGCCCAACCAGTTCACACCAACCCTCCGAAGAGTAACCCACCCAGACCCAACTCCTTCTGACTAATGCACCTAACACTGTGGGCAATTTAGCACGGCTAATTCACCTAACCTGCACATCTTTGGACTGTGAGAGGAAACCGGAGCACCCAGAGGAAACCCACGCAGACACGGGGAGAATGTGCAAACTCCACAGAGACAGTTGCCCAAACCTGGGATCCTGGTGCTGTGAAGCAGCAGTGCTAACTACTGAGCCATCATGCCACCCCAAAAAGCTTACTGCACCTGGTATTCTCAGGCGGTCTCCCATCCAAGTACTAACCAGGCCTGAGTCTGCTTTGCTTCTGAGATTAGACAAGATTGGGCATTTTCAGACTAGTATAGACATTTTTGGCAAAAACCTTCATTCCTAATGAAGGGCTCTTGCCCGAAACGTCAATTCTCCTGCTTCTCGGATGCTGCCTGATCTGCTGTTCTCTTCCAGCACCACACTCTCAACTTAGAAGGATATGGGTCAAGTAAAGGGACATGGATTAACATGGACAGACATTTTGGTCAGCATGGACAGGTTTGGGCCAAAGGGCCTGTCTCTGTGCTGTAGGAATCTATAACTCTATGGTGCTGCTCCTGGTATGACTTGCTGCACTCTCCATTGAACTGAATATAAAAATCCAATGGGATTATTGTCTCTGAGATCTTTTTCAATCTACTCCAGAGTCTATTGCATTCTATAATGACTGTCAAATCTACTGTGTTGTATTTTGTAACGTCCAAGGATGCTGAGTGATCTAAATATCAAAGGTTTTTAAAGAGAATTTCAGTGTTGAAGACAAGCAGGGGTTTGGAATAATTTTCACAGCCACCACAGGCTGGGATTGGGATTGTACAGGGATGTAATGAGTGGGTCTTTCAAGGGGTAAAGTGATTTATACCCTTACTAAGCTAAGATGGCTTTTATATAAATGAGTGAATTAACTTAAGTTGGCCAGCGGAATTAAAATTAGCTGTTACAACACAGTGAAACCTATAATAACGATGATAAACATTTTCCTCCCTAGGTGTAGACTTTAAACTGGAATCCAATTATTGTAACTATTTTCTGATGCCTAGACACTTTGTCTAACTCAGAGTGTTAATCTTTTGCTGGTTTTTCCGAGAAGTGCAAAATGTTACTTACAAAATAATGAACAGATACAAAAATATGGAAATCAGGTTAACTTACAGAGACATCTCTGAACATATTTCATGTAAGTTCGCATAGATTCAAACCAGTGAGGTAATTTTATATTCAAAGTCTCAGTAGTCAATGTAACTGTACTCATCAGAATTTGAAAGCTGCAGCATCTTATCCCAAAACAATTTAAGTAAAATAAAAAGAGAACATTACCAGCATCAAACAGCAGATGTCTCCCTAGCCTGTTCATATTCTGGTGATAAAAGATAACTGGAATCTTTAAATTGTGTTTAAATTCAAACATTTGAGATTTAGACCATGTCTAACAGTTAAAGTGAGTGTTATTAGATTTGATGGGCCTATCTCACAACAAAGGAACAAATAGACAGAAAAAAGCCAGATGGGAAATTAAATCATGAGGAGCACACAGGATTTGCAATGATACACAGATTACAAGCAAATGCAATGAAGTTGAATATGCAAAAAATGTGAAGTTGTTTACTTTAACAGGAAGAATCATGAAACAGTATTAAGGAGGTACAGTTAATAAGTTTGCAGATGATACCAAAATTGGAGATGTAGTGGATAGCGAAGAAGGTTACAACAGGATCTGGACCAGATGGGCCAATGGGCTGAGGAGTGGCAGATGGAGTTTAATTCAGATAAATGCGAGGTGCTGCATTTTGGGAAAGCAAATCTTAGCAGGACTTATACACTTAATGGTAAGGTCCTAGGGAGTGTTGCTGAACAAAGAGACCTTGGAGTGCAGGTTCATAGCTCCTTGAAAGTGGAGTCACAGGTAGATTGGATAGTGAAGAAGGCATTTGGTATGTTTTCTTTTATTGGTCGGAGTATTGAGTACAGGAGTTGGGAGGTCATGTTGCGGCTGTATAGGAAATTGGTTAGGCCAGTGTTGGAATATTGCGAGCAATTCTGGTCTCCTTCCTATCGGAAAGATGTTGTGAAACTTGATAGGGTTCAGAAAGGATTTACAAGGATGTTGCCAGCATTGGAGGATTTGAACTATAGGGAGAAGCTGAACAGGATGGGGCTGTTTTCCCTGGAGCGTTGGAGGCTGAGGGGTGACCTTATAGAGGTTTACAAAATTATGAGGGGCATGGATAGGGTAAATAGGCAAAGTTTTTTCCCTGGGGTTGGGGAGTCCAGAACTAGAGGGCATAGGTTTAGGGTGAGGGGGGAAAAGATATAAAAGAGACCTAAGGGGCAACTTTTTCACACAAGGAGTGGTATGCGTATGGAATGAGCTGCCAGCGGAAGTGATGGAGGCTGGTACAATTGCAACATTTAAAAGGCATTTGGATGGGTATATGAATAGGAAGGGTTTGGAGGGATATCGGCCGGGTGCTGGCAGGTGGGACTAGATTGGGTTGGGATATCTGATCGGCGTGGATGGGTTGGACCGAAGGGTCTGTTTCCATGCTGTACATCTCTATGACTCTGTGATTCTATTAAATGGTGAGATTTATTGGATGTTATTGCTCAAAGATTTGGGTGTATTTGTATTCCAACTACAAATGGAGCAGGCGGCACAATCAGTAACAAAGGCAAATGGTGTGTTGAACGTCATTGAAAGAGGGTTTGCAGTTCAATCATTAGAAGTCTCTCTTCAGTTGTACGGATCTTTGGAGAGAACACATCTGGGGTACTGTGCAGAGTTTCAGGATCTGTCTCGGCTCAATAGGCTGAGCTTTTTACTCGGGAAAGTCGAAGGCTGAGGGGTGACCGTAGAGAGATTTATAAAAAGATGAGGGGAATGGATAAGGTAAATAGCCACGGTCTTTTCTCCAGGGAAGGGGAAGTGCAAAGCTAGAGGACATAGGTTTATGTGAGAAGGGAAAGATGTAAAAGGGACCTAAGGGGCAACTTTTTCACACAGAGGGTGGTGCTTGTATGGAATCAGCTGCCAGAGGAAGTGGTGGAGGCTGGTACAATGACAACATTTTAAAGTCATCTGGATGGGTATGTGAACAGGAAAGGTTTAGAGGGCTATAAGCCAAATGCTGACAAATGGGACTAGATTAGGTTGGAATATCTGGTCAGCATGGACAAGTTAGACCAAGGGGGCTGTTTCCATGCCATACAGCTCTATGAGTCTATACTTGCACTAGAGGTGATGAAACAAAGAGTCACAAATTGATTTCTGTTTATCCTATATATTCCAGAGTAGATATTTAGATTTTTGTGAACTCAAATACTGCTCAATATTGAGCAGTAAAATGGAGATAAGGTATTAATCAGCCATGATCTTACTGAATGGTGGAAGAAGCTCTAACAGCTGAATCACTTACTCTGCTCCTATTCCTTGTGTTGTTCATTTCTTTAATATTTAGACTAGACTACCTGAAATCACACTGCCAACTAGACAGCCAGTGAATTAGAATGGACATGCACCTTCAGTATTGTATGTTAAGCTATCCATGTGACAGCATATACTCTGTTCCTGAGGTCCACTTGATTACCGTAGGAAATGGTAATTATCAATAGTTGCTAAATTCTGGTTTATACCTGTGGTAACACAGGAATGATGCAAATAACAGAGGAAACATGACAACTTTTACTTATCATGAAAAGGGAATGAAATTAATGAAGAACAAGATACCTGTCCCACTATGCTGTTCTGTCAGAGGAGGAGAATTAGGAATTGTTAGCAGTGAGTTCTTGAAAAATGAACCATAAAATGACTGCAGCTATCCTGAAGAGAATGTTTAAACTTTTATCATAGTTACTTGTTTGACGTTATGTGAGGTTTAGCCCACAATTATATTAGGAATTTTTGATCATACGTGTTTCTTTTTACTTTGCAGAATGCTTATTTATATCTGGGCGGCAGGGTGGCTCAGTGGTTAGCACTGCTGCCTCACAGCACTAGGGTCTCAGGTTTGATTCCAGCCTCAGGAGACTATCTGTGTGGAGTTTGCACATTCTCCCCGTGTCTGCGTGGGTTTCCTCCGGGTGCTCTGGTTTCCTCCCACAGTCCAAAAATGTGCAGGTCAGGTGAAATGCTAAATTGCCCATAGTGTTAGGTGCATTAGTCAGAGGGAAATGGGTATCAGTGGGTTGCACTTCGCAGGGTCAGTGTGGACTGGTTGGGTCGAAGGGCCTGTTTCCACACTGTAGGGAGTCTAATCAAGTTATGTAATGGTGAAATAAAAACAAATGGGAAAAGAGAGATAGTGGGCTTAAATCATAGGATCATTGAAATCTACAGCACAGGAAAAAGGTCTTTGGCCTATTGAGTCTGTATTGGACAGCACGGTACAATCTACAAGATGCACTGCAGAAATTCACTTGGACACCACCTGCCAAGCCCACAATCATTTCTATCTGGAAGGAAAAGGGCAGAAGATATCTTGGAACACCACCACCTCCAAGGTCCCCTCCAAGCCACTCATCATGCTAATTTGGAGGGGACCTTCACCTAACTGTTCCTTCACTGACAAAATCTTGGCATTCCCTCCCTAATGGCATTGTGGGTCAATCCACAACAGGTGGACTGCAGCGATTCAAGAGGCAGCTCACCACCACCTTCTCAAGGGTAACTAGAGATGGGCAATAAATGCTGGCCAGCCAGCGATTTCCACATCCCGTGAGTTAATTTTTAAAAAATTCTACTTGGACATCAGCGAGACCTTATATAAGTTCCTGCATGGGAGTGTGATAGTGAAGGTGAAAGCCAATGGGATCCAAAGAAATTTGTCTAACTGGACCTGGAATTGGCTGAGTGAGAGGATGCAGGAGGTGATGGGTGAAGGATGTTCTTGTGACTAGAAACTTGTGTAGAATGGGATTCCGCAGTGATGAGTGTATGTGGGCGGCACAGTGGCACAGTGGTTAGCACTGCTGCCTCGCAGCGCCAGAGACCCGGGTTCATTTCCCGACTCAGGCGACTGACTGTGTGGAGTTTGCACGTTCTCCCCGTGTCTGCGTGGGTTTCCTCCGGGTGCTCCGGTTTCCTCCCACAGTCCAAAGATGTGCAGGTTAGGTGAATTGGCCATACTAAATTGCCCGTAGTGTTAGGTAAGGGGTAAATGTAGGGGTATGGGTGGGTTTCGCTTCGGCGGGTCGGTGTGGACTTGTTAGGCCGAAGGGCCTGTTTCCACACTGTAATCTAATCTAATCTAATCTAATCTAATCTAATTTGCCCGGATTGAACACCACCTGCCATTTCTCTGCTCAACTCTCCAATCCATCTATATCCTGCTGTATTCTCAGACTGTCACCTTCACTATTTGCTACTCTACCAATCTTCGTGTCAGCTGCAAACTTGCTAATCAGACCATCTATACTTTCCTCCAAATCATTTATGTTTATCACAAACAACAGTGGTCCCAGTACAGATCCCTGTGGGACACAACTGGTCATAGTTCTCCATTTTGAGAAACACCCTTCCTTTACCCTGTCTCCTGTTGCCCAACCAATTAGTTATCCACCTAGCTAGTACACCCTGGATCCCATGTGACTTCACTTTCTCCATCAGCCTTCATGGAGAACCTTATCAAACGCCTTACTGAAGTTCATCAATATGATATCTGCTGCCCTTCCCTCATCCATCAACTTTGTCAATTCCTCAAAGAATGGAGGGGATGCATATAAATGGTTTCAACTTGAATGTATGAGAGTTGATCAGTAAGTTTGTGGATGATGACAAAGTTGGAAGATGAATAGTGAAGGAGATATCTTTAGACTACAAGAGAATATAGACAGACTGGTGAGGGGTTGGTTAGTGGCAAATGGAATCCAATCCAGATAAGTGTGAGGTGATGCATTTTGCACGATCCAATTCAAGAGCGAACTATATGGTAAATAGAGTCAGAGAGTCATAAACATGTACAGGATGGAAACAGACCCTTCGCTCCAATTCATCCATGCTGACCAGATATCCCAACCCAACCTAGTCCCACCTGCCAGCACCCAGTCCATATCCCTCCAAAACCTTCCTATTCATATACCCATCCAAATGCCTATTAAATGTTGCAATTGTACCAGCCTCCACCACTTCCTCTGGCAGCTCATTCCATATACGTACCACCCTCTGCCTGAAAAAGTTACCCTTAGGTCTCTTTTATATCTTTCCCCTCTCACCCTAAACCTTTGCCCTCTGGTTCTGGACTCCCTGACCCCAGGGAAAAGAGTTTGTCTATTTATCCTATCCATGCCCCTTATAATTTTGTAAACCTCTATAAGGTCACCCCTCAGCATCCGATACTCCAGGGAAAACAGCCCCAGCCTGTTCAACCTCTCCCTATAGTCCAAATCCTCCAACACTGGCAACATCCTTGTAAATCTTTCCTGAACCCTTTCAAGTTTCACAACATCTTTCCGATGGGAAGGAGACCAGAATTGTACGCAATATTCCAAATGGAAAAGTCCTGGGTAAAATTGACGTACAGAGAGATCTGAGTTTTCAGGTCCATTGTACCCTGAGGGTAGCAACACAGGTCGATAGAGTGGTCAAGAAAGCATACAGCATGCTTTCCTTCAACGGACGTGGTATTGAGTACAAGGGTTGGCAGGTTCTTCACTCAGAGGGTGATGCGGGCCTGGTGGTGGTAGGTCGAGCACGACATTGTCATTTAAAATGTATCTAGGCAGATACATGAATGGCAGGGAGCAAAGGGATACAGACCCTTAGAAAATACGTTACAGGTTTAGATAGAGGATCTGGATTGGCGTAGGCTTGGAGGGCCGAAGGGCTTGTTCTTGTGCTGTAATTTTCTTTGTTCTTTGTTCTTATATATCCCACAAGCAGCAAGGGTCCCAACACTCATCACTGCGGAATCCCATTCTACACAAGTTTCTAGTCACAAGAACATCCTTCACCCATCACCTCCTGCATCCTCTCACTCAGCCAATTCTAGGTCCAGTTAGACAAATTTCTTTGGATCCCATTGGCTTTCACCTTCACTATCACACTCCCATGCAGGAACTTATATAAGGTCTCGCTGATGTCCAAGTAGAATTTTTAAAACATTAACTCATGGGATGTGGAAATCGCTGGCTGGCCAGCATTTATTGCCCATCTCTAGTTACCCTTGAGAAGGTGGTGGTGAGCTGCCTCTTGAATCGCTGCAGTCCACCTGTTGTGGATTGACCCACAATGCCATTAGGGAGGGAATGCCAAGATTTTGTCAGTGAAGGAACAGTTAGGTGAAGGTCCCCTCCAAATTAGCATGATGAGTGGCTTGGAGGGGACCTTGGAGGTGGTGGTGTTCCAAGATATCTTCTGCCCTTTTCCTTCCAGATAGAAATGATTGTGGGCTTGGCAGGTGGTGTCCAAGTGAATTTCTGCAGTGCATCTTGTAGATTGTACACACTGATGCTCCTGAGTGTCAGTGGTAAAGGGAATGGATGCTTGTGGATATGATGCCAATCACAATGTCGAATTATTGCCCTCATCAACACACCCTGCTACCTGTTTGAAAAATTCATTCAGGTTGATCAGACATGACCTTCCTGTAATAAAAGCATGCTGACTATTCTTGATTAATCTTTGCCTCTCCAAATGCAAATTAATATTTGCCTGTCAGAGTTGCTCATAATGTTCAGGGATGTGTAGGTTAGGTCCATTAGTCAGGGTAAATGTAGAATGATGGGGAATGGATTTGGGTGGGATACTCTTTGAAGGGTTGGTGTGGACTTATTGGGCCAAAGGGCCTGATTCCACACTGTAGGAATTCTAAAAAAAGAAAACTCTTTGCCAGTAAATAATGGCACAAGAGTTTCATAGGAAAGAAGGATAAATGCCAGACTAATAGAATGCATCCTTATGGGACACAGAGAATCACTCCTACCGCTTATTTGCTTGCTTTGAATGGTCACTCATCCTCCTGACAGCTGCTGTTTTGCTTTGGCCTGGTATGAAAATAAAGGACCTGATTTAAAATTCAAAGTTCTTTTTCCATCATCATCCACGGATTCACGCTAACCTGAAGCTCAGGTCTGCATCTAGTGGGTTCCTCAGTCACCAATCTCTTGCACCTTAGTCTGAATGGTGGAGTTACATATTCCATGACCAAGGTTTCCACTCCCAACTCCTACTCCATATTGCCTCTGATGTATTGTCTTTGGTTACTATGGTGAATTAGTAAGTAATAAGCTCTTGTGTAGTTTTTACATCAGGAGATGTGGTTTTGCGTGACAAGGCTGACTTTTATATAGCTCAATAGGTTATACAGGGTGGGAAATAGAATACAAATTGGAAATATAGAGGTATGCTTTTTTGTTTCTGTTTCGGATTTTAAATGTTCAGTTTTTCGTTCAATATAATGCACCATGGATGTCAAAAATTAAAAGTGAAGGCCAAATTAATAACAGAGAGCTCTGATATGAAGGTGGAGAATTCATGTTAACAGTTACTGGCAGCAGGCAACGAAGGTTAAAAAGGAAAGTGATAAATTGATAGTAGATGAGAAATCGGCCAAGGCATTCCTTCAAGTTTGACAGGTAGCAGAAGCTGACATTGTTACCAATAAATGCTACCAACACAAATCATTATGCTTTATACATTATAGCTCTGATAAGCGTTATCCAGAAAACAGGTTGTCACTGTATTAAATAAGACTGATGAGACTTTCAAATCAAAAGCAACTCAATTTTCTCTATGAATATGTGACATTGGCTCCTTTGAATACAATGCAAATCAGGGTAGGACTATGTAATGCAACGCTGTTTAGGATAGTGTGTTTTGCTATTAAAGTGCTATGATGAGATTCTACTTTATTAAGATTATTAAAGATTTAGTGACCAGGTTAGAATAGACAGCCGTCTTATGGTCCCAAAGGCAGTACAACCGTATTAATGTGCCTCCACACACAGGGATATAGGCCCCAACAACGTTCCAGCATTAGGAATGAAGGCCTGTGCTCCATAACTTGCAGCTTCCATCGTCATGCTCTTCCAGTACAGTTACAGCACTGGCATCTACCCAACAATGTGGAACATTGTCCAGGTATGTCCTGTACACAAATAACAGGACAAATCCAACCTGGGCCAATTACCGCCCCATCAGTCTACTCTCGAACATCAGTAAAGTGATGTCTTCAACAGCACTATCAAACAACACCTGCTCAGCAATAGCCTGTTCAATGATGCCCAGTTTGGGTTCTGCCAGCATATTTCAGCTCCTGACCTCAGTACAGCCTTGGGTTAAACATGGACAAAACAGCTGAATTCCAGAAATGAGGTCGAGTGACAATTGTTGACATCAAGGCTGCATTTGACCAAGTGTGGCATCTAGGAGCCCTAGCAAAACTGGAATCAATGGGGTTTGGGGCAAATTCTCTGCTGGTTGGAGACAAACTTGGCACATAGGAAGATGGTTGTGGTTGTTGGAGGTCAGTCAGCTCAGCTCCAGGGCATCTCTGCAGAAACTCCTCAGGGTAATGACCTAGGCCCAACCATCTCCCTCTGTTTCATCAATTTGTTCTCTTCATCATAAAGTCAGAAGTGAGGATGCTCTCCAAAGATTGCACAATGTTCAGCACCATTTGTGACTACTTGGATACTGAAGCAGTCCAATGTTCAAATGCAGTAAGATGCAGACAATATCCAGGCTTGGGCTGACACGTGGCAAGTAACATTTGTGCCACACAAAATGCTGGGCAATGACCATCTCCATTAAGAGACAATCTAACCACTGCCCCTTGATATTCAATGGTATAACTACCACTGAATCCTCCACTATTAACTTCCTGGGGGGTTACCATTAATCAGAAACTCAACTGGACTCACCATATACAATGGCTACAAGAACAAGCTTGAAGCTGGGAATCATGTAGCGAGTAACTCACCTCCTGATGTGGAAATATTGTTTAAAAATCATCTTCAACTCCACTTGGGAATCAGTCGTTGCAATAAACCTCTTTTCATAATCTCGAGAGAATAAGGATAACTATGTAATAAAGCCCACAATTCATGGACATTTAGTGTCGAATATGATTTTAAAAAGCCTATGGTACTGGCACATCTGCCCAGTCTGATAGTTAAAGTCTAATAGTTAATTATAAAAAGGTGAGAATTGGGGGTACAGCTTGAAGATGTTGTTATAGTGATGTATGCTCTCAATCGGGTGTCAGCACTTAAAGTGACAATTGTTAGTAGTGTCTGACATATGTGAAAGTTAATTTAAAACCTTATTGAAGAAGAATCCAGAGCGTTAGAACTCAGTTCATATTTGAACATCAGTAAGAGGTTTGGAGAAATTTCAGCCCATTAAAATTAAAACCAAATCAGGAAGCAAAGAAAGGGGCTGGAATTCTCTGCTCCATATGCAGAATGGAGAACAGTGAGAATATTGAGAAAACATGGTGAAAGTGGAAAAATCAAATTCTCAGTGTTGACAAAAATAGATCCATTTTTTTCTATTATAACTTAACCAGTGAGTTCTGAATCTCGCTAATGAGTGATGACTAACTTATGCCCATGCATTTGTATGCTATTAAAAATCAATCTCATCTCATTTCTATGCAGTTCCCAATTCTCCCCTTCTTCCCCAAGACAGTACCACCAAATGAGTGTTCTATTCACTAACCTAATTAAAATGATGATAAAAATTTCTCTTTGTAGATACATTGGTTAACACAGATTTGAGCTGAAAATGTGTTGCTGGAAAAGTGCAGCAGGTCAGGCAGCATCCAAGGAGCAGGAGAATCGACGTTTCGGGCATGAGCCCTTCTTCAGGTATTGATTGATTGATTGATTCAGCACTTATGCACCAAGAGTGATGGTCTTGGGACCTTCCATGACATACAGTCAGAAATGATCCAAACACGGTCACCAGAATCCTACCAGGTGGCTTTGATATTCGTATATTCCAGCATTCAGTTTGCGCAGTTACACATAGGACTCAGGCCCTATTTACAAGGTGACTATAAGGCCAATCTTATAGTGGGTGTAACTGTAGGAATTCCAACATGTGGAGGCAGGAAGGCAATGGTCACAGCAATATATTCATATCCCACCTGAGTTTATGTCCTACCACCCAGCCAACTCTTGGAGAGAGGGCATGGTTGGGGGAAATTCTGGTCTAGGTTTGTTCAGAAAAAAGTAATCTTGAAATGATCATAGAGGTTAGCCAGAAAACATTGCATTATCAAATGAGGAAGAAAAGCTCCCAACAGATTTTGTAGATCAGGCTATGATGCTTTGACAGTTGCTCCTGCAAGGCAAGTACACTTCATCTGCTTTACATAAGGAATACCAAAAGTCATATATTCACGGACAACACAGTGACCATAAAATTCTAAAGTCATTTTACATGCTAGCTCTCAAAAATAAGCGGGTGAATTTGTTTCCTGATATATTTGTTACTTTACCAAAAGGCCTCTTGTTTACATTTAAAGCTGTGTTTTAAATTTAAAATCTTTCCTTCAGTTAAACTCACTAATATCTGAAATGAAATTCTGATCATTTCTCATTTATATCCCACCAGTCCTCGTTGTGTAATTTGCATGATTTGTTCATGATTTGGCCTTAATGAGAACAAATGCAGCACTGGATGCAGCTGGATAAAATATTACATCTCGACACGTATTGTTTACATGTAATACTTCTTTTCACAGAGCTATAATCAACAAATAAAAATATGTCCCTTGATGTCTGGAAGAGAGGAATAGAGAGTCTTTGCCAAAATTAATATTAAATCTGGAACAGAGAGGTTAGATTTTTTTTGAGAGATGTAAAGTTGGCTCAGTCTGCTGTAGATTGATCAGAATGTCAGATATAATAGGGAAAAGTGCTGAGAGGCGGCAGAATGTCAAATATAATTGAACAGAGGTTCGGTATCAGATCCGATGCAAGACGAAGTATGAGCTATGAAATATGATGTGCCAGAATAACATTAGTTCCTTGGAGTAACATTGGCAGAAGACAAGGGGACAGTTAAAAAAGTGCAATGGATTTAACAGCCCATTACTTTTGGTTAGTATGTGCCCAATGGTTTGCAATGTACCCTGTTGCTGTCCATATTGAGGATAGACCCATATTGCATAGTATGTCATGGAGATTGTAAGAACCATTTTCCTGTGTGTAAGCTATTGAGATAACTTTATCAAGTGAATTTGCCTTGCTTTCTGGACTGCAGCTAAAGTAATAGGAGCATAAGACTAAAGGTGAGGAGAATTCCATTCGTTATTTTGAGGTTGCTCCATCATTCAATCAGATCATCACTCATCTGGTTATAGTATCATCTGCAATCTCATTTCTACACCCATAATCCTTGACAAAATCTATCTGACTCAGCCTGGAAATAACATTATAAAGATAAAGGGAAAGAGAATTCCACAATTTGACCATCCTCTAAGCAAAATAAAATTCTCTTCATCACTGTTGTGAGAGACCTCTTTCAATCTTAATCTATACACCCCAGTTTTAGTCCCTATGCCCCCTGATTTAATTCCTTCGCAATCTTCATTTCAACAAATTACATTTCATTATTCTAAGCTCCAAACGACATAGGCCTAAACTGTTCAGCATTTCTTTCTAAGGTTAATGCTTAATTCCAGGAATGAACTAAGTTAACCCATTGTGAACTGCTTTGAAAGCAATTACACATTTTTTTTTCAAATAAGGAGACCAAAACTATACAAAGTACTCCATATGTGATCTCCTCAACACCCTGTACAGCTACAGTAAACTTTCCTACATTTATGTTCCATTCTTTTTTGAAAAACTGTAGGGATTCTATGATGAATTACTCATAAAAGCACATTTTAACACATGTTGATACTTCTTGGCAGGCATTAACAAGTTGGACATTTCCAAAGGGTTTCTCCACCTTTTGATTCATTGTCTTCTCCAGAGTTACC
The DNA here is from genome assembly GCF_037043375.1 of Chiloscyllium plagiosum. Taxonomy (NCBI): domain Eukaryota; kingdom Metazoa; phylum Chordata; class Chondrichthyes; order Orectolobiformes; family Hemiscylliidae; genus Chiloscyllium; species Chiloscyllium plagiosum. The sequence continues at coordinate 89,143,879 of NW_028270143.1, forward strand.
AGTTTCAAAAGACACCTGACACCCCCACCCTCCAAACAATCCCAGATCCCCACCAGCAAGGCATCCTGGGAAAATATGTGGGTTGTCAACTGTTCTTACTCTGATGATGGAGTAGATCCTGGACTCCTGTCAGTAACAGAAAACCCAGATTCTCTATATAAATAACAGTAGTTCAGCTATGCACCCATTTTCATCACTGTCACTACCATTTTGTTATAATGGATGGTACTGTTAGTTTCTCCTTTGTTCAGATAGCATGCAGTTGTCAAGACAGTGTCCTTGTAGCCCTGTTGAACACAACACTAAATCCCTTCAATCATTTACCTCTGAGTGAATCTGATAAAGTTTTAGTGAACACAGAATTTAATAGCTTTTTGTGACTGATTTATAATCACTCCAAATTTGGTTTTCTCACAGCATCAATCCTTCCAGTTGATTTGCAACTTAACCAAATGACTCATTAAAAAGCTGGCCTTTTACACAAACCTATGCAACTACAGTTGTCTTCAAGATCTCAAAGTAGAACTTAACAGCAGTTTCTGCTTAAGATGCACTTAACAAAGAAAAGTACAGCACAGGAACAGACCATTCAGCTCATTGAGCTTTTGCTGACACATGATGCCTTTGTAAACTAAAATCTTTTTGCCTCTACATGGTCTGTAACCTCTACTCCCTGCCTATTCATGGACCTGTTGAGATGCCTCATAAACATTGCTATTGTATAAGACTTTAGTTTGGCCACATTTGGAATACTGTGTACATTTCTGGTTGTCACATTACCAAAAGGATGTGGATGCTTTGGAGAGGGTGCAGAGGAGATTCACCAGGATGTTGCCTGATATGGAAGAGAGGTTGATTGGATTAGGATTATTTTCATCGTAAAGAAGGAGGTTGAGGGGGACCTAATTAAGGCCTACAAAATCATGAGAGTTGTGGACAGGGTGGATAGCAAGAAACCTTTTCCCAGAGTGGAGGACTCAATTATTAGGGGTCACAAGTTCAAAGTGAGAGGGGAATAGTTTAGTGGAGATACGTGTGGAAAGCTCTTCATGCAGAGGGTGGTGGGTGCCTGGAATGTGTTGCCAGCAGAGTTGGTAGGGGCTGGAACGATAGCGCCATTTAAGATGCATCTAGACAGATACGTGAATGGGCAGGGAGCAAAACGATACAGATCCTTAGAAAATAGGTAGCAGAGGATCTGGATCGGCGCAGGTTTGGAGGGCCGAAGGGCCTGTTCCTGTGCTGTAATGTTCTTTATTCTTTGCTTGTATTACCACCACTAGCAGTGCATTCCAGGTACATACCATCCTTTCTGTCAAAACAAACTCGTCTATCATGCCTTTTTTAAATTTGCCCTCTTTAACCTTAAAACTGTTCCCTAATAATTGACACTTCTATCCTGGGAAAAGGACTCTGATTATCCATGTCGTTCATAATTCTGTAAACTTCTTTTAAGGTCTCCTGTCAGCCTCTGACAGTCAAGTGAAGACCAATCAGGTTTGTCCAATCTCTGTTTATATCTAATATCCTCCAAACCAGGCAAAATCCTGGTAAATCTTTTTCCGTACCCTCTCCAAAGCCTGTCTATTAAGCAATCTTTTATCCATCTCAATACATTAACCCCAATCCCATGCATTTCAACTTTACATAGTAATTTCTTCATTGAAAGCATTCTTAAAGTCCAAATAAGCCACATCCACTTTCTCCCCTGATCATTCTATGAGTTACATCTGATAAGAATTCCAGTAGACCTGTCAAGGATAATTTCCCTCTGTAAATCCACAATCTCTTTTTTAAGTGCTCTGCTGACGTATTTTTGGTAATGGACTCGAGCACCTTCCCACTACTGATGTCTGACTCACTGGTCTATAGTTTCCTGTTTTCCTTCTATCTGCCTATTTAAATAGTGGGGTTACATTAGCTGTATTCAAATCTGTAGGAACTTTTCCAGAGTCTAAAGAATGTTGGAAAATGACTACCATTTCTTAGGTCTCCTTTCTGAAGTGCTCTGTGCATTAAGTAGATTGTCAAGCCCTGAGGATTTTCTTTTTATTCACTTGTGGGATGTGGGTGCCACTGGCTGAGGCAGCATTTATTGCCCGTCCCTAGTTGTCCTTGAGAAGACAGTGTGGAGCTACCTTCTTGAACCGCTGAAGTCCATATGCTGCATTTTGATCACAATGCCATTAAGGAGGGAATTCCAGGAAACAAATAATAGTAATAAATGGGGTACCATATGATCAGTAATAGCACCCCCGTTATTCACAATATATGTTAGTGATGATAGAAGGAGCTGGGTGGAAAGGTCAGCTGTGAGGAGGATGCAGAAATGTTGCAGCGTGTATTGGACAGACTGAGTGAGTGGCCAAATGCGTGGTAGATGCAGTATAATGAGGATATATGTGAGGTTATCCATTTTGGTAGCAAAACTAGGAAGGAAAATTGTTATTTGAATGGCTGTAATTGAGAGGGGGAATGTTCATTGAGACATAGAAACATAGATGATAGGAGCAGGAGGAGGCCACTTGGTCCTTTGAGCCTGCCCTGCCTTTCATCACCATCATGGCTGATCGTCCAACTCAATAAGACGAAAGTGAGGACTGTAGATGCTGGAGATTAGAGTCAAGATTAGAGTGGTGATGGAAATGCACAGTAGGTCAGGCAGCATCCGAGGAGCAGGAAAATCAACATTCTGGCAGGAGCCCTTCATCAGGAATGAGCTCCTGCCTGAAACATCATTTTTCCTGCCCTCGGATGCTGCCTGACTTGCTGTGCATTTCCAGCACCACTCTAATCTTGACTCTGATCATCCAACTCAATAGCCTAATCCTGCTTTCTCCCCATAACCTTTGATCCCATTCACTCCAAGTGCTATATCTAGCCATCTCTTAAATGCATTCAATGTTTTGACATCAACTACTTCCTGTGGTAATGAATTTCACAGGCTCACCATTCTTTGGATGAAGAAATGTCTCCTCATCTTTGTCCTAAACAGGTTACCTCAAATCCTCAGACTGTGACCCCTGGTTCCAGGCACACCCACCATCAGGAACATCTACCCTGTCGAGTCCTGTTAGAATTTTATAAGTCTCTATGAGATCCCCTCTCACTCACCTGAACTCCAGCAAAATAACCCTAATCTGGTCAATCTCTCCTCATATGTCAGTCCTGCCCTGGGTGTCTCCATGCACCAATCATTGAGAGTAAGTGTGCAGGTACAGCAGCCAGGAAAGAAGGCAAACTGCATGTTGGCCTTAATGGTGAGAGGATTCGAGTACAGGAGCAAGTTTGCCTTGCTACAATTATACAGGCCATACCTGGAATATTGTGCGCAGTTTTGGCTGGAAGGATGTTTTAGCTGTAGAGAGAATGCAGCAAGTGTTCACAAAATTGTTGCCAGCAAGGCAGCATTGATGTATGGGGAAAGATTGAGATGGTTTTGTTTGTACTCACTGGAGTTCAGAAGAATGGGGGGGGTAAGGAAGTCTCGTGGAAACCGATATTTTCTAACAGGGCGAGACAGGTTAGATGCAGGAAGTATGTGCCCGATGGGTGGGTACAGAACCAGGGGTCATAGTTTAATGACAAAGAGTAAACATTTTAGGACTGAGATGAAGAGAAATTTCTTCACCCAGAGAGTGGTGAGTCTATATAATTCACGATCACAGAAAATGGTTAAAGCCGAAACATGTGTTTTCAAGAAGAAGCCTCTTGTGTCTAAAGAGATCAAGGGATCATGGGGGTGGGCAGGATTTGAGCTTGATAATCAACCATGATCATATTGAATTGTGGACCAGGCTTGAAGGGTCAAATGGCTTACGCCTACTCCAACCTTCCACGTTACTATGTTTCTATGTTCATGAAAGGCACTATTTAAATGTAAGGCTTTTATTTTTAACATATTAACAAGGTTGCAAGGGGCTACATAGCGAACAAAACTGACACTGAACTCAAAAAAAGATAATAGAACAGATGATCAACAATTCGTCAAAGAAGTAGGCTTTACTAAGTACTGTGTTTCCCTCTATGCCACTCATCGTCCTGATTTGGAAATATATTGCCATTCCTTCTCTGTCACTGGGTCAAAATCCTGGAATTCCCTCTCTAACAGCATTGTGCATCAACTTACAACATGAAGATTGCAGCAGTTTATGAAGGCAGCTCATCACCACTTTCTCAAGGGTAATTGGATGCATTGGTTGAGCAATAAATGCTGGCCAGCCAGAAATGCCCACAACCCAAGAGTGAATAAAAAATAAATCTCCAGGGCCTGATAATCTACATTCAGAGTACTTAAGGATGTTGCCCTAGAAATAGTGGATGCATTGGTTTTCTTCTGTCAAGATTCTGTAGACTCTGGAATGGTTCATACAGCCTGGAAGAAGCAGTAAGAGGGAACAAAATGCAGAGAGTTGGGGAGGGAATTCAACAGCCTAAGGCCTAAGCATGGTTCATCAATGGTGAAGCAAATAAAATGGGGCCTGCATTGAAGGCCAGATTTGAAGGTAAAAGTGAGGACAGCAGATGTTGGAAACCACAGGTTAGATCAGAGTGGTGCTGGAAAAGCACAGCAGGTCAAGCAGCATCCAAGGAGCAGGAAAATTGACGTCTTGGGCAAAAGCCCTTCATCAGGAATGGATGCAAGGAGCCTCCAGGGTGGAGAGATAAATGGGGGGAGGGGAGTCGAGAAGGCAGCAAAGAGTACAATAGGTGAATGGGGGTGGGGATGGAGGTGACAGGTCAGAGAGGAGGGTGGGGGAAGGTAGCAAAGAGTACAATAGGTGAATGGGGGTGGAGATGGAGGTGATAGGTCAGATAGGAGGGTGGGGCAGATAGGTGGGAAGGAAGATTGACAGGTAGGACAGGTCATGGGGACGGTGCTGAGCTGGAAGGTTGGAACTGGGGTAAGGTGGGGGGAAGGGAAATGAGGAAACTGGTGCACAATGATCTCAGGTGTGGTAGGGATGTAAACGGTTACAGAAATAGGGTGGGGTAAACACTGAAGAAGTAGCAGAGATGCTAAGACCAGAGTCTATTTTATAATGATTTAGAAACAAAGTGAATTTGACTGTAAGAATTCATCAAATGGTGACAGGGGAAGTTTTCTCATCTTTGTATTCCTTCTGAAATGAATGCTAGATCCAATTCTGGGGAATGATATGGGTAATTTAAGGATTTTTCAGTCAGAGAGTATTTAGGGAACAGCAGGCAAAATGTTATCAGGTTTAAATAGTTTCAAAAAAAAGAAATAAACTAGTATAAAAATATTTCGCTGAAGGAGGGTTAAGATCAGTGAATTATAAATGGATTTGGCACAGCTGAATAAATTCTAAGATTGGGAAGAAAAACAAAGAGCGAAGAATGCAAGTCTTCAGAGAAGAAATAGATCCACCTCAAAACCAAGGGTCACCCAAAAATGAAACTCCCTGGATACAAAAAGATATAGACCGGGACCTTACTGTAGTAATGAATGGGAAACTGTCAGCACTTTTTACAATCACTCCTCTGAAAGTGAGATGATTTCTGAAATTTACATATGTACAGGTAAATGAAGAAATCCAAACATTGTTGTCATTGATTCTATGTTTCTCCACAGCATGTACGACTGATGTCCCCATAGACTGAAATCCACTAGAACTCATTGAATAGATGCAGATTTCTCATGTGTGATTTATTAGTGACAGTTAATAGAGTTAAAAATATCATGGGTGATTTGGTGAGTGAAAAAAACATGTTCAGTTGTGTATAAGAGCACTTTTGGATGTAAAGAAAAGGGAAAATTGCCGATTTCTGCTTTACGCTACTGGTCTCACTGAAACGCTTGAAGTGATGTATTGTTTGCTGAGTACATGAGTTTGTAACTGTATAGGAGACAGTGAGGACTGCAGATGCTGGAGATCAGAGCTGAAAAATGTGTTGCTGGAAAAGCGCAGCAGGTCAGGCAGCATCCAAGGAGCAGAAGAATCGACGTTTCAGGCATTAGCCCTTCTTCAGGAATGAGGAATGTGTGCCAAGCGGGCTAAGATAAAAGGTAGGGAGGAGGGACTTGGGGGAGGGGCGTTGGGAATGTGATAGGTGGAAGGAACTTAAGGTGAGGGTGATAGACCAGAGAGGGGGTGGGGGCGGAGAGGTCGGGAAGAAGATTGCAGGTCAAGAAGGCGGTGCTGAGTCCGAGGGTTGGGACTGAGATAAGGTGAGGGAAGGGGAAATGAGGAAGCTGGAGAAATCTTGTGGTTGGAGAGTTCCTAGGCGGAAGATGAGGCGCTCTTCCTCCAGGCGTCGTGTTGCCATGGTCTGGCGATGGAGGAGGCCAAGGACCTGCATGTCCTTGGTGGAGTGGGAGGGGGAGTTAAAGTGTTCAGCCATGAGGCGGTTGGGTTGGTTGGTGCGGGTGTCCCAGAGGTGTTCTCTGAAACGTTCTGCAAGTAGGCGGCCTGTCTCCCCAATGTAGAGGAGGCCACATCGGGTGCAGCGGTTGCAGTAAATGATGTGTGTGGAGGTGCAGGTGAATTTGTGACGGATATGGAAGGATCTCTTGGGGCCTTGGACGGAAGTGAGGGGGAGGTGTGGGCGCAAGTTTTGCATTTCTTGCAGTTGCAAGGGAAGGTGCTGGGAGTGGAGGTTGGGTTGGTGGGGGGTGTGGACCTGACGAGGGATTCGCGGAGGGAGTGGTCTTTCCGGAATGCTGATAGGGGAGGGGAGGGAAATATATCCTTGGTGGTGGGGTCTGTTTGGAGGTGGCGGAAATGACGAAGGATGATACGATGTATCTGGAGGTTGGTGGGGTGGTAGGTGAGGACCAGTGGGGTTCTGTCCTGGTGGCAATTGGAGGGGCGGGGTTCAAGGGCAGAGGTGCGGGAAGTGGAGGAGATGCGGTGGAGAGCATTGTCAAGCATGTCTGAGGGAAATTGCAGTATTTGAAGAAAGAGGCCACCTGGGTTGTTCGGGATTGGAATTGGTCCGCCTGGGAGCAGAAGCGGCGGAGGCAAAGGAATTGGGAATATGGGATGGTGTTTTTACAGGGAGCAGGGTGGGAGGAGGTGTAATCTAGGTAGCTGTGGGAGTCGGTCGGTTTATAGTGAACGTCCATGTTGAGTCGGTCGCCCGAGATAGAAATATCTGTCACAAATTCACCTGCATCTCCACACACATCATTTACTGCATCCTCTGCACCCGATGTGGCCTTCTCTATATTGGGGAAACAGGCCACCTTCTTGCGGAACATTTCAGAGAATACCTCTGGGACACCCGGACCAACCAACCCAACCACCCCGTGGCTCAACACTTCAACTCCCCCTCCCACTCCGCCAAGGACATGCAGGTCCTTGGCCTCCTCCATCGCGAGACCATGGCAACACGACGCCTGGAGGAAGAGGCGTCTTCTGCCTCATCTTACGCATAGGAACCCTCCAACCACAAGGGATGAATGCAGATTTTTCCAGCTTCCTCATTTCCCCTTCCCCCCCCCATCTTATCTCAGTCCCAACCCTTGGACTCAGCACCACCTTCTTAACCTGCAATCTTCTTCCTGAACTCTCTGCCCCCACCCCCTCTCCGGCCTATCACCCTGACCTTAACCTCCTTCCACCTATCAAATTCCCAACGCCCCTCCCCCAAGTCCTTCCTCCCTACCTTTTATCTTAGCCCGCTTGGCACACCTTCCTCATTCCTGAAGAAGGGCTTATGCCCGAAACGTCGGTTCTCCTGCTCCTTGGATGCTGCCTGACCTGCTGCGCTTTTCCAGCAACACATTTCTCAGCTTTTTAACTGTATATCCAGATTAAGTATTGATCAACAACTCTCTATCCCTGAAAAACTAGTTATATATATTTGAATAACCTGATATTTTCTCATTAAAATAATTTTAAAAAATTAAATATTTTTAAAGTTTACTTATGGTATTTCCAGCCTTTGTCTAAATCCCATGGAGCTGTCGTAATCTTTGTTTTGCTCTCTGCAAATCTTATTCAAACATGAGTGATGGTTAATACATTTTACTTCCTGGTTTGTGGTCTGTGAGAATATTCCAATATAATTGCTGCTTACACTACTCGATTGCTGCTGGATGCCTGGAGATCTCTGTGAATTGACACCAAAAAGAAATTAATATGAGGAAAGGGGAAACACACAGCTAGAAATACGATTACTGAGATGAAAATCAGACATAAAAGTGGATTTATGACAAACATAAACTTCACATTATAATAGTGAACCAAGCTCAATAAATTGCAAAAGATAACAAAGGGAATAAGTTGGACACTACGAATGAGCATAGGTTCGAATCTAACAAATTTTGTGTAATTAGCGTCAATGTATCTACTAGCTCATTAACCATATTTTTAATGCCCAGGATACAGACTATCAGTAGCTAGGGACACGTCAACCAGAAGCTTCATCGGTTTGTGCAGCACCATTTCCCTAGTGATTGAAATTTCACCAAACTCACTTTCTTCATTTTACCTCCTGATTTACAGCAATCACTGGAATGCTTTTGTACTTCTTGTCATGAAGATTGGAACAAAACATTTCATAAAGACTGAAAGAACTATGGATGCTGTAAATCAGGAACAAAAACAGAAATTGCTGGAAAAGCTCAGCAGGCCTGGTGGAATCTGTGGAGAGAAAGCAGAACTGAGGAAGGGTCACTCGAACTGAAACATTAATTCGGATTTCTCTTCACAGTTGCTGGCCAGATATGCTGAGTTCTTCCAGCAATTTCTGTTTTTATTGCTGGGGCAAAGTACCGGAATTTATTTGTTCCATGTGTCATTTCCTTTCTAATAGCTATTAGCCCCTCATTCTCACCCTCTGGAGGACAAACACTCACTTTACTTGTTGTGCATTTCTTTTTAAGATACAAACTCTTGTTGTCTGTATTTGCATTTCTAAATTGTTACTCTCATGCTCCAATTACACTCCTGCTGAATCTTTTAGTCATTCTCTGCCATTCTTTATACTCTGTTCAATCATCTGAACTGCCACTCCTCTTTGCACAATTATACATTTTCTCCTTAGCTTTCCTGAACCTCTTTAGTTAACCCACTGATGGTGGCTCCTTGCCTTAGATTTTTTTTTGTAGTTGGATTGGACTTATTCTGAGCGTTCTGGAATATCCTCTTAAATGTCTGTCACTTCTTCACTCTTGATCTGTCTGCGAGCCTAGTAGCCCAGTTCGCTTCAGCAGGCTCACCTTTCACATCCAAATAGTTGCCCCTATTTTTGTTTAAAATACTAAACTTAGACACAGACTTCACAATAAAATGGTTGCAAATTAAACAATACAAGTACTTGTTGGGTCCAAATACATGTGGATTCATTCTTATTTCTTGAATTAATCTTATCAATAATCACTCAGACTTCAAGATCAAGAACAAAGCATATTATTGAAAATACATGGGGAAAACGTTTCCTTTTTGGGCTAACACAAGTGCAATATTGTCTGTACTAATTTGCAGCTATTGATTGGGGCCTGAATCATGTTATTGCTAAGTTAAAAGCAGGTAATTTATGTGGCGAGTGATCACAGAACCATTCAATATTAGTATAAAACTAGCCAACATCAGTAAAAGTACTGAAAAGCTGAGAAATTGTGAAATAATAAACACGGTTACAAAAATGATGCTATGTCCCTCTCACTGCATCCTCTCTGTGCCTTCTCTTCATGCTAGTCTATTTCATAGTTGTCCCACTTTTATTCTCTCCCCACATTTGATCCCTTGACTTCTCTGTTCCTACCCTTAATCCAGACTAAGCTTGGAGAAGAATAATATACAACAGGGAACTGGTTTGAATTTACTTTTCTCAGTCAATGTGATTGGGCTCTCAAAACATTGGCATGGATGATTAAAGGTGCCTTAGTTATACAATCATTCTCCAAGGAATTTGGTACTCCACTGGCTGCTGAAATCATTGATGAGTCATTTGGGAAGTGATTGAGCTTTTGAGGTTTGATTACGACTGGAATTATTTCAGGAGAAGGGAATTGGGTATTTCTCACAGGAGATTATACAGGTCATGGGGATTTCGGCGTGGGACCTGGCCTGTTGAGGAAATGAATTGTACAGATCAACAAGTTTTATTGAAAAATTCCATGTTTTTCCATATTCTAATGAAATGAACTGATGTGCAACACTGGAGACCCTTTCTTACTCAATTCTGTATTCTGTAAAGTGATTTTAGTACAATTTGGAATGTGTTGCTCTGTTTAATTATTACAAAGTTATGTTGGTATTATATCACATGCTGATAAATAGTTAGTAGAGGTCACAATTTGAATAATTCTTCAAAGCTGCATTTCTGCCCCCATGTAACAAGTCAGTGTTGAAGTGTGAATGATTACCACCTTCATTGACTGCGCTATGGTGTGGACCAGCATCTTTTTTTTGTCTAATTCATCCATCCATTTTCTTTCTCCTCCCTTGATGACCTCAATTCATCTTTATGCAGTATGATTCTGGCCCCTTACCAATATCTTACCCAAATGGACATGGACTGTGCACATCAGCAATATATTAGACTAGTGAGACCATTAGTGTCCTCATTCAAATTGCAAGGATGGTAGTGCAGAGTAGGACATTGCTTGACTTTCCACTCCTTACCTGAAAGGTGCTGAAGCTCAGTGCACATGAGATTAATTAATGCAGCACATGCCAGTGCTCTTCCTGTTAAGATGATTTAACGACACAGTGCCTGAGCTTTCTAAACTATTGCATAGAATTATCCCTTAATTTTCACCCTTTTTCATCAATAAATAATGATCTGATTGGAGACGTGATGCTCATTTTGTTGAGAATCGTGTTTGTAGATTCATGTTCTTCTTCAGTGCATCAAAATGCAAATCATAGCAGCACATAGAAGGTTTAAATTACATGTTAATATTTAGTTGCTAAATAAAGTCATTCTTGTTATGTCCTTTACAGAAATCCTTTAATATTTAGGTAACTGATGTATAAAGCTGCTTCATATATGGTATCATTCGATTGCTTAATTCATTTATACGTCACCATTTAATCAGTTACATAAATAGATTAAAATAACGCACAAAATAAAGCTGTACAGAAGTACTAAAATATTACATTGTTATCTCTAGGATGAAATAGCTCAAAACATACAGTTTTATTATCTTGGTGTTATTGCCACTCAATGAGAGCAGGCTTTTCACCGTGAAACTGATTCATTTGTATTTCACTTTAACTTTAAAGCACGTTTCTGTTGCCTTGGAAACTCTATCCATTCTGAAGTGAAAACACTCCCTGGCCTGTGCACATATTGGGAATCACTACCCTATAATCTAAATCACACAAAACTGTTCAACCATAGTGGCTAGATAAAGATTAGTTCTGCTATGATTTGTACATCAGCATGAATTATAAGATATTAGTATAAGTACACAGAATATTAATTGCAAATCAAACATATTAAAAACTTGCTAAATTTATGTGACACAAGTCCTGAAAACATCCTTTATTTACCAAAAGCTAACACACAACTATTTTCAGATTGTTTTAACTCCTCAGCTTGTCTTCAATTTATTAACCATGCAATTTTCCTATGGACTGTTAAGTCAAATCTCTACTGAATTACATCTGGTAAAGTACTCTATGAATAAGAGTGGTAATAGCAAAATTTAATGGCAAATGGTTAGCTATTTATATTACAGATATTGGGATTTGGTACATTCCATCAGAAGACTTTGTGGAGTCCTCCACTGTATATTTGTTGTGATCCCTGCATTTTCAACTGTAATGATGTGTCACTCTAGCAATAAGGTTGTTTCTGGGCAGTAGTAAAATTATAATTTAATGTAAACAACACTAAACACTGATACTTTTATTCTTGAAGGCAATGCTACTCTAAACATTCAGACGCATAGGCTTTGTTTTGGAATAATTTGTACACTACTTGACCACATCATTCTTTTCAGTCATATTTGTAACAGACCAGGTCAAATTATGACCTACATATTGCTTCATGGCCTCAAATGCTTTTGCATTGAATTTATTTTTGTAACCCTTACTTTTGCTTCAAGATGTGTTAAGCCACAGTTGGAAACATTACATTCAATCTGTCATCTGCTGGACTGCCCAAAGTCTTTTGCAGTCCTGCTTATGCTCTGGCAAAGTATCATCTTTGGTATTGCTGGAAAACACTAGCAATATTCCTCTAATTAAGTCCGTACAATTTAAATAGCACAAAAACTGAAATGTGCTTTTCCCAGTGCCTACCTACCCATCTCCAACCCCATTACAATTTTGCACATCACCACTTAAGGCCAGTTGGTATTGTAACCATTGCTTCTCCCGACATATATAATCAAACTTTGTCAAATCTAGTCACTGTCTACAATTTCTCTTGCATTTACCAAAGTTTCTGCTATACTTCCAGTGAGTCTAGGCTGACAATACAGCAGAAAATATGAGAGGTCTTGCAGACTGCTTGCATCTCATCTATTTGGTAAAACCATCACAGTTTAATTTCCATAAAAACAAAGTTGGTGAATTATTATTGGTGCAATCTTCCCAGCCCCTGAATGACAAAGGCCTGTGGTGAGAAAGTTGGAAAAATCAGGTGAGATGCTCAGTGAGGACCTTCTTGATGTCGAGAGCAAAACAATCCCTTTTTCCTACCAGATGAGTTAAGATTCTCAATAGGGAGCAGCAAGAGGCCTATTAGCATACATTAGCACTCTTCAACAGCCTGATTATTACTTAATCTTGCATTATTAATAAACAGTTTTCAATTCTTCCACCCGCTGGATGGAAACATGATGCCTATAACTCCCATCATGAAAGTCAGCAGTTATCTAGTTATCCAATTTATTGTTTCTTCTCCAGACCTCCATCTTGGACACCTGGACCAGCATCTCAAGGAACACTCCATGCCCAGTGATCTCACACACACCCTATGTCCACAGACCTCAGTGTCCAACACATACCAGCCTCACTGCACCCTCTATGCACACCTCCAATCCACTTACAGAATGCCTCTGCACTTTGGCGCACCATTCCTTGCAATGTTGCTGTGAGGATACTTCGCACAGAGGAATGGCTTGGACCAACTTGTATCACAGGGTTGCTTACTCACTCTCTAGGCACTCAATCACATTGTACCTACTCAAAATATCCCTATCTTGACTCACCTTGGCTGGCTGGTTTCCACTTTTCCCCCTCAGTTGCATCTTAAGGACAGCATCTTAAGGACAGAAGTCTTAAGGACTTCTTTCTTGCCTTGCTGAATAATGGAAGCACAAAGCTGAGCAGCTTGTCATCGTTGTCAGTGCTGATCAGTCAAGGAGATGGACATGTTACTGTACAGCACTGTTTTACATCAACCTCACATCCACAGTATTGGCCAGCAGCCTGCATCACAAGCATTCTGCACGTGCTTCAACTAAATGACCATGTCTCAAAGTCAAAGGGGAATGGTGCTCCTTTGAGTCAAGAGAGGCTGCCATCTGTAAGTAGGGTCTCCCAGTACAGTCAGTGGAAGGAATCAACTGCTCACAGTCCAGGAGCTTGGAGGAGCTGGGGTCAAACTCCATCTCACGACATTTGGGGAATGGGCCAGGGTCAATCCTGCAAATCTCATAGAAGCAGCGAAGAGGGGATTGTCAGTCAGGGAGTCACACAAAGGGCAGTCAAAGTTATTGTCAATCCTTAGATGGAGCTGTCCATCCAAGTCAGTCAGGGAGGTGGGCTACCCTGTGAGTAGTCCTGAAATTTGAAGAAGTTTACCAGGGGACAGTTGTGTCGACAGGTACAGGAGGATCTCAATGTTGGGGATTGGAACCAGAAATCTTGGTACAGCAATGTCAAGAATGAAAAAGGGGAGATATTCAGCATATAACAGTGAGAGATGGCAGTGCAGGGAAGATAGTGCAAGAGTACATCGCTGGCTCAAGGCCTCCATGGGACAAGCCTCCATGTTGCTTTCTACCTGCTACTATCCAGAATGATCTGCCACATGTTCTGACCCAGCAACTGGAGAGATATTGCTGAAATTCTCAAACATACCTCCAGACTCCCATCCCTACAGTTTAGTCCTGTCACTATGCTGATTCACACTCTCTCTATCAAGGCCATGGTTGTGGTGACTGTCAGTAGTCCCCTCCTCTCACAACATCCCAAATGTCAGGTCAAAGCAATCAAAGCAGCATTTAAAGGAATTTCATGTCTTCCTTTTTGGACTGCTCCATGTCTCACTGTATGGAGCAGTGTAGTAAGTGAGTGATGTGAATGCTGTCTGCTCACATTAAAAAGGACGGGCTCTGTTTCTTATTTTCCCAATGCAGGGTCATTGCAGGCCAAGTGGATAGAGGAACCACAGCAGGGATTATCGCCATTGTTGCTGCCTGCAAATGGAGGAGGAACAGATGCAGCAGCAAACTCAGGCTTTGCGATTAGCTTCCATACGAAAATGTTAACATTTGAAAGACCCCTTAGGATGGGCAGGAGTTACAGGGGAGCCTGAGTCTATCATCCTTATTCCATTTCCTCCTGGATGAGTCAGGCACGGTATTGTTGCAGATGGCGGGTGTGCCGGGGCATGGTGCCAGAACAGAACCTGCAACCTGAAGGAGTGAATGGCCATCCTATCACCTTGGCCAGCAAAGTGACAGCTGCCTTGAACCTTCATACAATAAAAACAGAATGTATTAGAGAACTTCAGCAAGTCTGGCAGTATCTGTGGAGAAACAGAGTTAACGGTGGCACAGTGGTTAGCACTGCTGCCTCACAGCGCTAGAGACCCGGGTTCAATTCCCGCCTCAGGCGACTGACTGTGTGGAGTTTGCACATTCTCCCCGTGTCTGTGTGGGTTTCCTCCGGGTGCTCCGGTTTCCTCCCATAGTCCAAAGATGTGCAGGTCAGGTGAATTGGCCATGCTAAATTGCCCGTAGTGTTAGGTAAGGGGTAACTGTAGGGGCATGGGTGGGTTGTGCTTCGGTGGGTCAGTGTGGACTTCTTGGGCTGAAGGGCCTGTTTCCACACTGTAATGTAATCTAATCTAATCTAATTTCTCAACGAAGAGTCATACTGGACATGAAGCTTGTCCCCCAGAGATGCTGCCAAACCTGCTGAGTAACTCCAGCACTTGCTGTTTTTATTTCAGATTTACAGCATTTGCAGTATTTTGCTTTTATTTGAATTTTTCTGCAACGAGTTCCTTCCAAGCAATCACTGGGGAGCTGTCTGGAATCACTCATCCATTCACCAATAAACTGTTGCATCATGTTTCCCAGGATGGGCTCAGTAGGATTTGATAATACAGCTGACTTCCCTGAGGAGCAAGGTGTATAGACTGTAACATAACATTGAGAGGCCCAGATCATAAGGCAGCTGAGACAGAGTTCCATTCTGTCAATGTCCACATGATAATTTGTGACCATCAGTAACATTCCTTAGCAATCTGTGCTAACTACACTTAAGGAGGTAATGGCCTAGTGGTATTATTACTGGATAGTTAACCCAGAGATCCAGGCAATGTTCTGGAGTTGCAGTTTGAATCTTGGCACGGCAGACGGTGGAATTTAAATTCAATGAAAAGAAATGTCTGGAATTAAGAGTCTGATGATGACCATGAATCCATTGTCAATCGTTAGGAAAAAAACCCATCATAATGTCTATTAGGGAAGGAAACTGCCGTCCTTACCTGGTCTGGCCTACATGTGACTCCAGACCTATAGCAATCTATTTGACTCTTAACTGTTAGGAATGGGCAATAAACACTGGCTTAGTCAGTGATGCCTTTGTCCGTGATTGAAAAAATAAAATCTCTTAAATAGTGTTGAGAGTAAGAATGTGCAAGGCCATGCCAGTTATGTGCCCTGAAAAGCAATGTGTTATTGGTGTTATCCCAGAGTTAATTTGATGCCAGGATGGGTTGGTACTTGGGAGGACGATACCGGTCAGGGAGAACAGCTTGAGATGTGATTAGGAGAGGATGAAGTAAGGGTGAATGATAACATTCAGAAGGTAAGTGCCAAAGCTCAGGAAGCTAATGGTAATTAAAGCATGATTTGATAAAGTGCACAATGCTTCATGTAGTTTTTCAAAATGAAATAATTTTTATGGGATCATAAGACTTCATCAATATTTCATCCAGTTCTCCACTCCAAATAAAGGAGGCGGCACGGTGGCACAGTGGTTAGCACTGCTGCCTCACAGCGCCTGAGACCCGGGTTCACTTCCCGCCTCAGGCGACTGACTGTGTGGAGTTTGCACGTTCTCCCCGTGTCTGCGTGGGTTTCCTCCGGGTGCTCCGGTTTCCTCCCACAGTCCAAAGATGTGCAGGGTCAGGTGAATTGGCCATGCTAAATTGCCCGTAGTGTTAGGTAACGGGTAAATGTAGGGGTTTGGGTGGGTTTCGCTTCGGCGGGTCGGTGTGGACTTGTTGGGCCGAAGGGCCTGTTTCCACACTGTAATGTAATCTAATCTAATCTAGATATAAAGTAAGAAATATGGAAGTGCTCAGTGCAGTAGAAAATGGAAAACAGTTCTGAGAGGATACACCCTTCAAACACTTCCAAGGGCTTTGAGAATCAAGAAGATTGACAAATCAAATCAGTAGCAATACCATAAAGGAAGAAATCTGGCAACGTATCTGGGATTGTTTTATGAATCAATGCATTGAGGAATCAGCGAGAGAAAACGTCATCCTGCATTGGGTATAGTGTAACTATGAAGAAATAATTGACAATCTAGTTGTGTGTGAGCCCCTTAGGGAAAAGTTACCACCATAGGATAGAATTCTTCATTAAGATGAAGAGTAATATAGTTGTTTCTGGGACTTGGATTTAAATATAGGAAATTACAATGGGATGAGATGTGAGACAATTATGATAAGCTTCATCCCAGAGTATTTAAGGAAGTGGCCCTAGCAATAATTGTTGCATTGGTGGTCAACTTCCAAAATAGTATAAACTCAGAGACAGTTCCTAAGGGTTGTAGGGCAGCTAATGTATCTCTATTATTCAAGCAGAGACAAAACAGTGAATGACAGATCAGTTAGCTTGACATCAGTCATGGGAAGCACAGTAGGTCAAGCAGCATCCGAGGACCTGGAAAAATGGTGTCATCTCTCCACCCCGGAGGCTCCTTGCCTCATTCCTGATGAAGGCTTTTTCCCGAAACATTGTTTTTCCTGCTCCTCGGATGCTGCCTGACCTGCTGTGCTTTTCCAGCACCACTCTAATCTAGACTCTGATTTCCAGCATCTGCAGTCCTCACTTTTGCCTATCAGTCATGGGAAAACTGCTGGAGGCCATGATAAAAGATACAATAGCCAAGCAGTTAGAAGATGGGGACAAGATTGGATGGAGTCAGCATGGATTTTCTAAGGGGAAGTTGTGCTTCAGAAATCTGATGTAAGTTTGTGAGGATGTAATTAATTGAGTGGATAAGGGGGAGCCATTGGATGTGGTTTACTTGGATTTTCAGAAGACTTTTGATAAGGTCCCAGATAAGAGCTGAGCATACAGAGTTCAAGCACATGAAACTGCAGATTATGTACTGGAATGGACTGAGAACTGGCGAGCAGGCAGGACACAAAGAGTAGGAAGAAACCATCTTCTTTGCCGAGTGGAAGGTTGTGACTAATCAGGGATCACTGGGGATCAGTGCTTGGACCCCAACCATTCACATTGACATTAATGATTTAGTTGAGGAAACTTCATGTCATATTTCCAAGTTTGCAAGTGGCACAATGCTGAGTGGGAGGGCATACCGAGAGGAAGATTCAGAAAAGCTTCAGCATGATTTGGACAAGTAAATGAGTAAACACGTGGCAGGTGCAGTATTTAATATGAAGAAGTGTGAGGTAGAAGCAGTCAGGCAGATTACTATCTGACTGGCAATAGATTGGGAAAGTGGAAGGTGCAAAAATGATCTGTGTGTCCTTGTATATCAGTCACTGAAAGTGAGCATGTAGCAGCAACAATGAAGAAGGCAGATGGTGTATTGGCTTTTATAGCAAGAGAATTCAAATACAGGAGCAGGGATGTCCTGCTGAAATTGTACAGGGTCTTGGTAAGACCATTCCCAGATTATTGTCTGCAGCTTTGGTCTTCTTATCTGAGAAGGATGTTCTGGCTAATGAGGAAGTACAAAGAAAGTTTGCCAGACTGATTCCTGGAATGTGTGAAAGTGAAGAAAATAGATGCTGGAGATCAGAGTCAAAATGTGTGGCGCTGGTAAAGCACAGCCAGTCAGGCAGCATCCGAGGAGCAGGAGAATCGATGTTTTGGGTATAAGCCCTTCATCAGGAATGATTGCTGGAATGCAAGGACTGAATTATGGTGAAAGACTGGATAGGTTAGGACTATATTCACTGGAGTTTAGAAGAATGAGAGGTATCTCTTGGAAACCTTTAAAATTTGAGCAGGATTAGATGGATAAATGCAGGAAAGATTTTCCCACTGACTAAGACCAGGGTCACAGTCTAAGGATAAGGGATAAGCCTGTTCGGACAGAGAGGAGGAGTGGCGAGCCTGTGGAATTCTCTGCCATAGGAAACTGTTGAGGCCAAAATATTGAAGATTTTCAAGTAAGATATAGATATAGTTCTGAAGGCTAAAGGGATCAAGGGGTATGGGATAAAACAGGATGGGGGTACTCAGTTGAATAACCAGCCATAGTCATATTGAATAGCGACAGGCTCGAAGAGCTGAATGACCTACTCCTGCTCCTTTGTTCTATGTTTCCACATTTCTCTACGATTTGGACGCAAGAAGAGAAGTGGTAGAAAAAGAAAGAAAGAAATAGCAGCTTCGGCATGCCTGCTACATCTGTACTGTTACTTGTGACTTGTGGCAATCATGCGTTTTGCTGTACACATTATATGAGGAGAAAGTGAGGTCTGCAGATGCTGGAGATCAGAACTGAAAATGTGTTGCTGGAAAAGCGCAGCAGGTCAGGCAGCATCCAGGGAACAGGAGAATCGACGTTTCGGGCATAAGCCCTTCTTCAGGAATGAGGAAAGTTTGTCCAACAGGCTAAGATAAAAGGTAGGGAGTAGGGACCTGGGGGAGGGGTGTCGGAAATGTGATAGGTGGAAAGAGGTGAGGGTGATAGTACAGACTGGGGTGGGGGGCGAAGAGGTCAGGAAGAAGATTGCAGGTTAGGAAGGCGGTGCTGAATTCGATGGATTTGACTGAGACAAGGTGGGGGGAGGGGAAATGAGGAAACTGGTGAAATCCGGGTTCATCCCTTGTGGTTGGAGGGTTCCCAGGCGGAAGATGAG
The DNA here is from genome assembly GCF_037043375.1 of Chiloscyllium plagiosum. Lineage (NCBI taxonomy): Eukaryota > Metazoa > Chordata > Chondrichthyes > Orectolobiformes > Hemiscylliidae > Chiloscyllium > Chiloscyllium plagiosum. The sequence continues at coordinate 89,163,115 of NW_028270143.1, forward strand.
GCGCTCTTCCTCCAACCGTCATGTTGTTGTGGTCTGGTGATGGAGGAGTCCAAAGACCTGCATATCCTTGGTGGAGTGGGAGGGGGAGTTGAAGTGTTGAGCCACAGGGTGGTTGGGTTGGTTGGTCCGGGTGTCCCAGAGGTGTTCTCTGAAACGCTCCGCAAGTAGGCGGCCTGTCTCCCCAATATAGAGGAGGCCACATTGGGTGCAGAGGATGCAATAGATGATGTGTGTGGAGGTGCAGGTGAATCTGTGGCGGATATGGAAGTTTCCTTTGGGGCCTTGGAGGGAGGTGAGGGGTGAGGTGTGGGCGCAAGTCTTGCATCTCCTGCGGTTGCAGGGGAAGGTGCCGGGAGTGGAGGTTGGGTTGGTGGGGATGTGGATCTGACGAGGGAGTCACGGAGGGAGTGGTCTTTACGGAATGCTGGTAGGGGAGGTGAGGGAAATATATCCTTGGTGGTGGGGTCCGTTTGGAGGTGGCGGAAATGACGGCGGATGATGCGCTGTACATGGAGATTGGTGGGGTGGTAGGTGAGGACCAGTGGGATTCTGTCCTGGTGGCGGTTGGAGGGGCGGGACTCAAGGGCGGAGGAGCGGGAAGTGGAAGAGATGCGGTGGAGGGCATTGGGAGAATGGGATGGCGTTTTTACAGGGGGCAGGTTGGGAGGAGGTGTAGTTCAGGTAGCTGTGGGAGTCGGTCGGTTTGTAGTAGATGTCTGTGTTGATTCGGTCGCCTGAGATAGAAATAGAAAAGTCGAGGAAGGGGAGGGAGGAATCTGAGACGGTCCAGGTGAATTTGAGGTCGGGGTGGAAGGTGTTGGTGAAGTGGATGAACTGTTCAACCTTCTCGTGGGAGCACGAGGCGGCGCCGATACAGTCATCGATGTAGCGGAGGTGCACACCCTGTCCCCTGTAAAAACGCCATCCCATTCTCCCAATATCTTCGACTCCGCCGCATCTGCTCCCAGGAGGACCAGTTCCAAAAACGTACAACCCAGATGGCCTCCTTCTTCAAGGACCGCAATTTCCCCCCCGACGTGGTCGACGATGCCCTCCACCGCATCTCTTCCACTTCCCGCTCCTCCGCCCTTGAGTCCCGCCCCTCCAACCGCCACCAGGACAGAACCCCACTGGTCCTCACCTACCACCCCACCAATCTCCATGTACAGCGCATCATCCGCCGTCATTTCCGCCACCTCCAAACGGACCCCACTACCAAGGATATATTTCCCTCCCCTCCCCTATCAGCATTCCGTAAAGACCACTCCCTCCGTGACTCCCTCGTCAGATCCACATCCCCCACCAACCCAACCTCCACTCCCGGCACCTTCCCCTGCAACCGCAGGAGGTGCAAGTCTTGTGCCCACACCTCCCCCCTCACCTCCCTCCAAGGCCCCAAAGGAAACTTCCATATCCGCCACAGATTCACCTGCACCTCCACACACATCATCTATTGCATCCTCTGCACCCGATGTGGCCTCCTCTATATTGGGGAGACAGGCCGCCTACTTGCGGAGCGTTTCAGAGAACACCTCTGGGACACCCGGACCAACCAACCCAACCACCCTGTGGCTCAACACTTCAACTCCCCCTCCCACTCCACCAAGGATATGCAGGTCTTTGGACTCCTCCATCGCCAGACCACAACAACACGACGGTTGGAGGAAGAGCGCCTCATCTTCCGCCTGGGAACCCTCCAACCACAAGGGATGAACTCGGATTTCACCAGTTTCCTCATTTCCCCTCCCCCCACCCTGTCTCAGTCAAATCCATCGAATTCAGCACCGCCTTCCTAACCTGCAATCTTCTTCCTGACCTCTCCGTCCCCACCCCAGTCTGACCTATCACCCTCACCTTGACCTCTTTCCACCTATCACAGTTCCGACGCCCCTCCCCCAGGTCCCTCCTCCCTACCTTTTATCTTAGCCTGCTGGACAAACTTTCCTCATTCCTGAAGAAGGGCTTATGCCCGAAACGTCGATTCTCCTGTTCCCTGGATGCTGCCTGACCTGCTGCGCTTTTCCAGCAACACATTTTCAGCTCTGTATACATTATATGCCATCTTAAACTTAACTCCCCATTACATTCATTGGATATGATCCTGACAGATGTGGTTGTGACAACTGCCAAAGTATCTTTCAAAGATCAACAATGTTATACATTGCAATAACATCATGCTCATTCAGAAAGGCCAAACAAGCTGTTATTGTAACTGTACCATTTGGTTCAGGGTTCATCTATATGCAGGATTCATTTAATACAGCATTCCCAAACTGTTAGCTCAATTGGCTGGATGGCTGGTTTATGACGTAGTGATGCCAGGCGCATAATTTCAATTCTTACAGCGGCTGAAGTGACCATGGAGGTCCCAACCTCCCTCCTTGCCTGAAGCGTATCGACCCTCATGTTAAACCACCAACAGCTGTCTCTCTCTCTACTGACACAGTCGGACTATGGTGACTTTTATTCCCAAGAAACTACAGTTGTTAGTCATCTGCTTAAGCCTATAGGCCATGTATGGAGATCACCGCGCTTAAATCCTTGTAATATAGATCTGTTCCATATTCAGCACACCTGAGCGGTTGAGCAGGCCTGGAAAGTGCTACCTTAATGTCCAAGTCAACTGGAGTTGGGGAATGTTGGTAGTTATTGAAGACCCAATACTGATGCTAAACCTGAGTGCCTAGAATCTTTGTATTATTTCCATCCAATTTCACATGTGAAATGCAATGAAATAATGTAAAAGATAATGGCCCAATTCATTCAATCATTGGATTGCTGGAGATTTATATTCATATTTATATGTTATTGTCAGATGGGATGCAGTTTCAAAATCTTATAATTCCAGCTGATGGTAATACTGGACATGTCATATCCCAGACCTGAACCTGACTTGATAGACCATAAGTTTACTTTTTATTTTTATTTACTATGAAGGTCGGTCACTCAACATACTCTCAAAAGGCCACCAATGTCTTTTCAACAAAATAGCATTAATGTTATTGCACAAAAGTTAAATCCCACCTATATACGGAGCAGCGATAGCTTAGTTGTATTATCATTAGGCTGTTAATCTGGAGATCCAGAGTACAGGTTCAAATCCTGCCATGATAGGTAGTGCATATTAACTTCAACAAAAATTAAGAACCAAGAGCCTGATGATGAAGGAAGAACCCATCTGATTTAGTAATGCCCTTTAGGGAAGGAAACTGCAAATTTTCCTTGTCAGGCCTGACTATAAACCCAGACCCACAGCAATGTGGTTGACTCCTGACTGCTGTTTCGGCTATTAGGGGTATGTAATAAATGCTGGCCTAACCAGTGATGTCCACATCCTGTGAATGAGTTAAAAAAGAACTTACTCTTCGTAAGATTCACCCTTATCTCCATGTGCTCATTTGGCACAGGTTCCTTTCAGCAAATTTCTGTGCATTCACTTTTTGCTATTTTCTTCAGTTAATGTCTCTTCTTAAAACGAGCTGCTAACTCAGTTTCCTTATTGCTTAACATGGGCTCACAAAACACATGTTTTCAACAGCGTTGGAAGAGGTCTTCATCTTTATCCTCAGCACAACCTCTTGCTTCTGGATCTTTCTCCTCTGGATTACTCCCTCATCCAAACTGCACAGAGATTGCTAAGAATAGCACCTCTGCTGTTACCCAACTCTGCATGGACCAGATCTGGCTGCCTCTCTATCTCTTTCTAGGTTGCAAAACTCAAGTTAGTGCATGCTACTTTCAGACCAGCCTTTCATCACTAATTCTTACAATCCTTGGAGAGTTGCTTCTTATGAAAGTAATCTTCTTTTCATGAGCAAGTTGTTTATCTGTTATATTCAGTGTCTCTGTTGAGTTGATGATTTCCAGAACATGTCAGTCTGCAGCTTCATCTTGGATCTGGTATCTCTGGATCATAGGGAGACCTGCTCTCTACAGCATGTTCACAGTGGGCATTTGTTTCCTTTGCTTATCTCCAGATGGTATTACATTAACATGAATAACATTATTTGCAGGTACGAGCTATTAAAGGAAAATGCTTTGAAGTGGTTTGTGGTCAAACTCAACAGTCACTTTGTTGCTTCCAAGTATAAAATGATCAAAATGTTTATAATCAAAGACAATAGCCAGGCATTTTTTCTTGATCTGAGCAAAGCATTGTTCCATTTGTTTTAATGCCTGTCTGCAAATGCGACCATTTCCTTTGCTGCCTTGGGATTGTTCCAAATCTTGACTTACTGGAGTCACACTGTAGGGTGACTTCACCATTATCATCTACGTTATTGTATTTCAGCACTGAGATTTAGCATAGACTTAGAACATAGAACAGTATAGCACAGAAACAGGCCCATGTCTGTGCCGACAATGATCCTATTCTGAACTAACCCCATCTGTCTGCATAAGGTCTAAATCCCCCTATTCCCTGCCTGTTCATGTACCTATCAAAATGCCTCTTCAACTTTGCTAATGTATCTGCTTCAACCATCTCCCCAAGCAGTGCATTCCATGCATGAGCTGTGTAAAAAAAAAGTTGCTTTACACAGCTTTTTTAAACCTTCTTCCTCCCACCTTAAACCTATGCCTCCCTCACTCCCCACCCTGGGTTAAAGGCTCTGACTATCCGTCCTATCCATGCCTCTCATAGTTTTATATACGTCTATCAGGTTACTCCTCAGCCTCCAATGCTCAAGCAAAAACAATCCAAATTTGTCCAACATCTCCTTATATTTAATACACTGTAATGTTGAACTTTAACTTATTTCTTTATTTGTCTATTTTGTACCTCGGATTTTTTACCTAGGTACGTCTGTACATAAAATGGCACCTGGAATGGCAATTTGGTTCACTTCTTTGAGGAAGTGACAAAGTTGATTGATGAGGGAAGGTCTGTTGATGTCATGTACATAGACTTCAGTAAGGCATTTGATAAGGCGAGAAAGTGAGGACTGCAGATGCTGGAGATTGGAATCATAAAGTGTGGTGCTGGTAAAGCACAGCAGGTCAGGCAGCATCCGAGGAGCAGGGACAGAAGCTCTTCTTACTGAAGAGCTTATGCTCGAAATGTCGACTTACCCGCGCCTTACTGGCTGTGCTTTTCCAGTGCCACACTTTTCGAGTTTGATAAGATTCCCCATGATAGGCTGATGGAGAAAATGAAGTGACATGGGGTTCAGGGTGTTCTAGCTCAATGGATAGACAACTAACTGGGTAGCAGGAGACAGAGAGCAGTAGTGGAAGGGAGTTGCTCAGAATGGAGAACTGTGACCAGTGGTGTTCCACAGGGATCTGTGATGTGACCACTGTTGTATGTGATATAGATAAATAATTTAGAGGAAGGTTTAGGTGGTCTGGTTAGCAAGTTTGTAGATGACACTAAGATTGGTGGAGTAGCAGATAGTGAAGGGGTCTGTCAGAGAATACAGCAGAATATAGACAGATTGGAGAGATGGGCAGAGAAATGGCAGATGGAGTTCAATCCAAGCAAATCCAGATCCAATTCTAGAGTGAACTATACAGTAAATGTAAAAGTCCTGGGGAAAATTGATCTACAGAGAGATTTGGGTGTTCAGGTCCATTGTACCCTGAAGGTGGCATCACAGATCGATAGAGTGGTCAAGAAGGCATACAGCATGCCTTTCCTTCATTGGAAAGGGGATTGAGCACAGGGATTGGCAGGTCATGTTACAGTTGTATAAGAGGAAGTGAGGACTGCAGATGCTGGAGATCAGAGCTGAAAATGTGTTGCTGGAAAAGCGCAGCAGGTCAGGCAGCATCCAAGGAGCAGGAGAATCGATGTTTCGGGCATGAGCCCTTCTTCAGGAATGAGGAAAGTGTGCACAGCAGGATAAGATAAACGGTAGGGAGGAGGGACTTGGGGGAGGGGCGTTGGAAATGCGATAGGTGGAAGGAGGTTAAGGTGAGGGTGATAGGCCGGAGTGGGGGTGGGGATGGGGGCGGAGAGGTCAGGAAGAAGATTGCAGGTTAGGAAGGTGGTGCTGAGTTTGAGGGTTGGGACTGAGACAAGGTGGTGGGAGGGGAAATGAGGAAACTGGAGAAATCTGAGTTCATCCCTTGTGGTTTGAGGGTTCCTAGGTGTTCTTCCTCCAGCCGTCATATTGCTATGGTCTGGCGATGGAGGAGTCCAAGGACCTGCATGTCCTTGGTGGAGTGGGAGGGGGAGTTGAAGTGTTAAGCCAGGGGGTGGTTGGGTTGGTTGGTCCCGGTGTCCCAGAAGTGTTCTCTGAAACATTCCGCAAGTAAGCGGCCTGTCTCCCCAATATAGAAGAGGCCACATTGGGCACAGCGGATGCAGTAAATGATGTGTGTGGAGGTGCAGGTGAATTTGTGGTGGATATGAAAGGATCCCTTGGGGCCTTGGAGCGAAGTGAGGGGGGAGGTGTGGGCGCAAGTTTTGCATTTCTTGCGGTTGCAGGGGAAGGTACCGGGAGTGGAGGTTGGGTTGGTGGGGGGTGTGGACCTGACGAGGGAGTCACGGAGGGAGTGGTCTTTTCGGAACGCTGATAGGGGAGGGGAGGGAAATATATCCCTGGTGGTGGGGTCCGTTTGGAGGTGGCGGAAATGACGACGGATGATACGATGTATATGGAGGACCAGTGGGGTTCTGTCCTGGTCACGATTGGAGGGGCGGGGCTCAAGGGCGGAGGAGCGGGAAGTGGAGGAGATGCGGTGGAGAGCATTGTCGATCACGTCTGGGGGGTAATTGCGGTCTTTGATGAAGGAGGCCATCTGGGTTGTACGGTATTGGAACTGGTCCTTCTGGGAGCAGATGCGGCGGAGACGAAGGAATTGGGAATATGGGATGGCGTTTTTACAGGGGGCAGGGTGGGAGGAGGTGTAGTCTAGGTAGCTGTGGGAGTCGGTCGGTTTATAGTAAATGTCTGTGTTGATTCGGTCGCTTAAAAGCTTAAGCTTAAGGAAAATATGTGTGGAAAGTTTCTTTATGCAGAGGGTGGTGGGTGCCTGGAATGTGTTGCCAGCTGAGATGGTAGAAGCAGGAACAATAGCGTTACTTAAGATGTATCTTGACAAATACATGAATGGCAGAGAGCAGAGGGATACACAGCCTTAGAAAATGGGTGACAAGTTGAGAGTATCTGGATCAGAGCAGGCTTGGAAGGCCGTAGGCCCTGTTTCTGTGCTGTAATTTTCTCTGTTCTTTGTTCTTTATTCTTTTCCTTAGTCTGTTGTGCACTGATTATTTCAGCACTGGTGTTTCAGCACTGGTATATCAGCACTGGTATTTCAGCACTGGTATTTCAGCACTGGTATATCAGCACTGGTATTTCAGCACTGGTATCTCAGGTCTCGTGTTTCAACACTGGAATTTCAGCACTGGTGTTTCAGTACTGGTATTTCAGCACTTGTATCTCAGCACTGGTATTCCAGCACTGGTATATCAGGTCTCGTATTTTAACACAGGAATTTCAGCACTGGTGTTTCAGTATTGGTATTTCAGCACTTGTATCTCAGCACTGGTATTTCAGCACTGGTATATCAGCACTGGTATTTCAACACTGGTATCTCAGGTCTCGTGTTTCAACACTGGAATTTCAGCACTGGTGTTTCAGTACTGGTATTTCAGCATTTGTATCTCAGCACTGGTATTTCAGCATTGGTATATCAGCACTGGTATTTCAGCAGTGGTATCTCAGGTCTCATATTTTAACACTGGAATTTCAGCACTGGTGTTTCAGTATTGGTATTTCGGCACTTGTATCTCAGTACTGGTATTTCAGCACTGGTATTGCAGCACTGGTATCTCAGCACTGGTATTGCAGCACTGATATTTCAGCACTGGTATCTCAGCACTGGTGTTTCAACACTGGTGTTTCAGCACTGGTGTTTCAGCACTGGTATCTCAGCACTGGTATTTCAGCACTGGTGTTTCAGCACTGGTATCTCAGGTCTCGTGTTTCAACACTGGAATTTCAGCACTGGTGTTTCAACACTGGTGTTTCAGCACTGGTGTTTCAGCACTGGTATCTCAGCACTGGTATTTCAGCACTGGTGTTTCAGCACTGGTATCTCAGGTCTCGTGTTTCAACACTGGAATTTCAGCACTGGTGTTTCAGTACTGGTGTTTCAGCACTGGTGTTTCAGCACTGGTATCTCAGCACTGGTATTTCAGCACTGGTATCTCAGCACTGGTATTTCAGCACTGGTATCTCAGCACTGGTATCTCAGCACTGGTATTTCAGCACTGGTGTTTCAACACTGGTGTTTCAGCACTGGTGTTTCAGCACTGGTGTTTCAGCACAGGTATCTCAGCACTGGTGTTTCAGTACTGGTGTTTCAGTACTGGTGTTTCAGTACTGGTGTTTCAGTACTGGTGTTTCAGCACTGGTGTTTCAGTACTGGTGTTTCAGTACTGGTGTTTCAGCACTGGTGTTTCAGTACTGGTGTTTCAGTACTGGTGTTTCAGCACTGGTGTTTCAGCACAGGTATCTCAGCACTGGTGTTTCAGCACTGGTGTTTCAGCTCTGGTATCTCAGCACTGGTGTTTCAGTACTGGTGTTTCAGCACAGGTATCTCAGCACTGGTGTTTCAGTACTGGTGTTTCAGCTCTGGTATCTCAGCACTGGTGTTTCAGCACTGGTGTTTCAGCACAGGTATCTCAGCACTGGTGTTTCAGTACTGGTGTTTCAGCACTGGTGTTTCAGCACTGGTGTTTCAGCACTGGTGTTTCAGCACAGGTATCTCAGCACTGGTGTTTCAGTACTGGTGTTTCAGCACTGGTGTTTCAGTACTGGTGTTTCAGTACTGGTGTTTCAGCACAGGTATCTCAGCACTGGTGTTTCAGTACTGGTGTTTCAGTACTGGTGTTTCAGTACTGGTGTTTCAGCACTGGTGTTTCAGCACAGGTATCTCAGCACTGGTATTTCAGCACTGGTATCTCAGCACTGGTATTTCAGCACTGGTGTTTCAGCACTGGTATCTCAGCACTGGTATTTCAGCACTGGTATCTCAGCACTGGTATTTCAGCACTGGTGTTTCAGCACTGGTATCTCAGCACTGGTATTTCAGCACTGGTGTTTCAACACTGGTGTTTCAGCACTGGTATCTCAGCACTGGTATTTCAGCACTGGTATTTCAGCACTGGTATCTCAGCACTGGTATTCCAGCACTGGTGTTTCAACACTGGTGTTTCAGCACTGGTGTTTCAGCACAGGTATCTCAGCACTGGTATTTCAGCACTGGTATCTCAGCACTGGTATTTCAGCACTGGTGTTTCAGCACTGGTATCTCAGCACTGGTATTTCAGCACTGGTGTTTCAACACTGGTGTTTCAGCACTGGTATCTCAGCACTGGTATTTCAGCACTGGTGTTTCAGCACTGGTATCTCAGCACTGGTATTTCAGCACTGGTGTTTCAACACTGGTGTTTCAGCACTGGTGTTTCAGCACAGGTATCTCAGCACTGGTATTTCAGCACTGGTATCTCAGCACTGGTATTTCAGCACTGGTGTTTCAGCACTGGTATCTCAGCACTGGTGTTTCAACACTGGTGTTTCAGCACTGGTGTTTCAGCACTGGTATCTCAGTACTGATATTTCAGCACTGGTGTTTCAACACTGGTGTTTCAGCACTGGTATTTCCGCACTGGTATCTCAGCACTGGTGTTTCAGCACTGGTGTTTCAGCACTGGTATTTCAGCACTGGTGTTTCAGCACTGGTGTTTCAGCTCTGGTGTTTCAGCACTGGTATTTCAGCACTGGTATCTCAGCACTGGTATGTCAGCACTGGTATCTCAGCACTGGTATTTCAGCACTGGTATCTCAGCACTGGTATTTCAGAATTGGTGTTTCAGCACTGGAATCTCAGCACTGGTATTTCAACACGGGTGTTTCAGCACTGGTATTTCAGCACTGGTATCTCAGCACTGGTGTTTCAGCTCTGGTAAAGTCAGCACTGGTGTCTCAGAACTGGTATTTCAGCTCTGGTATTTCAGCACTGGTATCTCAGCACTGCTGTTTTAGCACTGGTATTTCAGCACTGGTGTTTCAGCACTGGTATCTCAGCACTGGTATTTCAGCACTGGTATCTCAGCACTGGTATTTCAGAACTGGTGTTACAGCACTGGAATCTCAGCACTGGTGTTTCAGCTCTGGTATTTCAGCACGGGTGTTTCAGAACTGGTATCTCAGCACTGGTATTTCAGCACTGGTGTTTCAGCACTGGTATGTCAGCACTGGTATCTCAGGTCTCGTATTTTAACACTGGAATTTCAGCACTGGTGTTTCAGTATTGGTATTTCAGCACTTGTATCTCAGCACTGGTATTTCAGCACTGGTATTGCAGCACTGGTATTTCAGCACTGGTATTGCAGCACTGGTATCTCAGCACTGGTATTGCAGCACTTGTATCTCAGCACTGGTATTGCAGCACTGGTATTTCAGCACGGGTGTTTCAGCACTGGTATTGCAGCACTGGTATTTCAGCACGGGTGTTTCAGCACTGGTATTTCAGCACTGGTATTGCAGCACTGGTATTTCAGCACGGGTGTTTCAGCACTGGTATTTCAGCACTGGTATTGCAGCACTGGTATTTCAGCACTAGTGTTTTAGCTCTGGTGTTTCAACACTGGTGTTTCAGCACTGGTATCTCAGCACTGGTATTTCAGCACTGGTGTTTCAACACTGGTGTTTCAGCACTGGTATTTCCGCACTGGTATCTCAGCACTGGTGTTTCAACACTGGTATCTCAGCACTGGTGTTTCAACACTGGTGTTTCAGCAATGGCATTTCAGTACTGGTATTTCAGCACTGGTGTTTCAGCACTGGTATCTCAGCACTGGTGTTTCAGCTCTGGTAAAGTCAGCACTGGTGTCTCAGAACTGGTATTTCAGCACTGGTATTTCAGCTCTGGTATTTCAGCACTGGTATCTCAGTACTGGTATCTCAGCACTGGTGTTTCAACACTGGTGTTTCAGCACTGGTGTTTCAGCACTGGTATCTCAATACTGGTATTTCAGCACTGGTGTTTCAGCACTGGTATTTCAGCACGGCTGTTTTAGCACTGGTATTTCAGCACTGGTGTTTCAGCACTGGTATCTCAGCACTGGTGTTTCAGCACTGGTATCTCAGCACGGCTGTTTTAGCACTGGTATTTCAGCACTGGTGTTTCAGCACTGGTATCTCAGCACTGGTGTTTCAGCACTGGTGTTTCAGCACTGGTATCTCAGCACTGGTATTTCAGCACTGGTATTTCAGCACTGGTGTTTCAACACTGGTGTTTCAGCACTGGTATTTCAGCACAGGTATCCCAGCACTGGTATCTCAGCACTGGTGTTTCAGCTCTGGTAAAGTCAGCACTGGTGTCTCAGAACTGGTATTTCAGCACTGGTATTTCAGCTCTGGTATTTCAGCACTGGTATTTCAGCACTGGTGTTTCAACACTGGTGTTTCAGCTCTGGTGTTTCAGCGCTGGTATCTCAGCACTGGTGTTTCAACACTGGTGTTTCAGCACTGGTGTTTCAGCACTGGTATCTCAGTACTGGTATTTCAGTACTGGTGTTTCAGCACTGGTATCTCAGCACTGGTGTTTCAGCACTGGTATCTCAGCACTGGTATTTCAGCACTGGTGTTTCAGCACTGGTATTTCAGCACTGGTATTTCAGCACTGGTGTTTCAGCACTGGTATCTCAGTACTGGTATTTCAGCACTGGTGTTTCAGCACTGGTATTTCAGCACTGGTATTTCAGCACTGGTGTTTCAGCACTGGTATCTCAGCACTGGTATTTCAGCACTGGTGTTTCAGCACTGGTATCTCAGTACTGGTATTTCAGTACTGGTGTTTCAGCACTGGTATCTCAGCACTGGTGTTTCAGCACTGGTATCTCAGCACTGGTATTTCAGCACTGGTGTTTCAGCACTGGTGTTTCAGCACTGGTATCTCAGCACTGGTATTTCAGCACTGGTATCTCAGCACTGGTGTTTCAGCACTGGTGTTTCAGCTCTGGTATTTCAGCACTGGCATTTCTGCACTGGTGTTTCAGCTCTGGCATTTCAGCACTGGTATTTCAGCACTGGTGTTTCAGCACTGGTATTTCAGCACGGGTGTTTCAGCACTGGTATCTCAGCACTGGTGATTCAGCTCTGGTATTTCAGCACTGGTATTTCAGTACTGGTGTTTCAGCTCTGCTATTTCAGCAATGGTGTTTCAGCATTGGTGTTTCAGCTCTGGTATTTCAGCACTGGTATCTCAGCACTGGTATCTCAGCATTGGTGTTTCAGCTCTGGTGTTTCAGCACTGGTGTTTCAGCTCTGGTATTTCAGCACTGGTATCTCAGCACTGGTGTTTCAACTCTGGTGTTTCAGCTCTGGTATCTCAGCACTGGTATCTCGGCACTGGTATTTCAGCTCTGGTGTTTCAGCACTGGTGTTTCAGCTCTGGTATTTCAGCACTGGTATCTCAGCACTGGTGTTTCAGCTCTGGTATTTCAGCACTGGTGTTTCAGCACTGGTATCTCAGTACTGGTATTTCAGCACTGGTATTTCAGCTCTGGTATTTCAGCACTGGTATCTCAGTACTGGTATCTCAGCACTGGTGTTTCAACACTGGTGTTTCAGCACTGGTGTTTCAGCACTGGTATCTCAGTACTGGTATTTCAGCACTGGTATTTCAGCACTGGTATTGCAGCACTGGTATTTCAGCACGGGTGTTTCAGCACTGGTATTGCAGCACTGGTATTGCAGCACTGGTATTTCAGCACGGGTGTTTCAGCACTGGTATTTCAGCACTGGTATTGCAGCACTGGTATTTCAGCACGGGTGTTTCAGCACTGGTATTTCAGCACTGGTATTGCAGCACTGGTATTTCAGCACTAGTGTTTTAGCTCTGGTGTTTCAACACTGGTGTTTCAGCACTGGTATCTCAGCACTGGTATTTCAGCACTGGTGTTTCAACACTGGTGTTTCAGCACTGGTATTTCCGCACTGGTATCTCAGCACTGGTGTTTCAACACTGGTATCTCAGCACTGGTGTTTCAACACTGGTGTTTCAGCAATGGCATTTCAGTACTGGTATTTCAGCACTGGTGTTTCAGCACTGGTATCTCAGCACTGGTGTTTCAGCTCTGGTAAAGTCAGCACTGGTGTCTCAGAACTGGTATTTCAGCACTGGTATTTCAGCTCTGGTATTTCAGCACTGGTATCTCAGTACTGGTATCTCAGCACTGGTGTTTCAACACTGGTGTTTCAGCACTGGTGTTTCAGCACTGGTATCTCAATACTGGTATTTCAGCACTGGTGTTTCAGCACTGGTATTTCAGCACGGCTGTTTTAGCACTGGTATTTCAGCACTGGTGTTTCAGCACTGGTATCTCAGCACTGGTGTTTCAGCACTGGTATCTCAGCACGGCTGTTTTAGCACTGGTATTTCAGCACTGGTGTTTCAGCACTGGTATCTCAGCACTGGTGTTTCAGCACTGGTGTTTCAGCACTGGTATCTCAGCACTGGTATTTCAGCACTGGTATTTCAGCACTGGTGTTTCAACACTGGTGTTTCAGCACTGGTATTTCAGCACAGGTATCCCAGCACTGGTATCTCAGCACTGGTGTTTCAGCTCTGGTAAAGTCAGCACTGGTGTCTCAGAACTGGTATTTCAGCACTGGTATTTCAGCTCTGGTATTTCAGCACTGGTATTTCAGCACTGGTGTTTCAACACTGGTGTTTCAGCTCTGGTGTTTCAGCGCTGGTATCTCAGCACTGGTGTTTCAACACTGGTGTTTCAGCACTGGTGTTTCAGCACTGGTATCTCAGTACTGGTATTTCAGTACTGGTGTTTCAGCACTGGTATCTCAGCACTGGTGTTTCAGCACTGGTATCTCAGCACTGGTATTTCAGCACTGGTGTTTCAGCACTGGTATTTCAGCACTGGTATTTCAGCACTGGTGTTTCAGCACTGGTATCTCAGTACTGGTATTTCAGCACTGGTGTTTCAGCACTGGTATTTCAGCACTGGTATTTCAGCACTGGTGTTTCAGCACTGGTATCTCAGCACTGGTATTTCAGCACTGGTGTTTCAGCACTGGTATCTCAGTACTGGTATTTCAGTACTGGTGTTTCAGCACTGGTATCTCAGCACTGGTGTTTCAGCACTGGTATCTCAGCACTGGTATTTCAGCACTGGTGTTTCAGCACTGGTGTTTCAGCACTGGTATCTCAGCACTGGTATTTCAGCACTGGTATCTCAGCACTGGTGTTTCAGCACTGGTGTTTCAGCTCTGGTATTTCAGCACTGGCATTTCTGCACTGGTGTTTCAGCTCTGGCATTTCAGCACTGGTATTTCAGCACTGGTGTTTCAGCACTGGTATTTCAGCACGGGTGTTTCAGCACTGGTATCTCAGCACTGGTGATTCAGCTCTGGTATTTCAGCACTGGTATTTCAGTACTGGTGTTTCAGCTCTGCTATTTCAGCAATGGTGTTTCAGCATTGGTGTTTCAGCTCTGGTATTTCAGCACTGGTATCTCAGCACTGGTATCTCAGCATTGGTGTTTCAGCTCTGGTGTTTCAGCACTGGTGTTTCAGCTCTGGTATTTCAGCACTGGTATCTCAGCACTGGTGTTTCAACTCTGGTGTTTCAGCTCTGGTATCTCAGCACTGGTATCTCGGCACTGGTATTTCAGCTCTGGTGTTTCAGCACTGGTGTTTCAGCTCTGGTATTTCAGCACTGGTATCTCAGCACTGGTGTTTCAGCTCTGGTATTTCAGCACTGGTATTTCAGCACTGGTATTTCAGCACTGGCATCTCAGCACTGGTGTTTCAGCACTGGTGTTTCAGCACTGGTGTCTCAGCACTGGTATCTCAGCACTGGTATTTCAGCACTGGTATTTCAGCACTGGTATTTTAGCTCTGGTATTTCAGCATTGGTATCTCAGCACTGGTGTTTCAGCACTGGTATTTCAGCACTGGTTTTTTTCAGCATTGGTATTTCAGAACTGGTGTTTCAGCACTGGTATTTCAGCTCTGGTTTTTCAGCACTGGTGTTTCAGCACTGGTGTCTCAGCACTGGTATCTCAGCACTGGTGTTTCAGCTCTGGTATTTCAGCACTGGTATTTCAGCACTGGTATTTCAGCACTGGCATCTCAGCACTGGTGTTTCAGCACTGGTGTTTCAGCACTGGTGTCTCAGCACTGGTATCTCAGCACTGGTATTTCAGCACTGGTATTTCAGCACTGGTATTTTAGCTCTGGTATTTCAGCATTGGTATCTCAGCACTGGTGTTTCAGCACTGGTATTTCAGCACTGGTTTTTTTCAGCATTGGTATTTCAGAACTGGTGTTTCAGCACTGGTATTTCAGCTCTGGTTTTTCAGCACTGGTATTTCAGCACTGGTGTTTCAGCACTGGTGTTTCAGCACTGGTGTTTCAGCACTGGTGTTTCAGCACTGGTGTTTCAGCACTGGTATTTCAGCTCTGGTTTTTCAGCACTGGTATTTAAGCACTGGTATCTCAGCACTGGTATTTCAGCACTGGTATTTCAGCAATGGTATTTCGACCAAGGTTAGATGACTTGGAATACTGGGAGAACTAGCTATTTGGATATAAAATTGTGCACTAAGGTAGAAGACAGAGGATGGTGGTGGACCATTACTTTTCAGACTGGAGGCCTGTGACCAGTGGAGTAGCAACAGGATTGGTGCTGGGTCCGCTGCTTCTTATCATTTACATAAATGATTTGGACGTGAACATAGGAGATATCGTTAGTAAGTTTGCAAATGATACCAAAATTGGAGGTGTAGTGGACAGCAAAGAAAGTTAACTTCAGATTACAATGGGATCTTGATCAGATGGGCCAATGGGCTGAGAAGTGGCAGATGGAGTTTAATTTAGATAAATGTGAGGTCCTGCATTTTGGGAAAGCAAATCTTAGCAGGACTTATACACTTAATGGTAAGGTCCATTAAGAGATCTTGGAGTGCAGGTTCATAGCTCCTTGAAAGTGGAGTCGCAGGTAGATAGGATAGTGAAGAATGCGTTTGGTATGCTTTCCTTTATTGATCAGAGTATTGTGTACAGGAGTTGGGAGGTCATGTTGCGGCCGAACAGGACATTGGTCAGGCCACTGTTGGTACATTGTGTACTGTTCTGGTCTCCTTCCTATCGGAAAGATGTTGTGAAACTTGAAAGGGTTCAGAAAAGATTTACAAGGATGTTGCCAGGGCTGCAGTGTTTAAGCTATTGGGAGACTTGAATAGGTTAGGCTGTTTTCCCTGGAGCGTTGGCGGCTGAGGGGTGACCTGATAGAGGTTTATAAAATCATGCGGGGCATGGATAAGATAAATAGGCAAAGTCTTTTCCCTGGGGTGGGGGAGCCCAGAATTAGAGGGCATAGGTTTAGGGTGAGATGGGAATGACATAAAAGAGATCTGAGGGGCGACGTTTTCACACAGAGGGTGGTACATGTATGGAATGAGCTGCCAGAGGAAGGGATGGAGGCTGGTACAGTTGCAACATTTAAGAGGCAATTGGATGGGTATATGAATAGGAAGGGCTTGGAGGGATATGGGCCGGGTGCTGACAGGTGAGACTAGATTGGGTTTGGATATTTGGTCGGCATGGATGAGTTGAATCGAAGGGTCTGTTTCCGTGCTGTACATCTCTATGACTCTATGACTCTATAAGGACCAGCATTCCAATTACTTTATTGATTATTTTCTTCACCTGTTTGTGACATTATAAAGATCTGTGCATCTGTGCCCCCAAAGCTCTTCAGACATCCATTGCATTTACCTTTGTACCTTCTTCCCATGCAGAAAAACCTTGATCTATCCTTTTTCAGTCCAAAGTAACCTCTCCTTTGCTTACATTAAACTTCATCTGCCACAGTTTTGCCCATTCACCTGGTCAACTAATATCCCTTAGTAGGATTGTCACTTTCTGCTCTCATCAATTAAGTGCTTTATGACAGTTCAATATGACACAGCTTCAGTTGGCTTCAATTGCATGGATTTATGAACCAAGATTGGCCCATGGGTAGAATACTTAGAGTCATAGAGATGTACAGCATGGAAGCAGACCTTTCAGTGTAACCCATCCTTGCCGACCAGATATCCCAACCCAATCTAGTCCCACCTGCCAGCACCTGGTCCATATCCCTCCAAATCCTTCCTATTCATAAATTTCATATCTCATTAACACTGAATTTAAAGCAGTATTAATGGTGTCACAAACATGTCGTACTGAATTTGTAATGTATCAAAGCAGATAATCCATTGTCAATGGACCAAACCCTAATGGAGTACAATGATGCATTTACAAGTTTAGGATGACTTCCTGGAGCATATCATCCTGGAGTAGGTGAAAGTGTGAGACCAGTTCATGAATTCTGTGGAAAGTTCCAGTTGTGATTATGGATTAATCCAAAGATCTAAATAAAGATCAGAAGAGATTGTGTGCCAACCATTGAAGGCAGCTATAAGTTTCAAAGACAAAAATCTGCATTACCCTACATAAAATAGGTGGTGACTGGCAGTGAAGCTGACGACACTGTTTGGAGATGCAAATAGTTGCCTATGCGGTTTTGCATTTCCACAGATTCAGTGTAGTGTCAATGTAGACAACATGAGATGGTTCATGATCTTTCCAGAATTGAAGCTGTTGTGGAAGATCTGCTAGTCTATGGATACAGAGACATAATGAAGCTGTGTTTGCAACCAACTGATGTAAAAGCATATAGGAGAAAGGGAGGACTGCAGATGCTGGAGATCAGAGCCCAGAGCGTGGTGCTGGAGAAACACAGCAGGTCAGGCAGCATCTGAGGAGCAGGAGAATCAAGGTTTCAGGCATAAGCCCTTTATCAGGAATGAAGCCCTCATTCCTGATGAAGGTCTTATGCCCGAAACATCGATTCTCCTGCTCCTTGGATGCTACCTGACCTGCGGTGCTTTTCCAGCACCGCATTCTGGACTTTAATGTAAAAGCAATGCCAAGGTGTGTTGAATTCATCAACTACTTAACAAACCTCTTGTACAATTTGTCATTGAAGTGTGAACCATTACATCAGCTCAGGACCAAAGGCCTGCAGTGCTATGGTGGACTAAAAGGAAGCAGTATTCACTAAAATCAAGGAACTAGTGATGGCAACACCAGTGCTGAAATACCAGTACTTAAACACTAGTGTCAGAGAGTCATAGAGATGTACAGCATGTAAACAGACCCTTCAGTCCAGCTCATCCATGCTGATCAGATCTACTAAATTAATCTAGTCCTATTTGCCAGCATTTGGCCCATATCCCTCTAAATGCTTCCTATTTATATACACATCAAGGTGCCTTTAAAATGTTATAATTGTACCAGCCTCCACCATTTCCTCTGGCAACTTATTCCATACACACACAACTCTTTGCGTGAACAATTTGCTCCTGAGCTCCCTTTTGTATCTTCCCCCACTCACCTTAAATCAATGATTTCTAACTTTGGACTCTCCTACCCTGGAGAAAAGACCTTGACTATTCAACCTATCCATGCCCCTCACAATTTTATAAACTTCTATAAGGTCACCCCTCACCCTCCAATGCTCCACAGACAATAGACCCAGACTATTCAGCCTCTTACAATATCTAAAATCCTCTGGCAACATCCTTTCAAGTTTAACAACATCTTTCCTGTATCAGGGAAACCAGAACTGAATGCAGTTTTCCAAAGGTGGCCTGTACAGCTGCAATATGGCCTCCCAACTCCTACACTCAGTGCATTGACCAATAATACCAAACACCTTCTTTACTACCCTCTCTACCTGCAACTCCACTTTGAAGGAACTATGAACCTGCATTCCAAGTCTCTTTGTTCAGCAACACTTCCCAGGACCTTACCATTCAGTCCATCGGGTCTGCTTTACCATTCAATGAGATTGTGGCTGACCTGATAAGCCTGAACACCATTTTCTTGCCTTTTTCCCATTAGCCTTGATTCCCTTATCGATTAAAACATGTTGACCTCTACCTTGAATAAACTTCAATGAATGAACCTCAGTAGCATTCCCGCCTATTTTTGTGTCATCTGGAAACTTGTTTACATTCACTTCCCTCATCCATGTCATTAATACATATTAAAAACAACTGTGACCCCAGCACTGATCTGGCACTCCACTGGTTACAAGTTGTTTTCCTGCAAATAACGCCTTTGTCCAAAGCTTCTGTGTCCTATTAGTTATCCAGTTCTCTCCATGGGAACATAATAGTACCAACACCATGGGCTCTTACCTTACTAAGTAGCCTAACATGTTGTACCTTATCAATCATCGTCTGGAAATCCAAATATATTATTGTTATTAAGGCTGTAATGAGATCAGCTACTAAGCGGACCTGGTGGGATTCAAACTGATTGTCAATGAGTGAGCTATTGTTAAGCAAGTGTAGCTTGACAGCACTGTTGATAACACCCTCCATTACTTTACTAATGATCAAGATTACCCTGATGGGATGACAATTGTCTGGGTTGGATTTGTCCAACATTTTGTATCTGCACATAACTAGGGCAATTTTCCACATTGCCAGATGAATGCCATTACTGTAGCTGTACTGGACCAGACACAACTTGTATAGGTTGCCTAAGGACTGGAGCAGAAGTCTTCAGTGCTGTCACCAGAACATTGTCAGCACCTGAGAGCCTATCCAGTGCTTCCTGGAGTGAATGTGGAGTGAATGAAATTAGCTAAAGACTGGAAGCTTTGATCTTGGTACTTCCAGAGGAGGCCAGGATGGATTATGCATTCAGACTTCAGCTGAAGATTGTTTAAAATGCTTCAGCCTTGCCTTTTGCATTGATGTGCTCGGCACGCTATTACTTCATTCACATAATCTTTCACAGAGCCACAGCCTATTATATAAAAATGCTTATCCTTGTCCTAAAAAAAAGATGAATGCATTTGTTGATTCATCTAGAAAATGTAAAGCGATGTTTTGCTGATTTGGTTCAGATTATGTCATTATACATTACAGATTATGTCATTATACATTACATTTTAAAAGTATTGTCAGAGGCTGTAATGCATTTTGTGAAAATGCTATAAAAATGCAGGTCTTTCTTTCTGTATTTCACTCAGTCTCCACGATCACACCATGACACTGGAGAAGAGATAGCCCAGAGAACTGAAAATATATTGAATGCTCTGAAGATTTTTAGAAAGCCAGATGTTAAGAGTGACAGCCATGACATGCACATGTTGTCACATTCGAGCTAAATCAGCTCCTGTCTCCATGGCAGCAAATATATCAATTAGCCAGGAGAACATGCTGAGAATTCTAGGTTGGAGGAGGAATTCAACATCAGCTATTTCCTCGTTATAAATACACCGAAGGGTCATTTTTAAAACAATATTATATAAGGTGTTTGGTTAGCATTCTTACTACAAAACTGCATGGTTTAATAAACATTGCATGAAGATTAATGCTTTTAGTCTCTCTGAAAATAATGGTCAACAGTTTTAATAATGTCAACAAAAAATGTAATTGAATTACCCAAAACTGAATTGCAATGAAATGCTATAAATATGGGGAATAGCAAATGATTTAGCATTTTGTTTTTGAAATAATACAGCTTATTTTATTGTTGTGGCTTAGAAACTGACTGGGATAAAAGTAACTAAAGGCACAGGAATACAGTATTCCATAGAATTATGGTAGTGCATTTTGGTAGCTGGGAAAAAAAAATTAGAAACAGTAGCTGAAAGGAGACATTTTGGTCAAATGAACCTTCTTGTTGACAAGGTCAAGGCTGGTCTTCTACTCCAACCACATCTCCAGGCACTATATCCAGGTCCTTTCAGGTTCTTTTGGGAGAGTGATAGTGTCCCTCCTCTGAGATCTGGGGTCACATCTCACCTGCTCTAGAGCTGTGCAATAACCTCACTCTGAACAGGTTGATAAGACATTATTAATCCAGATTCCTTAATTTGTTTAGCATATTGCCAAAACGTCTATTAACCTCAAGGGGTCAATTATCTCAAAAGCGTTGGAATATAAAAGCACTGTTGTGCTACTGAGACTTTGTAAAGTTCTGGTTAGGCCCCATTTGGAGTACTGTGTCCAGTTTTGGTCCCCACACCTCAGGAAGGACATACTGGCACTGGAGCGTGTCCAGTGGAGATTCACACGGATGATCCCTGGAATGTAGGTCTAACATATGAGGAACGGCTGAGGATCCTGGGATTGTATTCATTGGAGTTTAGAAGATTAAGGGGAGATCTAATAGAAACTTACAAGATAATACATGGCTTGGAAAGGGTGCACGCTAGGAAATTGTTTCCATTAGGCGAGGAGACTAGGACCCGTGGACACAGCCTTAGAATCAGAGGGGGTAAATTCAGAACAGAAATGCGGAGACATTTCTTCAGCCAGAGAGTGGTGGGCCTGTGGAATTCATTGCCGCGGAGTGCATTGGAGGCTGGGACGCTAAATGTCTTCAAGGCAGAAATTGATAAATTCTTGATGTCACAAGGAATTAAGGGCTATGGGGAGAATGCGGGTAAGTGGAGTTGAAATGCCCATCAGCCATGATTGAATGGCGGAGTGGACTCGATGGGCCGAATGGCCTTACTTCCGCTCCTATGTCTTATGGTCTTATGGTCTTATGGCCTCATCCACTGAACATTCACAGCCCTCTGAGGTACAGATTTCCAGAAATTCAGAATCGTTTGAATGAAGAAATTTCTTCTTATTTCTGTCCTAAATGACCAACTTCTGAATTATTCTGTTCTAAATACCAAGAGAAACATTTTCTCAATGCCTGCCATCTCTTTATGAATGTAATAATTACATACTGTACACAATTGGATGATTTCAATGTGCATCATTTTATTGAAAAATGATTAGTAAAAAAATGGTGTAATGATTAGTTTATTAATATGTAAATCAAACTTATTTTGTGTTAAATATGCAATGTGTTACCACAAAATTAGTATAATATGTACTGAGCAAATTTAAGCATAATAGCAATTTTGAATCAATTATCAATGTTTTTTCTTTCTTGAATTGAGATGTTTCAAATGGAAATGCTTAATGTTGCAAGAACAGTTAATGCAATTTTGTGTAATGTATATATAAGCATGCACAGACTATAAAGATAGATAGACATATTACCAGCACACACAAAAAAACAAATCATTTAAATTGCATTGCGTGTGCAGGGGGAAAATCGCCATAAATTAGGTCACATCTGCCCAGAAAGAAAATAATAATTAAATACATAATTATACCCCAGTCTCTGCTGAAATAGTCCTCATGATTGCCGCTGCTGCCGCTTTGCATCATCGAAGATGAACCATTGGTTTGTCACTGCTCCTGATGCCAGTCAGTCCCTCGCAGCAACTTAGTGGCGAGGAACAAAGCTGCAAGCTCAATATTTACAAATTGTTCTCTCGGAACCGGGGTCAATGCAATGGCATTCATTCATTTATCATACCCATCTCTCCCCATGTCAATGAGTTTGACTTGGACACTTCATTAATAGTGCAGAGATGTTAAATATGGATCGTTAATCCAATCCATGGGTGATTGACAAGAGCAGTGGTGAGCTGCATCATTCAGAAGCTCAGTGACTCACCCTAATAACTGGGGCGAGGCTGAATGTTTCATGAAAGTGACGAGGGCAGGCAGGTTTAAACTCTAACGTGGCAAGCGGATTGCGTCGTGTCTTTTTTGTGCCTTGAATCCAGTGCGACAATTAGACAACTTTAAATTATATTTCTTGGTTGTGCTGAAAGCTGTGATTAAATGTGGGCTGGTTATGATTAATCTCCAAGCAGCTAGTCTTTTTGTGGTGCTTTGACTCATTTCAAGTTTAGCGGCAGCTGTCTGCTCTGCCTGAAACGTTCCACATCTTCAGACAGGAGCACAGCTCAGTGCTTTGAAAAATTGTACTTTGGCAATTATAAAGCATTAATTGAATGACTTTGCTTGCCACTTAACTCGGATCGTTTTGCGGTTATGTGTGAAAGACGGAAAACATGCCTGAATGTACCCGGGTTTCCACTCACTGTCGAGTTGATCAGAAATGTTAGCGCTATTTCTGCGATGTGTTTGTTGAGGCTGGTGCTCTCCTTCCGCTCATTCTTGATAAATTGGTCTTGATAAATTCTCACTCATCAAAGTGCAAGCTGCCAATGCTCGGGGGAATTAAATAGAATTCCACCGGGAAGCTTGGTGGAGACTTGGCAGCTTGGGCCTGGGTTCAAATGCTGCACACCCTTAAATTGTAGAAAGCTTAGAATGTTTGGCCAATGAGGAGTGTGCTGGCTCACTGTGAGAACAATCGGTGTTCCTGCTTCCTTATTGCCCTGCAAATTTGCAAATCTTTTCTCTTCAAATAATGATCCATTTCTGATAGCCAGGATTGGGGCCAGCAACCATTATTCTATTAGTTAAGGTCCTGGATTGACCTCCAGCAGCCTTTCAGGCAATAAATTCCACATCCCAACCAATCACTGAGGGAAAAGGGTTTTCCTCATATGGCAAACCCTTTATCCCTGTAATCATTCTTATAAATCTTCTCCAGACCCCCTCCAACGCTAGCATGTACTCTCTTAGATATGGGCCCCCGGAACTGCTTACAATATTCCAAATGTGGTCTAACCAGAGCCTTATACATCCTCAGCAGGACATCTTTGCTCTTGTCACAGTCATAGAGATGTACAGCAAGGAAACAGACCCTTCAGTCCAACTCGTCCATGCCGACGAGACATCCTAAACTAACCTAGTCCTATTTGCCAGCACTTCTGAATCCTTCCTATTCACATACCCATCCAGATACCTATTAAATGTTATAATTGTACCACCCTCCACCACTTCCTCTGGCTGCTCATTCCATACATGTACCGCCCTTTGCATGAAAACATTGCCCCTTAGGTCCCTTTTAAATTTTTCCCCTCTCACCCTAAACATGTGCCTGCTAGTTCTGGATTTCCCCCACCCAAAGGAAAAGACTTTGTCTATTTACCCTATCCAAGACCTTCATGATCTGATAAACTTCTATAAGGTCATCTCTCAGTCTCTGATGCTCCAGGAAAATAGTCCCAGCCTGTTCAGCCTCTCCTTATAGCTCAAATCCTCCAATGCTGTCAACATCTTTGGAAATCTTTTCTGAGTCTTTTCAAGTTCCACAACATCCTTCCGATAGAAAGGAGACTAGATTTGCACACAATATTCCAACAGTGGCCTAACAAATGTCCTGTACAGCCACAACATGACCTCTCAACTCCTGTACTCAACGAAATATGAACCTGCATTCTAAGGTCTCTTTGTTCAACAACAGTTCCCAGGACCTTAACTAATAGAATAATGGTTGCTGGCCCCAAAGTGCTCCTCCACCGACACCTGTCAGTCACCTGCCCTGCCTTATTTCCAAAAAGTAGGTCAATGTTTACACCTTCTCTAGTAGGTATGTCCACATACTGAATCAGAAAATGTTTTTGGACACACCTAACAAATTTGTCTCCATCTAAACCCTTAACACTATGGCAGTCCCAGTCTATGTTTGGAAAGTTAAAATCCCCGACCATAACCACCTTATTATTCTTGCAGATAATCGAGATCTCCTTACAATTTTGTTTCTCAATTTCCTGCTAAGTATTGGTGATCTATAACACAATCCCAATAAGGTGAGCATCCCTTTCTTATTTTTCAGTTCCACCCAAGTAACTTCTCTTGATGCATTCCCAGGAATATATAGCCATAATGTTATCCCTTATCAAAAAAGTCACTCACCCACCTCTCTTGCTCCCCCCCCCCCATTTCTATCCTTTATAGTATTTGTATCCTGAAACCTTAAGCTGCCTGTCATGTCCATCCCTGAGCCATGTTTCTGTAATTGCTATGATATCCCAGTCCCATGTTCCTAACCATGCCCTGAGTTCATCTGCTTTCCCTGTTAGGCCGCTTGCATTGAAATAAATGCAGTTTAATCTATCAGTCTTACCTTGTTCCCTGCTTTGTTCCTGCCTGCCCTGACTGTTTGACCTGCTCTTTTTCCAACTGTACCAGTCTCAGATTGATCTCTTTCCTTACCATCTCCCTGGGTTCCACCTCCCCACCTTACTAGTTTCAATCTCCTGAGCAGCTCTCGCAAATCTTCCTGCCAGTATATTAGTCCCCTTTCAATTCAGACGCCATCCGTTCTTCTTATACAAGTCACTTCTACCCTAGAAGAGATTCCAATGATCCAAAGATGTGAATCCTTCTCCTCTGCACCAGCTCCTCAGCCATGCTCTATGGCTCCTATCTCTATCCTCCTATCCCTACCCTCACTCACTTGGAGCACCAAGAATAATCCAAATGTAACTACCCTCGAGGACCTCCTTTTTAAATTCCTGCCTAACTTTCTACATTCCCCCTTCAGAATTTCATCCTTTTCCCTTCCTATGTTGTTAGTTCCAATGTGCACAACAACCTCCTGCTGGTCTCTCTCCCATTTGAGAACATGTTACACCCTTTCAGAGACATCCTTGATTCTGGCACCAGGAAGGCAACACACCATTCTGAAGTCTCGTTGCCGGTCACAGAAATGTCTGTCTGTGCCCCTGACAATCGATCGCTTGAAAGCTAATGTGCCCCTCATTGCATTAGAGCCAGTCTCTGCAGAACTTGGCTGTTCGTGCTATGTTTCCCTGAGTCCATTACTGCCTTCATTCTTATATTCTAGCCATCTTGAAATGAATTCCTTCATTTGTCTTCCTAACCACCAACTGAACTTACATGTTACCTTAAGAGAATCCTGAAATGGGATTCCTAAGTTCCTTTGTGCTTCACATTTCTGAAGCCTTTTCCCATTTAGAAAATACTTTATCACTTTATTCTTCCTACCAAAGTGCATAGCTTCACACTTTACCATATTGTCTTCCATTAGCTAATTCTTTCCCCACTCTCCTAGTTGTCTGAAACCATCCACCTCCTCAACATTACCTGCCCCTCCATCTATCTTTATGTCATCTGCAAACTTAACAACAGTGCCCTCAGTTCCTTTTTCCAGATTGTTAATATGTAACATGCATAGTTAATCCCAATACTGACCCCTGCAGCACTCTACTAGTCATTGGCTGTCATCTTGAAAAAAAAACTTTTATCCCCACTCTCTGACATAGTCGAGTCAGCGAATCCCATAGCCATTCCAGTACCTTGCCCCTAACACATGGGTTTATCTTATGTAGCAGCCTCCTCTGCAGAATCTTATCAAAGGCCTTCTGGAAATCTAAATGTCCAAATCTGGCTATCCTTTGTCTAACTTGCTCTTTACCTCCTCAAAGAATTCTATCAGATTTGTCAGGCATGACCTCCTATTCATGAAGCCATGCTGATTCTTAACAACGACTAAGATCAGGCTAAGCAGCCTATAGTTCCTGTCCTCTGCCTCTCCGTCTTTTTAAACAGAGCTGCCACATTATTTACGTGATCATTTCTGGTCCGATAATCCTCAATTACCCACAACCCATGATTGCTTCCTTCATTTTATATTGCCTATCCTTATTCTTCAAAGTCAATCACTTAAAATGTATTCAGGCAGTTTCAGTCAAATTCCAAATGGCCTTAAGGCACTGGATAGTTTGTGCAGAAAATGGATAGATGTATCATGCTGGCATTGTGAGGGTACTTCTCTGAATTTGTTGCTAAGGGTAAGTACATCCTTGTTTTACATGTTTCGCTTCTGGTAGCACTATTTTTAGCTGCCTAAGCTTTGAACCGTCCTCTCTAAACATCCCAAATTCACTTTCTCCCTTAAGACATTTGTTAAAACCTATATCTCTGACTAAGTTCCTGTTGCTAGTCTAAATGTCTCAATGTGAAATAGCATTTTAGAATGCTCCTGTGAAGTACCTGAGGGCATTTTACAATAAAAATATGAGTTGTTCTTCTTTGTGCAGAAGAAATGAGGGTACTTCAAGGACAAAATTTTCCTTGTGGTTGGGTTGGAAAATTGAATTGGGAAATTTCCTGACTGGACAGATCTTCTACGGTGGCTCAGTGGTTAGCACAGCTGCCTCACCTAACTAAGGACCTGGGTTTGATTCCAGCCTTGGGCATCTGTCTGTGTGGAGTTTGCACATTCTCCCCATGTCTGCGTGTGTTTCCTTCGGGTGCTCCGGTTTCCTTCCACAGTCCAAAGAAGTTCAAATTCAGTGGATTGTACATGCTGAATTGCCCCTACTATCCAGGGATATGCAGGCTAGGTGGACTATTCATGAGAAATACAGAATTACATGTATAGGGAAAGGGGGGGGATTGGTTGGGATGGTCTTCAATGGGTCGGTGTGGACTCAATGGGCCGAATAGTCTGCTCCCACACTGTAAGGATCCTATGATTCTAAAGGATCCAAGAACACTAATGTTTCACTCTGGGGAGGTGAGTCTGGCCTGTCAAGCTCAGAAGCAGATCGTAGGTAGTTCTGCATGCAGGCAAGTGCTGAGCTGGGCTCATCTGGGATGGCACAATGGCTCACAGGTTATGTTGTGAAGCTGTAGGTGTGTACTGCACTGTTAAACAAGAGAGGAAGCTAGCAAGGACTGACTGAAAGCACAATGTGTTGAACAATTTAAAAATGTAAAACTTGGTTGAAAAAACAGCTGGAGTTACAATGCCATGGAACAAAAACAACTTCAAATTCAGCCAATCAGGTTAAATTATGCCCCAGATACCAAACACCAATCGAATTTGAATTTTACTGTTTGGGATGACATCAAACTGATGACATGATCCAATGTTTTGGGGTATAAAACCAGACATTGTGAACAGTTAGGAGGAGAACAGCAAAGAGCACCAACAAACACAGACTGCTAGCCAACGAGCTCTCTGAAAGGTACCTGTCCAGAAGAGAAGTTGTGCAACAGAAGATCGAAGAAGAGACGACCCAGGAAAATACAGAGGAAAATCTACAAAGGAGAATTGACAAAGCTGGCTGGTTTTGAAACACAATTTTTTTTTAAATCTTAATTTTTTTTTATTGGACCAGTATTGTAGAGTGGGAGGTAAAAGATAAGTTTAATAGAAAGGAGTTGCCAATATTTGTTGTTATTTTAATGTTCTCATCTGGACTTAAAGAATAAAATTGTTAATTTTTACATTAGGTGGTGAGATCTTTGCCTCTCGAAGTTTAACAGATTATGGCATGAGGTGAGCTTCTCTGTGTGTCCAGGTTTAAATTAGCAGAGAGGTTTAACCTGTGTCCTAACAGCACTGCTGCTTCACAGTGCCAGACATCCAGGTTCAATTCTCGCCTTGAGTGACTGTGTTGAGTTTGCACATTCTCCCTCTGTCTACACGGGTTTCCTTTGAGTGGTCCGGTTTCCTCCCACATTCCCAACATGTGCAGGCTAGGTGGATTAGCCATGGGAAATGCAGGATTACAGGGATAGGGAAGGGGATGGGTCTGGGTGGGATGCTCTTCAGTGGGTCAGTGGGGACTCGATAGACCAAATGACATGTTTCCACACTGTAGGAATTCTGTGAATTAGCATATCTGCTTCAGTTCTCTGACACTTAGTCCCAGTTGCTTTGGAAACTGTTGGGTCCTCTATTCCTCCCTGTTCAGAATTGCTGCATGGTTTACCATACCAAATAAAGCCCTTACACAAACCCATGCCACACATATTCTCATAGCACCTCATCATGCCCATCATTCACCTCCATTTCCCCTCATAAACTGTAACATTCCATGTGCCACCTAACTACCTCCATAGTAATTGACTGGTATCAACCAATAGCAGATCATAGGAGCCATGTGATGACAAAAATTGAACTTTGAACAATCTAATGCCAGTTCTCATATATTCAAGTTAGTGGAAGGACTCTCAGTCAGGAAATCTATTGAAGTTTTTTTAAATATAGATTGAACACTTGACAATATTTGATAAAACTCTATTCAGTACCCACATCGAAGTTAAGGAATCTCTTAATAGCCTTATTAGTTGTTATTCAAACTGTGAACACTGAAACTCCTGCTGAGATAAATGCTTTTGTAGCTTTTGAAATGTAATTAAGCATTGATGATGACCTCAGCTGTAACAAGAACTCTTGAGAAATATCAACAAAAGTATCTATTGGAACTTTTGGAAGAGGTAATCATGGTCTTTTCTAGGCTACACTGGATGACCTGTTAATCAAAACACTCCAGCAGATGATTTATTTTAAAAACTCCAATTGATATAGTAATCTTTCGTTTTAATCTAAAGAGCTAAACCTGTAAGAAATCTCATGTATTGACTGAGATAGTGTGCAAGGATGGGAGGGAGCATGATTCTTAGATTATGTCCAGGAGATCTTTTTTAGCCAGCATATAGAAAGCCAACAAAAGAGAGGGCAGTTTCCTTCTCTAAAGGGCATTAGTGAACCAGATGGAGTTTTCCTGACAATTGTTTCGTGGTCATCATTAGACTCTTTAATTCCAGATTTTTACTGAATTCAAATTGCAACATCATGGTAGGATACAAACCCAGATCCCTGGAACAGTAGCTGGCTCCCTGGACTAACAATCCAGTGATTATTTTCCATGAGGCCATCGCCTCCCCTGAAGAAACTTGGTGATATAGTTGATGGTGTTGAAGGTTATCCAAGGGTACAATGGGATCTTGATCAACTGGGCCAGTAGGCTGAGGAGTGGCAGATTGATTTTAATTTAGATAAATGTGAGTTGTTGAGCTTTGGTAAGACACACTGGGGCAGGAATTACACAGTTAATAGTAGGGTCCCCAGAGTATTGCTGAACAGAGAGACCTAGGGGTGAAGGTACATAATTCCTTGGAAGTGGCATCATAGGTAGACAGGGTGATGAAGAACATGTTTGGCATGCTTACATTCATTGGTCAGTGCATTGCGTAGTACAGGAGTTGGGAAGTCGCGTTACAGCTATATAAGACATTGGTAAGGCCACATTTTGGTGACTGCATACAATTCTGATCGCCTTGCTATAGGAAGGATGTTATTAAACTGAAAATGGTGTAAAAATATTTACAAATATTTTACCAAGACTAGAGGGTTTGAGTTACGTGGAGAGGTTGGATAGGCTGGGACATTTTTGTTATCTGGAACATAGGAGGCTGAGGGGTGACCTTATAGAGGTTTATAAAATCATATGGGGCTCAGATAAGGTGTCGAGCCAAGATCTTTTCCCCAGGGTAGGGGATTCCACTAAACTTAATCGTAGGAGACAGGAGACAGAGGGTAGCTCTGGAAGAATGCTTTTTGGAATGGAGAGTTGTGACTAATGGTGTTCCACAGATAACAGTGCTGGGACCTCTGCTGTCCATGATCTACATAAATGATTTGGAGGAAAATGTAGCTAGTCTAATTAGTAAGTTTGCAGATAATATAAAGATTGATGGAGTTGCGGATCGTGAGGAGGATTGTCAGAGGATACCATGGTGTGGATCAACGGATACAGCAGGTTATAGAGCAGTTGGAGGCATGGGCAGAAAAATGGCAGATGGAGTTTAATCTGGACAAATGTGAGGCAATGCATTTTGTAAGGTCAGGAACAGGTGGAAATTATACAGTGGACGGCAGAACCTTTTGGTCTTGATATGCAGAGGGATCTTGGTATACAGTTGACAGATCACTGAAGATGGCAGTGCAGGTAGATAAGGGAGGAAAAAAGGCCTATGGCATGCTTGCCTTCATTGAGAAGGGCACTGAGTATAAGATTAGACAAGTTATGCTGCAGTTTTATAGAAATTCTGTTAGATCACACTTGGAATATTGCATACGGTTCTAGTCACACATTACCAGATGGAAGTGGACGCTTTAGAGAGTGTATGATAAAGGTTTACCAGGGATTTTAGCTATGAAGAAAGCTGGATAGACTGGGTTTGTTTTCACTGGAACGCAAGTTGCTGAGGGGGTGACCTGATAGATGTTTATAAGCTTGTGAATGACATAGATAGAATGGAATGTATGAGGCTTTTTCCCAGGATGGAGGGGCCAATTACTGGGAGGCACAGGTTAAAGGTGCAGAGGTGGGGGTGGGTAAATTTAAAGAGATGTGTGAGGCAAGTGTTTCACACAAAGGGCGGTGAGTGCCTGGAACATGCTGCAGAGGAGGTGGTGGAAACAGACACAATAGCAGCATTCGAGAAACACCTGGACAAATACATGAATAGGAAGGGAATGGAGGGGTACGGATCCTGTAAGTGAAGGCAGTTTTAGAATGGAAGGGCAAAATGTGTCAGCGTTGGCTTAGAGGGCCAAAGGGTCTGTTCCTGTGCTGTATTCTTCTTTGTTCTTTTGTTCTAAAGGGCACAGTTTTATGGTGAGAGGGCAAAGATTGAAAAGGAACCTGAGGGCCACCTTTTTCACACAAGGGTGGTGTGTATATGGAACATGCTGCCAGAGGACGTGGTAGAGGTGAGTGCAATTACATGATTTAAAATACATTTGGACAGGGACATGGATAGGAAAGGTTTAGAAGGATATGGGCCAAACGCAGACTATTGGGGCTAGTACAGTTTAGGGCACCTGGTCAACATGGATGATTTGGGCTGAAGGGTCTGTTTCTGTTCTGTATGACTCTAGGACTACTCTTTATTTTCTTCCCTTGCAGAAGAAGACAGTACAATAATGCAGGATGAGACTGAGAACTAAGGAGCAGAGTAATTGGGTGGGAAGATCAAGTGTTAGACATCCTGTTGGGCATTGGCAACATGACCCTTCAGTTCACCTGGAAAGGAGTCTTATTCCTGAAAGCTTCATATGTCAGTAGCAACCTGCTATGGAAGTCTGAGCCTCTTGAGTCACTGGTGCTCACCGTTATCAAAAAGCTGACCATCTGCATGTAGACACTGTGACTTACATGGAGAGTCAGCTCTTTCAATTTAGCTCACTGTGAGAATTCCTCCTATCCTGTGGGATTCACATACGATGACAAAAATGCAGTTGGAGCTACTGTTGTTGTTGGTGTTGATATCAATGATTGCTGCTCCTCTTATTCCTGATCTGAATGTCATGATGTACATTGTCAATAACGAAGTTGGATCATTCAGTCAGCACTTCTGAATGAAGATGGATGAAAATGCTTCAATGTTGTCTTTTGCACTGCAATATTGGGTCCCATTGAAGGTGGGGATATCTCCCTAGAGCCTTATCCCCTAAAGGAGTTGTTTAGTTGGCCACCACCATTCATAACTGGTTATGGCAGAACTTTCATTTGATCCATTGGTTGGATGCGGTTTAGCTCTGTTTACTGCATATTGCTTCAGCTGTTTGGAATGCAACTCCTTCTGTGTTGTAGCTTCACCAAGCTGATGCCTCAGTTTAAGGTATGCTCCAAGCATACATTCTTTCACTCCACAGTTGAATCCAGGTTGACTCCAAGGCTTGATTTTATGTGATTAGATAGAATTTGATGGTTACTGATGAGCCATGGATGCCTAGTTTTGTGTTGTTAAATCTCTTCTGAACCTGTCCCCTTCAGAGCAGGGATTGTGCCACACAACAAGCTGGAGACTATCCTCTGTATGAAATTGGGACATGGTCTTCACAAGGTCGATGTGGCGATCACTCCTTCCAATACAGTCATGACACATACTTCTGTAACAGGTAGAGTAGTGAGAGTGAGATTGTCAGTTTTTTTTTAACCCTCTTGCTTCAGCACCCACTGCAGCCCCACTTTGGTAAATAGGACCCATGTAGCACCAGCAGCAGTGGGACAACTGAGTGCAGGTTCTACTTGTACAGGTTCCATCTTCTTCGGAATGAATCCCAATACTCAAGAATCTAAATCCTTCCCCCTCATATCAATCCTCCAGCTTCACATGCAATTGCTCTATTGTCCTATTCCTGATGTCATTACTCTGTGGCACTGGGAATAATTCTGAGATTCCTATCTTTGAGGTCCTGAATTTTCAGTTATTTCCTATATCTTTATATTCTGCTTGCAGGACCTACCCCTCTTTTTGTCTATGATGATACAATGAATATGGATCTGGAAAAGTACAGCAGGTCAGGCAGCATCTGAGGAGCAGGAGAATTGATATTTTCGGGCCTCCTGAAGGGCTCGAGCCCAAAACGTCGATTCTCCTGCTCCTCGGATGCTGCCTGATCTGCTGTGCTTTTCCAGCACCACACTCTCAACCCTGGCCTCCAGCATCTGCAGACCTCGCTTTTTCCTAATGAATGTAGATCACAACCCTGGCTGGTTTTCCTGCAGCCGCTCAGTGATGCCCTTGATCCTGGCACCAGGGATGCATCATACCATCCTGGTGTTATGCCTGCAGATGCAGAAACATCTATCAGTTAGTAAGTTTGCAGATGACACCAAAATTGGAGGTGTAGTGGACAGCGAAGAGGGTTACCTCAGATTACAACAGGATCTGGACAAGATGGGCTGATGAGCTACGAAGTGGCAGATGAAGTTTAATTCAGATAAATATGAGGTGCTGCATTTTGGGAAAGCAAATCTTAGCAGGTCTTATACACTTAATGGTAAGTTCCGAGGGAGTGTTGCTGACCAAAGAGACCTTGGAGTGCAGGTTCATAGCTCCTTGAAAGTGGAGTCGCAGGTAGATAGGATAGTGAAGAAGGCATTTGGTATGCTTTCCTTTATTGGTCAGAGTATTGAGTACAGGAGTTGGGAGGTCATGTTGCAGCTGTACAGGACATAGGTTAGGCCACTGTTGGAATATTGCGTGCAATTCTGGTCTCCTTCCTATCGGAAAGATGTTGTGAAACTTGAAAGGGTTCAGAAAAGATTTACAAGGATATTGACAGGGTTGGAGGATTTGAGCTATAGGGAGAGGCTGAACAGGCTGGGGCTGTTTTCCCTGGAGCGTTGGAGGCTGAGGGGTGACCTTATAGAGGTTTACAAAATTATGAAGGGCATGGATAGGATAAATAGACAAAGTCCTTTCCCTGGGGTGGGGGAGTCCAGAACTAGAGGGCATAGGTTTAGGTTGAGAGGGGAAAGATATAAAAGAGACCTAAGGGGCAACTTTTTCATGCAGAGGGTGGTACATGTATGGAATGAGCTGCCAGAGGATGTGGTGGAGGCTGGTACAATTGCAACATTTAAAAGGAATTTGGATGGGTATATGAATAGGAAGGGTTTGGAGGGATATGGGGCGGGTGCTGGCAGGTGGGACTAGATTGGGTTGGGATATCTTGTTGGCATGGACAGGTTGGACCCAAGGGTCTGTTTCCATGCTGTACATCTCTATGACTCTATGTTGCCCATGCATACAGTTTCTTATCATTATTGTTCTTACACTCTGTTCTCAATGCAACCCGTTCTGGTGAGCTACTCCTGGTGCTGTGGATTTGCCTCTGACTGCATTTCCCCAGCAATATCCAAAATGCAAACTCTCTCAGAGATGGAGATTGCTGCAGGGCCCCTCCATTACACACATGGTGTTTTGACTATGTCTGACAGTCACCCATTCTCTTTCTGCCTGTGCATTCTTGTCTTGGTGGGTCTACCTTGCTGTACATGTTTTCCATGAAGGTCTCAGCCTTTTGGATACCCCACAGTGACTCCAGTCATCATTCCAGATCTGAAATGCAGATTTTCAATAACTGTGGCTGAAGACACTTCCTATACACATAGGCGCATGAAACTGTTCCTGGCATCCCACATCACAAGGGAGCAGCATTGCACTGGGCCAAGCTGCCTTACCATGGCTTACTCTTACATTCCTCACTTTCTGGTTATTTTCTCTCGTTGAAAGAGCATTGAATATTTACCAGAGACCTTACCTCATTTCTTATGCTTCTTCTAAATACTGTTAATATGAACTAAAGCTCAATTTTTACTTTGAAATTAAAAATCCTCACTTGATCTGAGTTGGCACTTTTTAGATTTGCTCTTCTCACCCTTACATGGTGCAGGTCTAAACTGCCAGAAGGTAAAGGACCAGTACTGTAGTACAAAACTTCTCTTATTTTTGATGTTGTTAACTTCTCTCTTTTTCATTTTGCAGCTGCTTGAAAAGTCGCAAGCTTGTTCCTGAAGGTGGTGTTTGCGCCATACAGGAGTGAGTTATGATGGCATGCGTCCCTTTTATTTATTTTCACACTGTTTCCAAAGCAAGATAGCAATATTTATCAATGTCTGAACATGGTAAGACTTTTTTTAAATATATGAAACACTTTTTGCTTATCCTGTATTTTGTTTGAGAATCACTTTAGTATTGTGGAGCTGTCTTTAGAAGACCTTTTAAACTGCTGCTTTAAAAATCAAAACAGCTGAAGTCTTTCTTAATTCGAGATGGAGAGAGAGAAGCACAGAGGATATTCACACATATGTCTTGCTTCAGTACATTGTAGCCTTCAATCTTGATTGTCTCAAATTGTACCCAATTCTGAACTCAAACAGGCGATTGGTCATTGTGTTTTTCACAACTATCATTGTTGAAAAATAAAATCTTGAATTACTAAACTGGTTCAGTTCTGTTTCATTTTAACAGTTGTTTTTGCTTGCAATTCCAAATTGGTCAGCTGTGACATGTTGAGTATGAAATTTTGAACAAATTTTAAAAATTAACATTGAATTGGGAATCAATCAAAAATTTTGACAAAATTAGAAACAGAAAATTCACAATCGTGTTTTTCTTATAAAGTGGTAGATGATTCAAACAACTTGTATAATCCAGACAGCACAGCATAAAAATCATTGACTCAAATCTTTCTGGAAGAATCTTCAGCTGTAACATGTGGTGCCCATAGTCATAGATGTGACTTTTGCTAGATGTCTGGGAAGGTTACTGGCAGGGAAGCTGGAACACTAAATGGTACATCAACCTGTTAATTAAAAAGCCCCTGGCTATTCTAGAATCAGACCAGTGATTTTCTCATTAAAATGCTTTGCTGTACGCACTTTGACTGATCTATTAAAAAGGTATACAAATCTGCCAGAGTCCAATCTTCATCTCCAGAAGAATCATAAATAAATAGTTTATGCTTTTTTTGTGGGAGTTGGTGCAGCACAATAATACACGTTCTCAGCAGAGTATATTATGTAAAGGTAACAGTGTAGAAAGCCCAGTTAAAATGTATTACGCCAGAATTTCCAAGGCAATAGAGTTGTGCAAAAGGAATAATCATATATATCAGTTTGTCTGAAACTCTGCTGTCAGTTTTCAGTAATACGTTCCAAGTACAGAATTATGAGGGTTTTCAACAAGTTTACATTGGAACACATATGAAATGTTAAATCAATGCATGTTGGTGCTATATGATGGGATGAATTAGGTAATTTATAATTTAACAGTAGTTTGTGTTCTTTTTAAATTTTGTTCGATGCAATGGAATGAATCTTCTTCTGGGCTCAAAAGCTGATCTGTGCACTAGTAGCTGCATGTCTGACTTCACACATCATTTTTGTGCGCAATTTTTGAAAAGATTTGTAGCTCAGGTTGAAAGTTTGCTCGCTGAGCTGGAAGGTTTGCTTTCAGACATTTCATCACCAAGCGAGGTAACATCATCAGTGAGCCTCTGGTGAAGTGCTGGTGTAATGTCCTGCTTTTCATTTATGTGTCTTGGTTTCTTGAGATGGGTGATATTATTTCCGGTTCTTTTTCTCAGAGGATGGTAGATGGGATCCAAATCAATGCATTTATTGATGGAGTTCCGGTTAGAATGCCAGGTGTCTAGGAATTCCTGTGTGTCTCTCTGTTTAGCTTGTCCTACAATGAATGTGTTGTCCCAGTCAAAATGGTGTCCTTCCTTGATTGTATGTAAGGATATTAATGATAGTGGGTCATGATCACATGATCACTTTTGGTGGCTAGTTGGTGATAATTTATCTTGGTGGCTAGTTTTCTGCCTGTTTGTCCGATGTAATGTTTATTCCAACCTTCCAGCTCAGTTAAAAACTTACAACCTGAAACATTTTTCAGGTCTTTTCAGATCAGGTTTACTGCACAGTTTGCCAGTTGCAAGCCAATGCATGCAGAGTATGTGTACAGGGACAATGCAGAAAGCAGGTGAACCTCAGTTCTCCAACACAGTGCGCTGGCTCCCAACTCTATTCAAAGGCCCCCAAAACTTTGCCTTTCAGTTCTGTCACTCCCCATGCACACACTGCCCATGTCAGTGAATGTCAGATTACCTATGCCACTCCTTATGCCCCCTCACATCCTTCTCACCCAATCAGATATCCCAACCATTTCATGCTCCTACATACCCTCAGTGCTTCCTCAGATCTTCATACATTGCGTGTAACCTCCAAAGCCACACACCCAGTGTGCAATATGTCTCGTCCACAGATTCCAATCAATATTAATTCCATGCAAGATCAATATAATTCCTTGGGGGAAAATATGTTTCTTGCCATTTAATATACTGCTCCATATCATTGATAGAGATCAAAAGAATTGCATTCCAGCATGTGGAAATATTCTAACAATTATTATCAACAACCAGAAATCACAAAGAGATAGTATGTTATTATACCTTCTTGAAACAGCCATTCACTTTCAGATGAATGGAATATCTACTGCCCTGAAACCGAATACTGTAATGCTTGAAACTCACTAAAGCCATGAAGTTAAAAATTCACACAACACCAGGTTATAGTCCAACAGGTTTAATTGGAAGCACTAGCTTTCGGACCGTCGCTCCTTCATCAGGTGGTTGTGGTGCTCTGAAAGCTAGTGCTTCCAATTAAACCTGTTGGACTATAACCTGGTGTTGTGTGATTTTTAACTTTATACACCCCAGTCCAACATCTCCAAGTCATAAAGCCATGAGAGTACCCAGATCTGTTCAAACAATAGACATCCCACTGGGATATAAAGAACATGTGCTGTTCTCAATTTCAAAGCACAATGCCCATCAATGAAGTAAAGGGAATAGATGGCTAGAATTTTTTTTTCAGTGTCTAGAGCAGGTTTCTTTTTATTGGTAGAACCATTTAAATCACGGTAGAAAAGGTATCATCAGCTGAGAGGACATTTGGACACATTCTTCATCACAAAGTGATGTGTTTTACATACAAAAAGCACTGTAACCACATGAACAAACACGCAGTGCTGCTTAGTGGGCGGCACGGTGGCACAGTGGTTAGCACTGTTGCCTCACAGTGCCAGAGACCCAGGTTCAATTCCCGCCTCAGGCGACTGACTGTGTGGAGTTTGCACATGTCTGCGTGGGTTTCCTCCGGGTGCTCCGGTTTCCTCCCACAGTCCAAAGATGTGCAGGTCAGGTGAATTGGCCACGCTAAATTGCCTATAGTGTTAGGTAAGGGGTAAATGTAGGGGTATGGGTGGGTTGCGCTTCGGCGGGGCAGTGTGGACTTGTTGGGCCGAAGGGCTTGTTTCCACACTGAAAGTAATCTAATCTAATCTTAATGTATGGATCAACTTCCCTTTAAAGGACAGATTCCAAGGATTAATCATTGTATTACAAATACAAGTGCATTCCAATGCAAGACCTAGTAGTAACAATTCATAAGTTCCAGAAAGCTTTCAGAATGTTCCACAGACCTCAGCATTTTATTTTCAAATTCTCAAACTGGTAATTGGCTTCTAAATCCTGTAGCACCAGAGAAACATGGTGTCCTTCAGAAATCCAATTACCCACCCCCTCTTCGCTCATAATAAGGAACCAAGCTCAGCACTGATGGGTTTGTATGCTCAAGGTTCCTTATACAAAAAGACTAAAGGCAAATGGTTTGGAGTTAGGAATACAAAGGAAAATGAGTTCTCTCCAAAACAAAATGTGGCCATTCGTTCGCCAAAATCACCTCCAAATCATGACAAAATGTTCAGCCAATCTTTGCATTGGAACTATCGCTGTTTGTTTAACTTTAACTATAAATTCTCAAATTTCGCAAGTTTTTTTATTGCAGGTACATTGCTTGAATAGAAAATTGGTGCAAACTGCAGCTAAGCAGCAAAATTGTTAACTCTTCCTGGTTTATATTACCAATCTTACACCAAACTGCCACTGGGCTCATAACATTTCAGTTACTGAAGGACTATGCTTTTTAAATATAAATCACAAGATATGGACTCCTCACTAAATATAGAAAATCATTTTATTGTTGATATTTGAAAGTAGGCATTTTTGAAAGATGTCCAAAAGTAAAATTGCACTGAGAAAAAAAACTCAACTCAACTGCAAGATAGAATGTGCAATTTCTCTGTTTTTCAGCAATTTATTCTATGCAATTTAGCCAATGGTTTCTCTATTGACTTATTTAAAACAAATTATTCAAGTGAATTTGTCACAATGCCAACTCGTATATGTATTTTTAAAGATGACATTTAGCAACTGATGTAGCTTTAATCTAAGGTATAAATGAAATTTGTTATATTTCAGTTCTTAATTAGAAATTGATTTTTAGATGAGTTTCACTCAGGCACCATCATTGACAATAATTTTATAATTATTATACAATATCTTATACAATGCAATCCTGAACCTAAAAGAGGCAATAAAAATGTATTTTCTAAAGCAATTATATAATTTCTTTTAAAATTAGTGTTTTATGAAGTATAGAAGTAAGTGAACTAAATGAAATTAAATGTAAGTTTGATGGATTATTTTAAATAACTCCAAAAAATATTTTTAAAGGATGTGGGAGAATTGATGTTGGAAGTGCTTCATCAGAGCTGCAAATTGTGGAATTAAATTATACAAACTAAACATATTATCATCTTTTGTTTTAGGTTATATTTTCATTCACAGGTTGTGGCACTGTTAGTAGAGTTAGTGCTGATCCTTTGCAGTTGAGAGTGTGGTGCTGGAAAAGCACAGCAGGTCAGGTAGCATCCGAGGAGCAGAAGAATCGACATTTCAGGCATAAGCCTTTCATCAGAAATGAGGCTTGTGGCTGAGAAATAAATGGGAGGGGGTGGGATTGGGGGGAGGTAGCTGGGAAAGCGATAGGTGGATGAAGGTGAGGGAGAAGGTGATAGGTCAGAAGGGGGAGTGATGGACAGGTCCAGAGGATGGTGCCTTGGGACTGGATAATGTGGGGGGAGGGGAGATGAGGAAGCTGTTGAAATCCACATTTATCCTGTGTGGTTACAGGGTCCCAAGGCAAAATATGAGGCATTACTCCTCCAGGAGTCAGGTTGTAACAGTTTGGCGGTGGAGGAGGCCCAGGACCTGCATGTCCTAGACAGAGTGGGAAGGAGTTGAAGTGTTCAGCCACAGGGCGGTGAGGATGGTGGGTACGATCTTTAGCAGCCCTTTCTGATCACTATAGTCCGTGTGATGAAGGCTCTACAATTCTTTTCAGCAGGGAGTTCCATGATTTAGATTCAGCAATGATGAAAGAACTATGTTCAATTCAGTGTGACTTGGTGGGGAGCATGGAAAGAAAGATGTTCCTGTATGTCTGCGGTCTTCATCCTACTCGATGGCAAATGTTACATGTTTGGGAGTTGCTGCTAAAGAAACCATGAGAGGTTCCTCACCAGGCAGCCATGTTACAATAGTGATGGAAGGAGTGTTTTTGGAGCTGCAGTTATTCAGGCAGATGCAG
Organism: Chiloscyllium plagiosum; assembly: GCF_037043375.1. Classification (NCBI taxonomy): domain Eukaryota; kingdom Metazoa; phylum Chordata; class Chondrichthyes; order Orectolobiformes; family Hemiscylliidae; genus Chiloscyllium; species Chiloscyllium plagiosum. Next base: position 89,203,540 of record NW_028270143.1, read on the forward strand.
AATGAAACTCAGGACTCATGCCTTGCAGATGGTAGAAAGGCTTTGTAGGCTGAAGAGGTGAGTCAATCACCACAGAATTAAGCAGCCACTGACATGCTACTGTTGCCATAATATTTATGTGAATAGTGTGGGGGTACAGACAGTGTAATACAGATTTTGAAAAGCAACATGTAAGATACAAAACAAAGGAGCAATATTTTAATCAAGGAAATGGAAAAAGCTGTACAGACTATGCAAAAGAAAGAAATGATGTTTGGTGAAAATCAAAAAAAGAAACAACAAATAGTAAAAGGACCTCTCATTCATAAGAGAGTTGTGACTCAGGAAACTATGCTGGAAATGTTACTCTTCTTGACATATATTAATCAACTATCCAATAAATTGAAAGCATGATGGTCTACATATACACCAAAGAAAGCTCAAGATCATATCAGTTCATTGGAAGATGACCTTCTACATTTGTAAATTTGACAGGACCAATGGGAAAGGGCATTCAATGCCTCACATTGACATGTCTTAGACATTACTTACAAGAAGAATCATATCTGAAGCTTCACCTTCAATAGTGAAAGAATGTTACCTATGCTGTATGTAATAAATAAGATCGTCAATCTATTGTAATTTGTAGTATTTTGGAAGTGCTAGGAAAAATATATTGTTATGAAGGTAATATTATTTCCATTTTTAGGCAAGAGTGTCATAAATGTTGGACTTACAATATGGTTATATTTTAAAATAATCCTATAACGAAGTAAAATTAAGAATTCCAGAAGTATCCCAACTCAAAGACATGTCCATGTCATCGGATTGCCATCCGGTTTGTAACCTCAGTTGGATGCCCATTGAAATCAGTTTTCACACCTTGGTACAGTAACTCACAGGAAAAAGACAGCTGTTTTTTGCAACTCAAAGACAGACAGAACGATAAAGAAGATATTATGAGGGAGAGAGACAAGACAGATGTTGCTGTGGAGAGGAAGGACTGTTTCCTTTTGTCAACAACCAAGCAGGGAACAGTGAAAAGTGAGTTATTCATGTGAACTTTACTGGTGAAAATGGATCTGAAAGACTTTGGCTGAGAGAAACAATTTTTGAAGGACCCTTGAGGCTTTGACTTAATGCAGCAGAAAGAAGGAAGGCTGCTGGAGAATGCATCAGTACAATGAAACCATTCCAATAATGCAACATATCTGTTTGAAATGAGGTGCACAGCAAAAGAGTTGTAACTTTTATCTCAATTATGTTAGTTAGCCAAAGCAATGTACCCTCTCTCTAGTTTGATGGAATTAGTTGCCCATTTAGGGCGGCATGGTGGCTCAGTGGTGAGCACTGCTGCTCAGGGGCACGGGTACAATTCCAAACTCAGGCGACTGTCTGTGTGGAGTTTGCACATTCTCTCTGTGTCTGCGTGGGTTTCCTCTGGGTCCTCGGTGTCCTCTCACAATCCAAGGATGTGCAGGTCAGGTGAATTGGCTAAATTAGATTAGATTAGATTACATTAGATTAGATTACATTACAGTGTGGAAACAGGCCCTTCGGCCCAACAAGTCCACACCGACCCGCCGAAGCGAAACCCACCCATACCCCTACATTGTCCATAGTGTTAAGTGCACTAACATTTGGGGCGGCACGGTGGCTCAGTGGTTAGCACTGCTGCCTCAAAGCACCAGAGACCCGGGTTCAATTCCCGCCTCAGGTGACTGACTGTGTGGAGTTTGCACATGTCTGCGTGGGTTTCCTCCGGGTGCTCCGGTTTCCTCCCACAGACCAAAAATGTGCAGGTTAGGTGAATTGGCCATGCTAAATTGCCCATAGTGTTAGGTGAAGGGATAAATGTAGGGGAATGGGTCTGGGTGGGTTGCGCTTCATGTGGACTTGTTGGGCCGAAGGGCCTGTTTCCACACTGCTGCCTCACATCACCAGGGACCCAGGTTCAATTCCAACCTCAGGCAACTGCATTAGTCAGGGGCAAATGTAGGGAAATGGGCCTGGGTGGGTTACTCTTCGGAGGGTCGGTGTGGACTTGTTGAGCTGAAGGGCTTGTTTCCACTCTGTAGGGAATTTAATCTAGTGTTTGATATATGTTGCTTTTAGATTGTTTGTTACTTTAAAAAGTCTTAAGCATGAAATCTTGCCCTTTGGTAATTTATGTTAAACACTGGGAACTTAATGTCTTTTTGAAAAGTTATCAACAGCAATTATAAAACTACTATTAAGACTCGAGACCAATACATGCCTAAGATAAGTGGTGCACTTTACCAACCTTTCATCACCCTATGAGATTGTATTTTGACATGATGTTCTGTTGTCAGCTGCCAAATGTTTCCGTGCCAGGCTCCAGTGTGTGTAAATTTGGACAGCTGGCTTGTGGTGGAGAGTGATGCCAGCAGTGTGGGTTCACTTCTTGAATCGGCTGAGGTTACAGTGAAGGACTCTCCTTCTCAAACTATCCTCTTGCCTGAGGAATGGTGACCCTCAATTTAAAATGACCACCAGTTGCCTCTCTCTATGGCCCGGTAGGACAACTGTGACTTTACGTTTTACAATGTTAGTACTTCCTTCAATGCCTAGCAATGCTCATAGGTTTCACTCAGGGACCAAGCAAGCTCCATATGGACTTGGAATGATGGACTTCCCGAAGTTCCATTGTGGCATCAGAAAACCTGAGCATTCTGCCTTGCTTGTATTCCATGCAAAGTCTATATTACAAACAAGCAAAAGAGCCTTCTTCCTCTGATTTGGCCAGAATAATTGACTTGCTTTTGAAGCAGCAGCAACAGCAAATGCACCAGATATTCCAACACAATGTCTGTAAGTTTCCAGAAACTGGTGAGTTAAATGCCAGGAGTTGCTCTGAATATGTCATCTTGGACATTTTGGGGTGAGGTGCATATCATTTTGGCATGCACTCAGTCTATACTAGAATGTCCTGCCACTACCTGTGATTATTACTGAACTTCTATTGCACTACTCTTGCTTTCAGCAGTAAAATATTAGAACAATGCTGGCAGCTCAACTCTAAAAAGAATTACCTCTCATCATGCAAATTCTCTGTTTAATATCTGTATCCACTCTGGTCGACATGAAATAGATTTTTCACATTACTCTTCATTAGCAAATATTGCTGCTGAACTTTAGACCTAGTCATTTTAGCTTGGAAATGTATAACATTTAGAGCTCTATAAACCACATGTTATGAATAAATAAAAGCCCACACTTTCACCTTGGGTGTACAATGGGCTCATGGGAAGCAGTCTGGTGTGAGGAACTCAATGATTTAAGCAGCCAGGCCAGCTTTCCATTTCACTGAGCTGGCTATCCTTAGAAAATAATATTGTTTAGTTGATGCATAACACTAGCTGTTCCAAGAACAACATTGATGGATCGGTTAGTTAAGTATTTAATTGTTTGACAAGTTGCTTATATCCACTGGTTTAAGATGCTGATAGCATGGGATCCTTGTAACACACTGGTAGTGTCCCTGCCTCTAAATTATAAGAGCTCAGTTCAAGTCCCATCTGCTCCAGAAGTGTGTAATAACATCTCTAACCAGGTTGATTAAAAAATATTTGTTGGGTTCTTGTGGTACTGTGGTAGTGCTCTTTCTCTGGGCCAGAAGGCCTGGGTTCAAGTCCAACCTACTCCACAACATGTCTGAACAGTTTAATTAAACTATTGTCATCTTAGCCAAGCATAAACATACTCAAGTTAATGTACTTCATAGAATCCCTATAGTGTGGAAGCAGGCCATTCGGCCTATCGAGTCCACAATGCCCCTCTAAAGTGCATCCCACCCAGACCTTCCCCTGCATCTCCCATGGCCAACCCACCTAACCTGCACATATTTGGACTGTGGGACAAAAGCAGAGCACCCGGAGTAAGCCTACACAGACACAGGGAGAATGTGCAAACTCCACACAGTCAGCCAAGGGTGGAATCAAGCTCAGGTCCTTGGAGCTCTGAAGCAACAGTGCTAGCCACTGACCCACTGCACCACCTACAGTGCTATCACTTCACCCTGAGGAATGGCCTTATTTTATAACAAACCTAAAGGTTAATGTTGTCTCTGCCTCAAAGGAATTATTATTTCAGCTTAATTATTCCAGGAACTGTGTTGCTATATGTGTTTCAATTATGTATTAAATAAGTCTTTCGACAGCCAGGTGTGTTTATATTATCCTGACTAATGGTTTTTTTTTTACATTAATTATTGTATCAGGAAATCAAGTGAAACCCAAACAGGCCATTCTATCCATTTATTTGGCAGTTTACCCCCTAAGACTTAACTCAGTTATTTAAAATACAGGCCTCTCATGTTGGGGTGTACAAGGTAATGTGAAAAAAAACCCTACTAATCCATTGCAATGTCTTTCCAGAATCTTCTTAACCACACAGTACTTTTAGAAATACAGAAAACCCTTCCTTGAATTACTGACAATGGGAATGAGAAATATACAGTGCTGATACAATATTGAAAATAATACAAATTCAACAGGGCAACATGACTTCGCAGCAATGTGGCCAAAGCAAAGTAGGCTCAGGAGGTGTCAAGTGGATAGTTCCCTCATCACTGTCATTTTTCAGTGTCTCTAGGTAGGTGAGGCTTTCAAAAGAGGGCAAGAAAGTATTGTTTAATGGGCCAGAGCATCATAAAGAAAGAATAAATTTGTATTTAGATGGTTTATTTTGACACCTTAGAATGTTCCAGCATGCTCCATCGAGTGAAGTACTTTTGAAGTGCCATCACCAGAATAACATAGGAAACAAGAACAACTAATTTATGCACAACAAATCCCTTTAGATAATAAAGTAATAATTACTAGGTATTATATTATTAAAGATTTTGGTTAAACATAGAACATAGAACATAGAATAATACAGCACAGAACAGGCCCTTCGGCCCACGATGTTGTGCCAAACATTTGTCCTAGCTTAAGCATCCATCCATGTACCTATCCAATTGCCGCTTAAAGGTGGCAAATGATCCTGACTCTGCCACTCCCACAGGCAGCGCATTCCATGCCCCCACCACTCTCTGGGTAAAGAACCTACCCCTGACAGCCCCCCTATACCTTCCACCCTTCACCTTAAAATTATGTCCCCTTGTAACACTCTGTTGTACCCGGGGAAAAAGTTTCTGAATGTCTACTCTATCTATTCCTCTGATCATCTTATAAACCTCTATCAAGTCACCCCTCATCCTTCGCCGTTCCAATGAGAAAAGGCCTAGCACTCTCAACCTATCCTCGTTCAACCTATTCTCCATTCCAGGCAACATCCTGGTAAATCTTCTCTGCACCCTCTCCAAAGCTTCCACATCTTTCCTAAAGTGAGGCGACCAGAACTGCACACAGTACTCCAAATGTGGCCTAACCAAGGTCCTGTACAGCTGCAACATCACTTCACGACTCTTGAATTCAATCCCTCTGCTAATGAACGCTAATACACCATAGGCCTTCTTACAAGCTCTATCCACCTGAGTGGCAACTTTCAAAGATCTATGAACATAGACCCCAAGATCCCTCTGCTCCTCCACCTTACTAAGAACCCTACCGTTAACCCTGTATTCCGCATTCTTATTTGTCCTTCCAAAATGGACAACCTCACACTTGACAGGGTTGAACTCCATCTGCCACACCTCAGCCCAGCTCTGCATCATATCTAAGTCCCTTTGCAGCCGACAACAGCCCTCCTCACTAACCACAACTCCACCAATCTTTGTATCATCTGCAAATTTACTGACCCACCCTTCGACTCCCTCTTCCAAGTCATTAATAAAAATTACAAACAGCAGAGGACCCAGAGCTGATCCCTGTGGAACTCACTTGTAACTGGGCTCCAGGCTGAATATTTACCATCTACCACCACTCTCTGACTTCGACCGGTTAGCCAGTTTTCTATCCAACTGGCCAAATTTCCCTCTATCCCATGCCTCCTGACTTTCCGCATAAGCCTACCATGGGGAACCTTATCAAATGCCTTACTAAAATCCATGTACACTACATTCACTGCTCTACCCTCATCCACATGCTTGGTCACCTTCTCAAAGAATTTAATCAGACTTGTAAGGCAAGACCTAACCTTCACAAATCCGTGCTGGCTGTCCCTAATCAAGCAGTGTCTTTCCAGATACTCATAAATCCTAACCCTCAGTACCCTTTCCATTACTTTCCTACCACCGAAGTAAGACTAACTGGCCTGTAATTCCTGGGGTTATCCCTATTCCCTTTTTTGAACAGGGGCACAACATTCGCCACTCTCCAGTCCCCTGGTACCACCCCCGTTGACAGTGAAGACGAAAAGATCATTGCCAACAGTTCTGCAATTTCCTCTCTTGTTTCCCACATAATCCTAGGATATATCCCGTCAGGCCCGGGGGACTTGTCTATCCTCAAGTTGTTCAACATGTCTAACACATCTTCCTTCCTAACAAGTATCTCTTCTAGCTTACCAGTCCGTTTCACACTCTCCTCTTCAACAATACGGTCCCTATCGTTTGTAAATACTGAAGAAAAGTACTCATTCAAGACCTCTCCTATCTCTTCCGACTCAATACATAGTCTCCCACTACTGTCCTTGATCGGACTGACCCTCATTCTCATCATTCTCATGTTTCTCACGTAAGCATAAAATGCCTTGGGGTTATCCTTGATCCTATCCGCCAAAGATTTTTCATGCATTAAATATTAAATATTGTATCAGGATGGGCATAATACACTTTATATCATTTCTAAAGAAAAACGTCTGTAGGTTCAAGGAACAAAGCTACTAGGGCATGTTTTGAAGAATGTCCCACTTTGATGCCCCGCTGAAGTGTTGGGGAGGTGGTATACTTTTCATGGAGTCTCTATTTCTTTGCTCCATCCATAACGTTGACTATTACAGATGTAGAAATTCATTGGTACCTGCTACTATTCCCACATTACTTTTTGGGATCCATTCTTGGAGTTGAGAAACCAAAATAGCGTATTACCCCTGGCTGGATGTTGTGTAGTCAACTCACATTACTTTTTAACTTCTATATCCAGATAGGAACAGAGTTTTCTTCTTCTCCCACACCAGGGTAATCCTATTTTTAAACATTGCACTTGTGAAAATGCATACTTTTTATGAAAAGGTATTACTATAAATATAATTAGACAATTATTACAGTCTAAAGCCTTGTTAGTACATATTAACAACCTTTAATAAGGTTGGTAAGGATGGTAAGAAAGAGCATCTTCTGGAACCCTATAGACTAAGGCTCCCATTCCATACAATCTGATGCTACAATGACATGACTCCAAAAGCCCATGCTAAGTGAGTATTCACAGAGTAAAGGTAATTAACTTTTCTTCATACCCTTGGTGCCAGTGCTCTGTGTAACATGGGTTCCTTCCTGATCGGGAACGTCATTGACAGCAGATGAAAAACAAACATGTCTGCATTTGTCAGCCCAACAGTAACATCCCTCAGTTTAATAATAAAAATTAAGAAAATTGCTTTTGAAATGTGGGTGAAATGTTCCATGAAACTATAAGAACAATTTTTCTTAACGGCTTGATTCAAAAACCAATTGGAACACAGACTGTTAGTTCTAACCTTTCAGAAAGCAGAACTAATTTACAATATTGTTTGGAAGATTCCCCTGAGGAAATGTTTTTAAAATGAGCTGGTGTTCCCACAGCACTGCAGATCCAACTTGGGGACTTCTGTTTGACATTTCTGTACCGACATAAAAAAGTGTGACTTTTTTAATTTTGTGACATGCAATTGTAAAAAATAATCTAACAATATTGTATGTAGTAAATGGCATATTGCAATGCTTTAGGCACTTTTGAAAACTGGTACTGATTCCAAAACTTCCAAAAGCAACTTCACACAGGAGTTATTATTAAAGTGGAATCTGAGCAGCAAATTAAAGGACCAAGTCACACTCACGATTTCAATATGTATTTCCTGAACAGTGTAGCATGATTATGTTCTGCAAGTAAGGCTATGCTATCCAGGGCTCAAAGCAGCAAGGTTTAGAGTCATAGAGTAATAGAGATGGACAGCATGGAAACAGACCCTTTGGTCCAACCCATCCATGCCAACCAGCTACCCCAACCCAATCTAGTCCCACCTGTCAGTGCCCGGCCCATATCCCTCCAAACCCTTCCTATTCATATACGCATCCAAATGCCTCTTAAATTTTGCAATTGTACCAGCCTCCACCATTTCCTCTGGCAGCTCATTCCATACACGTAGCACCCTTTGTTTGAAAAAGCTGCCCCATAGGTCTCTTTTATATCTTTCCCCTCTCACCCTAAACCTATGCCCTCTCGTTCTGGACTCGCCAACCCCAGGGAAAAAGACTTTGTGTATTTACCTGATCCATGTCCCTTTTTTTTTGTAAACCTCTATAAGATCACCCCTCAGCCTCCGACGCTCCAGGAAAATAGCCCCAGCCTGTTCAGCCTCTCCATGTAGCTCAGATCCTCCAACCCTGGCAACATCCTTGTAAATCTTTTCTGAACCCTTTCAAGTTTCACAACATCTTTCCAATAGGAAGGAAACCAGAATTGCATGCAATATTCCAACACTGGCCTAACCAATGTCCTGTACAGCTGCAACATGACCTCCCAACTCCTGCACTCAATACTCTAACCAATAAAGGAAAGCATACCAAATGCCTTCTTCACTATCGTATCTACCTGCAACTGCACTTTCAAAGAGCTTTGAACCTGCACTCCAAGGTCTCTTTGTTCAGCAACACTCTCTAGGACCTTACCATTAAGTGTATAAGTCCTGCTAAGGTTTGCTTTCCTAAAATGCAGCACCTCGCATTTATCTGAATTAAACACATCTGCCACTTCTCAGTCCAGTGGCCCATCTGGTCCAGATCCTGTTGTAATCTGAGGTAACCCTCTTCGCTGTCCACTACACCTCTAATTTTGGTGTCATCTGCAAACTTACTAACTGTAGCTCTTATGCTCACATCCAAATCATTTATGTAAATGACAAAAAGTAGAGGACCCAGCACCGATCCTTGTGGCACTCCACTGGTCAGAGGCCTCCAGTCTGAAAATCAACCCTCCACCACCACCCTGTCTTTTACTTTGGAGCCAGTTCTCCCTGTATTCTGTGAGATCTAACCTTGTTAATCAGTCTCCCACGGGGAACCTTGTTGAACGCCTCACTGAAGTCCACATAGATCACATCTACCGCTCGACCCTCATCAATCCTCTTTGTTACTTCCTCAAAAAAACTCAATCAAGTTTGTGAGACATGATTTCCCACGCACAAAGCCATGGTGACTATCCCTAATCAGTCCTTGCCTTTCCAAATACATGAACATCCTGTCCCTCAGGATTCCCTCCAACAACTTGCCCACCACCGAGGTCAGGCTCACCGGTCTATAGTTCCCTGGTTTGTACTTTCCACTCTTCTTAAACAGTGGCACCACATTAGCCAACCTCCAGTCTTCTGGCACCTTTTCTGTGACTATCGATGATACAAATATCTCAGCAAGAGGCCCAGCAATCACTTCTCTATCTTCCCACAGAGTTCTTGGGTACACCTGATCAGGTCTTGGGGATTTATCCACTTTTATGCATTTCAGGACATTCAGCACTTCCTCCTCTGTAATATGGACATTTTGCAAGATGTCACCATCTATTTCCCTACAGTCTATATCTTCCATATCCTTTTCCACAGTAAATACTGATGCAAAATACTCATTTACTTTCTCCCCATTTTCTGCGGCTCCATACAAAGTCCACCTTGCTGATCTTTGAGGGGCCCTATTCTCTCCCTAGTTGCCCTTTTGTCTTTAATGTATTTGTAAAAACTATTTGGATTCTCCTTGGTACAATTGCAACATTTAAGAGGCATTTGGATGGGTGTATGAATAGGAAGGGTTTGGAGGGATATGGGCCGGGTGCTGGCAGGTGGGACTAGATTGGGTTGGGATATCTGGTCGGCATGGACAGGTTGGACCGAAGGGTCTGTTTCCATGCTGTACATCTCTATGATTCTATGACTCTACTTGCCAAAGCTATCTCATGTCCCCTTTTTGCCCTCCTGATTTCCCTCTTAAATATCCTCCTACTTCCTTTATACTCTTCTAAAGATTCACTCGATCTATCCTGTCTATAACTTACATATGCTTCCTTCTTTTTCTTAACCAAACACTCAATTTCTTTAGTCATCCAGCATTCCCTACACCTACCAGCCTTTCCTTTCACCCTAACAGGAATATACTTTCTCTGGATTCTCGTTATCTCATTTCTGAAGGCTTCCCATTTTCCAGCCATCCCTTTACCTGCAAACATCTGCTTCCAATCAACTTTCGAACGTTCTTGCCTAATACCGTCAAAATTGGCCTTTCTCCAGTTTAGAACTTCAACTTTTAGATCTGGTCTATCCTTTTCCATCACTATTTTAAATCTAATAGAATTATGGTTGCTGGCCCCAAAGTGCTCCCCCACTGACACCTCAGTCACCTGTCCTGCCTTATTTCCCAAGAGTAGGTCAAGTTTTGCACCTTCTCTAGTAGGTATATCCACATACTGAATCAGAAAATTGTCTTGTACACACTTAACAAATTCCTCTCCATCTAAACCTTTAACACTACGGCAGTCCCAGTCGATGTTTGGAAAGTTAAAATCCCCAACCATAACCTCCCTATTTTTATTACAGATAGCTGAGATCTCCTTGCAAGTTTGCTTCTCAATTTCCCTCTGACTATTGGGGGGTCTATAATACAATCTCAATAAGGTTATCATCCCTTTCTTATTTCTCAGTTCCACCCAAATAACTTCCCTGGATGTATTTCCGGGAATATCCTCCCCCAGCACAGCTGTAATGCTGTCCCTTATCAAAAATGCCACTCCACCTCCTCTCTTGCCTCCCTTTCTATCCTTCCTGTAGCATTTGTATCCTGTAACATTAAGCTGCCAGTCCTGCCCATCCCTGAGCCATAATTGCTATGATATCCCAGTCCCATGTTCCTAACCATGCCCTGAGTTTATTTGCCTTCCCAGTTTGGCCCCTTGCATTGAAATAAATGCAGTTTAATTTATTAGTCCTACCTTGTTCCTGCCTGCCCTGACTGTTTGGCTCTTTTCTGTTCTCAACTGTACCAGTCTCAGATTGATCTCTTACCTCACTATCTTCCTGGGTCCCACACCCCCACCTTACTAGTTTAAATCCTCCCAAGCAACTCTTGCAAATTTCCCTTCCAGTATATTAGTCCCCTTCCAATTTAGGTGCAATCCGTCCTTCTACCCCAAAAGAGATTCCAATGATCCAAAAATGTGAATTCTTCCCCCATACACCAGCTCCTTAGCCATGAATTTATCTGCTCTATTCTCCTATTCCTGCCCTCGTAGCACTGGGAATAATCCAAATATTACTACTCTCGAGGACCTCCTTTTTACATTTCTGCCTAACCCTCTGTAATCTCCCTTCAGAATCTCAACCTTTTCCCTTCCTATGTCGTTGGTTCCAATGTGGACAATGACCTCTTGCTGGCCCCTCTCCCCCATGAGAACATTCTGCACCCTCTCGGAGACATCCTTGATCATGGCACCAGGGAAGCATTCTGCTTTTTCACTGCTGGCCACAGAAACATCTGTCTGTACCTCAAATTAGAGAATCCCCTAACACAATTGATCTCTTGGAACCCGACATACCCCTCGTTGCATTAGAGCCAGTCTCAACACCAGAAACTTGGCTGTTCGTGCTATGTTCCCCTGAGAATCCATCACCCTCTACATTTTCCAAAACAGCATACCTGTTTGAAATGGGTTAAACAACAGAATCAATTTTAATTTGTAAATTTTGGCTCGTCTCTTTGTAGTTGATGTTTGGAGGGGGTGGGAGGGGAGCACATCCGTGCCAGGAAGAAAAGACTGCAGTGAACCTCAGAGAATTTTAACCTTTAGCCCCTATCTTGATATTTTGGCATCTGTCTCCCATCCATAAGTGGTAGGAATGGCACTAAGGCCAGTAGGTCAGAGCCGTCCTGGTGGCTGGAGTCCATCTCAATTGGGAAGTGGTGATGGGTGTGAGGTATTTTGAAACAGATGCTAGTGGAAAGGGGAAAGAAAGAGACTCCCAAGAAATCTTCAGAATCTGGCTGAGATCCTTTGAAGAAATCCTTGGGTTCTGAACAAGCATTCCTGGTATACCTAAAGCTTCTTCCCAAATGTTAAAATAAAGACCTTAAGAATCTGTAAGTTTCTTGGTGAATTTGCCTTCCTGAGTTGCAAGGCAGAATGAAATGCTTTCCCATGTGTTGGGTTTGGTGGCAGGAAATTTTTCGATTGGCTGGAGGGAAAATAGTGGGAAGGTTCATGGATAGCCCTCCCACTCGGCCACCAATTGAAGCCTTGAATCGAGGGCCTCCTCCTGCTGCTGCTGCTGGTATGAACCCAATGGTAGGTGAGGGGTTCACCCAGCAGGAGGCATGACCATGCAGAATGTGGAGAGTTTGCTCGTGGGGCTCCACTATTCAAAGGCATTTAGTGCCTGATTATGAAAGGCTTGCTGCTAAACTTCAACCCTCTGCTGCTGACCCTACATCACCTCCCCTATAATCCTCCCACTCTATCTCCCACTCTAATCTTTCCTGCTATAAGTGTGAGGCCTCAGGTGGGGCTGTTGAACATCAAGGAGCTGAAGGCCTCTGACTGCAATTTTTGGCTGTCAGGATTTCTGCCCTCACAATGCTTTAGGTTGCGGCAAGACCACCCAAGACCCCGTTGGGCATGTGAGTGGCCCAAGGGGCAATGAGAGTGGTGCTGGAAAAGCACAGCCAGTCAGGCAGCATCCGAGGAGCAGGAGAATCGAAGTTTTGAGCATAAGTCTTTCATCAGGAATGAGGCTTATGCTCGCAACATCGTTTCTCCTGCTCCTCGGATGCTGCCTGACCGGCTGTGTTTTTCCAGCACCACACTCTTCGACTTTGATCTTCAGCATCTGCAGTCCTCACTTTCTCCAAGAGGCAACGAGCCTTCCTAAAAGGAGGCAATGTGGGGATCTCTCTTGGTCTTCTGTAACAACAGGAACGGCATCAGGAAAGAAGTGGCAGCCTGTCTGTCAAACACCCAGTCAAAGCCTTGTAAAGGAGGAGGTACAGGTGAAAGATGGCAGATAGGGCATTGTGTTGTGAGAGTTGCAGGGAAGGAGAAGTGGGGATAGGTAGTGAGGGTGACTCAATAGACTCCATTCTTCCCAATGCAGGGTCCCTTAATCAGGCGCTGAAGTGACTTTGAAAAAAGACACTCCAAATTCCTGGGATGAAGGCCAGCATTTATTGCCCATCCCAGGGGACAGTTAAAAGTCAACCACATTGCTGTGGATCTGGAATAAAATGGAGTCCAGACTGGGTAAGGATGGCAGTTACCTTTCCTGAAGGGCATTAGTGAACCAGACAGGTTTATGGTCATCAGTAGACTCTTAATTCCGGGTTCTTATTGAATTCTAATTCCACCATCTGCCATGGCAAGATTTGAACCTGGGTGCTCAGAACATTACCTGTTATAGTAGCCATGATATTATGACAGGCATCAAGTGACCAGATGTAGTGTCACTGTTGTCACTTCTCTTCATTTAGATCTAACAGTGGAATGCTGAAATAAAATTAACAGATTGGCAGTCCAATGATAATACACTAGGCCATCACCTCCCCTACATCATCAAAGCAGACAACCAAGAATGCAATTTCCAGCTACTTGCCACACCTGCAGATGCATCAGGAAATGATTCAGCCCATTCCTTTCGACTCACTCATTCTGAAAATATGAATAATAAATATAGCTATCTGGCTAAGATTCTTCAGGAAGTGATGAATGAGAGGAAGAAACAGTATTCCATAATTGCTTTTGTGGATTTCAAATTGCTACTACTGCAAGTTGGCTTATATAAAATATCAATTAAGTTTATGTTTATAATGCCATTAGTCAAGTTCTTATTTCAGTATAAATAAAAGATGATGGCTAATTTAATGAACCTATAAGCATCACAATAATTCTTTGTCACAGGCCAATATGTAAAACAAACACAGGACTCAGCAATACATGTTTAAAGCAACTAATAATTTAAATTACTTATAATGTTCACTAATTTTTCACCTCAGAGAATCTCTAACATTGGGATCATTGTGTTCCAAAGTCAGTACTTGAAAAATTGGTTGCAGGCTCAACCCATGACTGCAGTCAGTAATAGATCTGCTTGTCTTTCTGTGAGCAATAAAAGGGCACTGGAGTGTACAGCCGTTAATGTTATACCTTGATTCACAATGCATAGTACCTAAAATTTGTTTTGCAACCACCTTAATTAACCAAATGTCAGACTTGTTAAATACCGTACAATGGCTGTGATTCAGTGTCAGAGGACAGGTCTGATACCAGACTTTCACCAATTGGTTTCTTAATGTGAAAGGATGCTATGAGAATGGAAAGATCACAACCAAAAATTAAAGTATGCTCGAGTTATTTCTCACTAACAAAGTGAAGACTTACAAGTAACTTGATAGAGATCTTTAAAATAATGAAGGTGTTCATTCACGAAGAGAACAATTTCCTTTTGAGGAGTTTTCAAAAGCCGAAGGCCAGAATTATAAAGGAGCGGCCGACAAATCAAGTAAGGACCTCAGGGGAAACCTCTTTATATAAATAGTAGCAACACTGACTAAATAGTTTAGAAGCAGTTAGGGTGAACCTAGCTAGGTGTATTGTGAAGAAAAGAAGTTTGTATTGATGTGGTTAGATGAGGGAAAATGGGAGATATCTTATGTGGTTCAATGGAACTCCATGATACTATAGCAGGTACAAAGTGACCAGATGTAGCTCCACTGTTCTTGCTTCTCTTTATTCCACTTTTCCATCAGTAGAAATGCTGAAACAAAATGAAACATTCAAAAACTCTGCAATCATCTTGATCTGTACCCTTTTCTGCCATTAATTCACTCTTGACCCTTCTGTTCATGTAAGTAATATTCCAACACCAGCCTTCATTTACTGTGAAAAGCCACTAAACTTGCTCACTGCTTTTACTCTGAATAATCTCTCTAAACTGGGAAAAAAAATCATGTTTGTGCATTGTCAAATTTCTGTATTATGTTGCAAATGACCATAGATTAAAAAAAACATTTTAAAGGTCTTTTTGACAATATCCCAACTTCTATCTTAATGTATAATAGATGGTAATTTATACAGTGATACATCCATGACACCATCAGTTACATGCAAGAGTCTGAGGAGAGAGAAGGCATAGTTTGAAATAGAGAGAGATGTAATTAACAGAATTATAGAATGTACTGTAGTCAATAAAAACAAGTTTTACAGAAATCTTTAGGAAACATTAGTCGCTCTTTATTTTTATAGATATTTTTATTAGAAATTTAACATTTTTACAAGTTTACAAAAATAAACAAAACTCTCAGATATAAACATTGATATACAATTAGCTCAAATATACAATAGCCAAAATTTAACAAAAAAACAAAAAAAACGAACAAGAAGAAAAAAAACAAACAAAATTCAACTATCTACTAATCTAACCTACAAGTAACCAGAGTGTATATTTAAGTCTCTTACATGCTCGGAATGTGTTAACATCAGATATGATAAAACCCGTATTCGTGCGGGATTCCTCCCCCGAGGGGCCGCGGACCAGCCAGGTTTGTAATCTCAATTAAATAAAAGCCCTTGTTAGGATAGCCGAAATATCTGTATTTATGTAATTCAAAAAGGGCTGCCATATTTTATAAAATAATTCGGTCTTTCGGTGCACCATATTTGTAAGGAAGTCAAGGGGAATACATTCCATAATTAATCTGTGCCAATTTGAAAGTATTGGTCACTCTTAAGTAGATGGCATTTTGCCTTTAACAGATGCGTTCTCTGCTTTTATTTCAAAGGGTGAGTGGTTGTCACAGTGGTGCTAAAATGTCTCCTTCAGGCAGGCAATTGATAAACAGCCTTTGAGTTCCCCCTGGATGTTTCCTTTTCAAAGTCAAAAGAATCTTGAATGGGGTCAGGGCTCATCCAGACCCAGGATAGCTTTTAGTTTTGCTTTCAGTTAGAAGAAGGCTTTCTGCTGGCTGCCGAGCTAAAAACTTGAATTCCAGCTGCTGGAATGAAATCTTAGACAGAGAGGCTTCCTCTTAAAAATCAGAAGAGGCATATTGTTTCTTTCTTCTGGATTGGCGAGAGACCAGCACATGAGAACCACATGTTTTGCTGGATTGCATTTTTGTCAAAGGGTGTGTTTGTGAGATGCTGCTACATTGGAATAGATGACCATTAGTGGTTAAATGATACATTATTTCAATGTATTTCATCAAGTATTTCAATAGATTTAAAGTTATACCTTTTTTTGTATTTGAATTATGTTGGAAAAATAAAGGGTATTTTAAATAAAGTCAAGTGGTGAACCAATCAAACCACATCTGGAACAATATAAATACAAAATACAAAATATAAATACAGAACAAAATAAATGAAAAAGTTATGGTCTAAGCTATCTTCTTACAATCTTAAAATACTTAGCGGGTGAGAGTGGGGGGTGCACTCTGGTCTGCTCCATAACAATATGGTGATATATCCATGACACCAGCAACTATATGTAAAAGTCTGAGAAAATGGAGAAATAGTCTGTACTAGAGAGAGATATGTTTACCTAGAATATAGATCATCTTATTGTATATAAAGTCAAGTTTTCAAGAAATCTATTGGAGATATTAGTCACGCTTAAGCAGAGAGAAGGGTTCCTGATATGAACAGCCATGGTGGCTCAGTGGTTAACAATGCTGCCTCACAGCACCAGTGTCCCAGGTTCGATTCCAGCCTCGGGCAACTGTCTGTGTGGGGTTTGCACATTCTCCCCGTGTCTGCGTGGGTTTCCTCCGGGTGCTCTGGTTTCCTCCCACAGTCATAAAGATGTGCAGGTCAGGTGAATTGGCCATGCTAAATTTCCCATAGTGTTAGGTGCATTAGTCAAAGGGAAATGGGTCTGGGTGGGTTACTCTTCGGAGGGTCGGTGTGGGCTGGTTGGGCTGAAGGGCCTGTTTCCACACTGTAGGGAATCTAATCTAACTCCTGAGGAGACATTGATTGTTGTTCATGTGAGACAAGACCACAAACCAGTGGCAGTGTTAGTAATACCATATTGATGGCCATCAACAAAACCTATGGAGAAATGTTGAAAAAAGACTTCATTCAAATAGCATTCAACATGGAAGCAAACCACACATTAATGTCATAGAACCATAGAGATCCACAACACTGAAAATGCCCTTCAGTCCATTATGTCCATGTCGGTCAGAAACAGCAACCTAACTATTATAATCCCATTTTCCAGCACTTTTCCCAGAAGGCTTGTATATTTTAAAAATCTATGCCTTGACTAATAAAGGCAAGTATACCATATGTCTTCTTAACCACTTTATCCACCTGCCCTGATACCTTAAGGGATTGGTGTTCATGCACACCAAGGTTTCTCTGATCTTCAGTGCTTCCCAGGGTCCTACGGTTCATGATGTGTTCCCTTACCTTGTTGTTCACCCCAAATGAATCACCCTGAAGAAATTCCTCCTCATCTCAATCTTAAATTGGCACCCCTTTATCATGAGACTATGCCATCTGATCCTAGACTTTCCAATGATGGGAAACATCCTCTCAGCATTTACCCTGTCAAGCTCCTTAAGAATCCTATATGTTTCAATGAGATTATCTTTCAGTCTTCCGGTGAATAAAGTCCAAAACTGGGGAACCTTTGCTCCCATAATACTCCCTCCATATCAGTAACCACCCTTGTAAATGTTCTCTAAACTCCAATGAAATAATATATTTACTTAAATAAGGGGACCAAAACTGAAAGTGAGTAAATGTGAGTTGGGTTGGATTCTTTTCTGAGGGATAAATCATTTCCCATTATTTCTCTTGAGAAGTTGTTCTGCCTCAGTGAGGTAGTTTGCTGGAAATTGAGCCCTGTCATTCTTGAAATCATCGCAAAAGTGAAAGATTTAGAGTCATAGAGTCACAGAAATGTACAGCACAGAAACAGACCCTTCAGTTCAACTTGTCCATGTCAACCAGATATCCCAACCTAATCTAGTCCCATTTGCCAGCACTTGGCCCGTATCCCTCCAAACCCTTCCTATTCATAATCCCATCCAGCTGCCTTTTAACTGCTGTAATTGTACCAGCCTCCACCACTTCCTCTGGCAGCTGATTCCATACACGCACCACCCTCTGTCTCTTTTATATTTTTCTCCTCTCACCCTAAATCTATGCCCTCTACTTCTGGACTCCCCCATCCCAGGGAGAAGACTTTGTCTATTTATTCTATCCATGTCCCTCATAATTTTTTAAACCTCTATAAGGTCACCTCTCAGCCTCCAACGCATCAGGGAAAACAGCCCCAGCCTATTCAGCCTCTCCCTATAGCTCAAATCCTCCAACTCTGGCAACATCCTTGTAAATCTTTTCTGAACCTTTTCAAGTTTCACATCATCCTTCCAATAGGAAGGAGATCAGAATTGCATGCAAATTCCAAAAGTGGCCTAACCAATGTCCTGTACAGCTGCAACATGACCTCCCAACTCCCAATGCTCTAGCCAATAAAGGAAAGCATATCAAATGCCTTCTTCACTATCCTATCTACCTGCGGCTCTACTATCAAGCAACTATGAACCTGCACTCTGTGGTCTCTTGTTTCAGCAACACTCCCCCAGGACCTTACCATTCAGTGTATTCTCCAAGCTATATGTGTTTTAGAGCCTGCTTGAGAGAATGCATGGGCCAGGTTTGTGTACTTAACACAAATAGCTATTTGTCATGAATAAATAGACTCTAGCTACAGATGAACATTTATGAACCATCAACATGTAGTTATACTAGTTTAAACTTTAATACCCTTATAAAAATTTCTCTACAAAAGACTAGACAATCACAGATAGACACAAAAAAAGGGTATAACGGGCAGAGGGAAGAATGAGGAAGGCAGTTCGATGGTCCATGTCGACAGGGTTCACTGATTTGATCCCTTTGACCACTCAGAACGTGCTGCACCTTGATCTTCTCTTTCCAGGTACTTTCACTTGCTTGCAGGAGGCACAGAACAACTGGTTCACATTTATAAAATCTCTGACTTATTGATTGAGAGCCACAGGTTACAGCAACTGATGATGGGGCATTAACTAGCTTTCTTCAGGCTTGAGGTGTTTTCTACTGCAGAGAAAAGAATAGATCCTTCCTTTTTGGAGTTATGATGGATTCTGACCATTTACACACACAAGCCGCTCAGCTACCCAAGAGCCAATCACAAAATTGTTGCCAGGCAGAAGGCCTTTGTCATTGACAATTGTTCACCACAAAACAGACCAATCAGCTACTTGTTCCAAGCTGAATGTCCCTTTGTACACACCCCCAGCACCAGCTTGTCTGCAGTAACCTCACCTCAGTGCTTGAACAAACAGCAATTTAAACAGCACTTACAATAAGTGTTAGGTAATTTTCTTTTTACAAAATGTGAAATCCTTGGATTTTAAAATGGTTCATTTTGTATTTCTGTTCACAACCAAAAATACAGTAAATTGGAAAGATATGGTCTTTAGAAAGTCTTGGGAACTTAAATTTCTGATGCTACAATTTTACATGCTGAACATTAGATTTCAATGTCCTTTTGAGGAGAAAAAGTGTGGCACTTTTAGCATAAGCATCTAAGATCATAATAAAATCAATGTGAGCGGCAACAAGAAATATAGATTGGAGCTAAAGTAAACACTATGAATTTATAACAGGCGTTGGCCAATTGTAACTCAAACAGGTTTCACCATTCAATTTGATCTTTACTGATCAACCCAATTTACTCCTTACTCTCTTGGTAGCCTTACCTATTAAGTGGAGTGATTTCTGTTATGAAAGTTTCAAATTGACCCATGTCAACATCTTTTCAAAAATATCTTCTGGATTACCGATGTTTTTTGAAGTGATCAAAAACATCATAGTTTCACTTTTTAACTGAGTGAATGAAATCTAGCTTTCAAAGATTCTGACAAAACAAGTAACTAGTCATAGTCTATTGGCATCTTTTAGACAGGGACAACTGGTTTTGTATAGCTTACAGGGCACTACACAAACAGGAGACAATACAAGGAGACATCTAAATGAGCTATTGTAAGATTATGGTTTTCCACCAATTATTTTCCTGATATTTAAGTGGTTTGAATTGCTCCCAGATCCCTGGTCTGGACACAGGACTTATTTATGGGGATGTGAATGAAGAGACACTAAACAGGTGTTTAAGCACAAAAGAATCTCTGTGTTTATTTGAGGTACAAAAAAAGGTAATTATAACATAAGAAATTGGAAATTCAGTAAATTCTAATAAGTTATTATCAAGAATGCACAGGAATACACTAGTACTTACAATTACTCTATGGGAAGAAATTACCACTATTAGACATTATTTACTGACATACAGAAAACAAACAGTGTTTACATTTACACTCTCAATCAGAATTTCTACCCATTGGGTCCCAATACCCTGGCATCATCCGCCTTCCTTTCCCTGCTAGCTAGGCCAGAACTTTAGGGTCTCAGGAGCTTATGCTCACCACTCATTGGTTTTGAACCTTACCTGATGAAGGAGCAATGCTCTGAAAGCTTTTATTTTTAAATAAACTTGGTGGACTATAATCTGGTGTTGTGTGACTTCTGATTATGTTGGGGAACATACATATCACTAGACGTAATTATCAGCTTAAATTCCAATCAGAATGGTGCCAAGTAGGAGTTAAAATGACACCAATAGCCATTTTGGAAAGAATTTTAATGGGATTGACCTGCTTTAGCAGTGGGGGTGGAATAGCAGTGGGTCAGGAATCCAATCATTGCAGAATAAGACTTTGCTGTGGATGTTTATTAATTACAGTACGATGCTGCTTCAGGGATTCTCTAACAATCAAATAGTGTGTGAATAATCAAGGAGGTGATGGCCTACTGGTATTATTGCGGGATAATGAATCCAGAAACACCTGATTTGGAGGTACGGATTCAAATCCTGCCATGGCAGATGATGACATTTGAAATCAACAACTAATCTGGAGCTGAGCCTAATGATGACTATGAAACCATTCTTAATTGGCTCATTAATGTCCTTTAGGGAAGGAAACTGCCATCCTTATCTGATCTGGCCCACATGTGACTCCAAACCCAAAGCAATATGGTGTTGACTCTTAACCGCCCTCTGGACATTTAGTAATGGGTAATAAAATGCTGGCATAGCCAGAGAAGCCTGTATCTAATGAATGAATTTTAAAAATGATTTGCACACTGGTATTGACATACTGAGCATCTTTGATTGGCAAAATGTAGTGGGGTATTTAAATAGATGCAAAATTTAAAAATTCAAATCTCACTCTCCAGATAGCCAGGCAGATTATTGTATCTGCACCTCTAATTCTGGGTCTCAGGGAAAACTGACCCCTATTTCTGTAAAGGTAGGCTGTATCAAATATAAGGAGAAAGTGAGGACTGCAGATGCTGGAGATCAGAGCTGAAAATGTGTTGCTGGAAAAGCGCAGCAGGTCAGGCAGCATCCAAGGAACAGGAGAATCGACGTTCGGGCATAAGCATTCCTGAAGAAGGGCTTATGCCCGAAACGTTGATTCTCCTGTTCCTTGGATGCTGCCTGACCTGCTGCGCTTTTCCAGCAACACATTTTCATCTTTGTATCAAATACAACTATTGAATGAAAATAACTGAGCCATTTTCCAAATGTTATTCCATATTCATTGTCTAAATGGCTGCCGTGATATTATGAATGTTGATTATAAACCTTCATTTATCAGGATGAAATACATTTCATAGTTACAAATGTCTTTGTCATTTCCAATTTGAACGTCAAATGGACAAAGTACTGGCATTTTTATTGGACTGCTCTGTAATTTGCATCTTTACAAAATTGTGTGGAATATGAGTCGACCTTTAGGTCATGCTCATCTCAAATGGAAAAGAGCAATTTGTATTTTAGGAATTAAAAAGAAAGCATGTGAGGCAGGTGACTCAGCCACAGCTGGGAAGCTATTGACTGCCTGTGTGCACTGCCTGCTGAGGCTTATCAGGGAGAAACGCAAGCTTCAGGGTCTTTTCACTGAATACATGATGCTTTGTATTCCAACGATGGTGAAGACATAACACAGCGACGCGGAGAAAATTGTTATCAGCAGTGAACAGATGGCCTGCATCAGCACGCGGTTCATCATCTCCCACCTGTTGATCACACTTTGGAGCCAAAGAAATAATTGTCCAGCAATTTGAAAGTAGCAGATTATGATCTGAGAGGAATCTTTGAGAAATGAAGCATGTTGTCCATTGATCTTCATGCTTGGAAAACATCTCAAAAACATTGCATGAGGTAAACTGCTATTCAGTGAGATGCAGATTTAAGTCATTGCAGCAATTTAAATGTGTACACTGCAATGTGCAGCACTGGCTGATAATAGAATCTTCCTTTCACTATTATAATTATCATTTCACATGCGATATTTACAGTGACGATCAATAATCTTATTCTTGACCAATTACATTATCCAATATTTTGTTTAAAATGCCTACAACATTTTGTCTGAGTCCAATAACTGTGAAACTAATCAAGGTGCCACTGAGGAAACAAAAACAACCAAAGGCTTCTGCTATTATTTGGAGGCAGCTTTGATCAGACAGGAACAGTGGCAAACAGGAGGCATTGTGCAGATTCGTTTACGTCCAAACTTCTCAATGTGGCCATCATTATCTCTGAGACAGGAGCTGTTGCCTGTGCAGTCCGACTGCCTTTGGGGGAAATCGGATGCAGAGGTAACACTTCCTGCATTCCTTCGATTATCAAAAGGAAAACGGCTATTGGAAAAGAAAACAAGACAACTCTGACCCAACAAGTCGAATAATAGGAATGAAATGCAGATAACCCTTGTGATTTATGGAAGTGGAAGCACTATTGGGGGCATTTAATGTGAAGATGGTTGCTTTGCACATCTTTTTCAGTGAACATTAAATAATTGGGATCTGTGCAATGTGCCTCAATGAAAACGACCTAGTCCCTCCAAAGACTGACAGCTGATGTGAAGAACATGGTGGGCCTAATTTTTAAAAAAAGCTGCTTGCTACACTTAGCTGGTAATGTTGTGTATAGACTGATGGCTGGCTGCCCTTTGCCCACTTATTCCAAAACGAAGCTTTTACAGATTCTTATAGTGTGAGATTAAACCATTTGGCTCATCATGACTGAGCTGGATATCAGAGTCCCATTTTTCAGCTCACTCCTCATGATCTGCAAAGTTTCCTTTTTTAGAAGGCAATTTTCTAAGAAGGTAACTGATTGTATTTTACCTGCCATAGAGAGACTGGCTGGGAGGTGGGAGGCCTGGTAAAATGATGGCAGAGTTGTTAGGAGAAGGGTTAGAGATAGTCCCTCTGATTTAGGATACACCCGATGGCATGATTGGCAGTGGGCATAGCTACTCACTTCCAGTTGGTGGGCTGCCAATTGACCAAGTAACAGACAGTTCCCATTGTACAACTAACACAATAAGCTCTTTAGCATGGTTAAACCATGACAATGCCAAGTTATTAAGGGTGACTTTCCTCAATAGCATTCTTCTCTCCCTTCCCCCTCCCCCGTGGCTCACTTTTGATGGTTTGCATTGCTGGTAATGGGCTTTGCTTATAAAAATTTAATTGGACATAGAGATGATTACTGATGGGGGTTATACTGTATAAGATTATTCAAATATCTTTAAAATAGACAAGTGCTCCAAAGCATCCGAGAACCCATTCAATATAGAGACTGTCAGCTATTACTGTCCTTCTGCAAACATCATGATTTATTAGTTGTTGGGATTGAAGTTATCTATTTTCTGGTCTTTTCCTAGCTTAATGTGATCATGTCAAACCATCAATTATAGCCATCAAGCACCTTTTCCATTTGATTCATTTTGACACAAAGGTATTGATGAAAAGAAAGCAAATCCATCCAGGACAGATATTGATTATTGCTGTGTTCTGAACAGCTAGCTATGTGTATCAGTCATCTTCGTAACTGAAACAGTAAGTAGAAACTAAGTCTGAAATCAGTGTTGTAGCATTTTTTGTGACCCTAAAAGGCTTCCAAATGGAAGAGTGCAACACCTGAATAACCCCGACGCCTCATGCACTTTTAAGTAAAACATGAAAAATAGATCTCAGAGACAGGAGAAGATTGTCAAAAATGTGGGTTTTTGTGTGTGTATCCACTACAATTTTCACTACAAACCCATTGATGCCTACAGTTATCTTGACTCTTTATCCTCACACCTTTGTTCCTGTATAGACTCTATTCCATTCTGCCCATTCCTCTGCCTCCATCACAACCATTCCAATGATTCCAACTTCAACAAGGGGGCATCCGAAATGTCCATTTTCATCCTCATTTGAAGGTTTCCCAATACTGTAGTTGACAGTGCCGTCAGCCTGGTCTGACCCATCTCCCACACTTCAGCCCTCATCTCCACTCTTTCCTCCTGCAACAGTAATAGGGTCCCTCTTGTTCTCACTATCCCACCAGCATCCACATTCAAAGAATCATTAGCCACCATTTCCAACAACTCTAGTGGGATGCCACCACCAGACACATATTCCCATCCTCTTCCTTGTCTGCTTTCTGCACACACTGTTCCTTCTGGGACACCCTGGTCCATTCCTCCTTCACTCTCACCACCCAACCCCTCCCATTCCCCCCCTCCCCACAGCCTCATGGTGCCTTGCCCTGCAATCGCCATTTACCTCCTCCCTCCTCAGTATCCAAGTGCCCACACACCTTCTGGGTGAAGCAATGGTTGTTCTACACTCAATCTAGTCTACTGCATTTGCTGCTCAGAATGTGGTCTCCTCTACATTGGGGAAACAAAATGTAGACTTGATGACCATTTTGTAGAACAACTACGTTCTCTCCACAAAAGAAAAAGACCCTGAGCTTCTGGTTGCCTGTCACCTCAATACACCATCTTGTTCCCGGCCAAATCTCTGTCACAGGCTTGCTGCAATGCCCCAGTAAAGCTCAGAGCAAGTTAGAAGGACAACATTTTATTTTCTGCTTGGGAACACTGCAGCCTTCTGGACTAAATCTCAAGTTCAACAATTTCAGGGCTTGAGACCATGTCCTTATCCCAAACCCCACACACCAGGCCATGTCACCCCATGGCTGCTACCACACACTACCTATTGCATGTTACTCATAGTCCCCATTAGCAGCTATTCATTTTCCCAGACTGTTCTTTGGCTGTCAAACTGTTTTTTATAATTTCTTTGGACTCTAGCTCACCTATTATTTACTCTGACCCTTCCTCCACCCCATCTTCTACACAAATATCAACCTTTTTCTAGCAACGATCAATTTGGAGGGAGGGTCACTGGACCCAAAATGTTATCTCTGATTTCTCTGCACAGATGCTGCCAGACCTGCTGAGCTTTTCCAGCAATTTCTATTTCTGTTTCTGATTTCCAGTATTTGCAGTTCTTTCTTTTTTTGTGTGTGGAAATGAGGGAAATGACTGTCCCTGGCCAGTTGGGATGCAACAAAGATTCAGTTTCCTGGGTCTTTCAATGAGATGATTGTTCTAGCATGAGAGGTTGAGTTTAGAAAAATGGCAAGTGGTCATATTGAACTGTTTTATTCTTAGAGTACAGATTGGATGGGGAGGTGGTGGAATCATAGTGATATCACTCCAGGAGCCCACATTAATGGTCTGGAAACATGGCTTCAATTCCCATCATAGTATGAAGAACTTGTTAAAATAGTGGCTAACACTAAGCAATGGGCATAAAAGTTTATCAGATTCGTTAATGCCGTTTTGAAAACAAAATCTGTTGTGCTCACTTAGTCTGATTCCAGAATCCTCGGGCCATTCCAAAGTAGTGATGCTACACCATCAGCAGGGTTTGTTCCTGATGGGAGTCAGAGAGACAGTGAAAGAGCGAGAGAGAGAAATAAACCATTGAGAGCACTGGGACCAGCTGGAATGATTCTTAGTTCTTAACATCCCCATGAACAGTTGACCTAATCCCTCATGCTATGTCCTGCTCCCAAGCACAGCATCTGATTCCAATCCGGTTATCAGCAAGGTAGTAGCAGCAATGGAGTCGGCAACTCCTGGTTGCAGGGTGAGTATGGGTCCAGCACAGGACCTGACATTGGTGTCAGTGTTGACAAGGTGGCTCCAGTAATAAAGAGATGGCACCTAACAAGTGAGTCGAAGATTGGTGGGTCCGGTGTAGGTGGCGGTGAGGTGGTGGAGGAGGGATAGTGGTGTGGATATCACTGATGATCGGGCTCAGGGATCATGGTGAAGGCAGCGGAACAAAGATGGACTCTCTTTCAGTTGTATCTCCTTATTTTCATTCTTAAACTATTCTAAATGGCATCAGTTGAAGCTTTTCACTGTATTTTACTGTACTATTCACTGTAAAGTAAATGTGACAATAAATCATTCAAATTCAAAGAGGTTGATTCTTAGCTACTACTTAGTTTCATCAAACTGCCAAGAAACTTGAAAGAAATGAATGACCATTTGGCATTAACCTTTGCAGCAGAAATGACAATAGCACACCCAGCCCTATCAAAGTCCTCCTTACTAATGGCTGGAGCTTGTGATAAAATTGAGAAAGTAGAGTCTAATCAAGCAACAGCTGGATATTATCAAACTCAATGCATCATAACATACGAATAATGACTTAGCACCAACATTGCCATCCCTGTCCCCCTCCCCATCCATAGGAATGTTCTGGCCACCAGATTTGGTGGCAGTTTAGTATGCAGTTGGGAGGGGTCTTATACATTTAGGTAAACATAGAGTGATAACATTAGAATAAGCAGCTGAGAGTGTCAATGGTGCAGAATATACTCTGGATGGTGGACTTCCAATATCCTTTCCCAGTTTTGGCTCATTAGTAGCATTAATGACTGAGCTGGATGAATTCTGAAGGACAATTTTGCTAAACTGGGTCTGAACCAGGTGGTGAAGAAACCATCAGGAGGGGAATAATAAATGACAACTTGCCCTCACCAATCTACCTACAGCAGATGCATCTATTCAAAATGGTATCAGTAGGAGTGACATCCTTGTGGAAACAAAATGCTGCCTTCACATTGTGATTATCCTCCATCATATTGTGTGGCACTACTGTCATGCTAAATGGGATACATTTAGAACAGATCCAGCAACTTAAGGCATGAGACATTTTGGGCCAGGAGATTCCAACCACAGTCTGTAACCTCATGGCCTGGCATATGCCATTACCATCAGGCTGGGAGATCACCCCTGATTCAGTGAAAAATTCAGGAGGGCATTCCAACAGAAGCACCAGACATACCGAAAAACAAGGTGTCAACCTGCTGAAGTTACAATGTGAGACTACATGTCAAATGACAGCGTGGAAAAGATAGGGCTAAGTTATCCCACAACTGGTTGATCAGATGTAAGCAGTGCAAGTCTGGACAACCAGTCAAGGATGGTGATAGAGAATTAAATAATTCACAGGCAGTAGAGGTTCTGAAAATATCTCCATCCTCAATGTTGAGGAAAATATATGCAAAAAAAAGGCTGAAGCATTTACACCAGTCAGAAGATGATGAAGAAGTGGATTATCCCCCGAGAAGTACAATCGCATAAGGACCTTAGGAATTGTACAACTTGCAGGTTCTTCTCAGGGCCACAGTCATCCTGATTAGAGCTACATCACCATTCCTTCACTGTGGCTGTGTCAAAATCCTGAAATTCTCTTCCTAATAGCACTGCAGGTGGTTCTGTACCCCATGGACTGCAATGGTTCATGCAGCTCTCTCACCATCACTTTCTCAGAATGATTAGGGATAAGCAGTAAATATTGATTTAACAAATTATGCTAGTATTCTGTGAATTGATGCATTTTATCAGTTTTTTCCCATGCCTAGTGAGGCCAGGAGCAGGGGGCGTAGTCTCAGGCAGAAGGTTAATTATTTATCATAAATAATGAGGAATTTCTTCACTGAGGATTTCTTCAATGAGGATTGTGAATCTTCAGAATTCTCCAACCCCCCCCCCCCAGAGATGCTCAGTTGTTCAGTATACTCAAGGATGAATTATACTGATCAGGCAGATCAGATTTTTGATTAGATGGATGAGGGTAAAGCAGTTGATGTGATGTATATGGTTTTCAGTGAGGCGTTTGATAAGGTTCCCCATGGTAGGCTATTGCACAAAGTACAGAGGCATGAGATTGAGGGTGATTTAGCAGATTGGATCAGAAGTTAGCTAGTTGAAAGAAGACAGAGGGTGTTGGTTGTTGGGCAGGAATCAAACCTGGGTCCCTGGTGCTGTGAGGCAGTAGTGCTAACCACTGAGTCACCATGCTGCCCATTAGAGAGAAGAAGGTTGAGAGGTGACTTAATTGAGACATATAAGATAATCAGAGGGTTAGATAGGGTTGACAATGAGAGCCTTTTTCTTCAGATGCTAGTGGCTAGCATGAGGAGACTTAGCTTTAAACTGAAGGGTGATAGATATAGGACAGATGTCAGAGGCAGTTTCTTTATTCAGAGAGTAGTA
Source organism: Chiloscyllium plagiosum (assembly GCF_037043375.1). NCBI lineage: Eukaryota > Metazoa > Chordata > Chondrichthyes > Orectolobiformes > Hemiscylliidae > Chiloscyllium > Chiloscyllium plagiosum. The sequence continues at coordinate 89,232,134 of NW_028270143.1, forward strand.
GGGACGTGGAACACACTGCCTGCAACAGTAGTAGGCTCGCCGACTTTAAGGGCACTTAAACGGTATTAGATAAACATATGAATGAGAATGGAATAGTGTAGGATAGATGGGCTTCAGATTGGTTCCACAGGTCGGCGCAACATCGAGGGCCAAAGGACCTGTACTGCGCTGTAATGTTCTATGTTCTAAATTCTATTAAGCAGAGAAGTGGTGTCTCGATCAAAGGTCAGCTGTTGTCATATTGAAAGGTGGAGCTAGCTAAAAGGCCTACTGATACTCTTATTTCTTATCTTTCTTTGTGTGTTACCCTCTTCAGTACATCTATTTCAGATGGTCATTCAAAGTTACTAATATTGGTGTGTTTCTGGAATCGCGTGTAGACTAACCTAGCAGATTTACTTCCCTACATGTTCTTAGTGAGTCAGCTGGAAGTTTACAACAACTTCGTAAGCATCATTACTAATCCGAGTTTTATTTAATCCTTTAATTGAACTTAAATTACTAACCCATCCATCATAGGTTTTGGACACAAGTTCCTGATTCATTTGTTTCCATCAATGGGTTATCAATCCAGGAACTTAACCATTATGCTACCACAACCCCAGCTACTTATAATCATTTTGTATTGTTATTTTCAAACTAAAGTACCTCAAAAAAGATTTTTTGTATAACAAATATTATGTTTGTGACTATGATATATTTACTCAGTAATATTGCCTTTGGCTTGAATTTTATTTATATGCTAATATTTTCTAATTAGTAGTTAAGGCCGTATTTATTCTAATTACACATTTTGAAATAACCCCAAAAAAAGTTTACCCTTTTTAGATTGTATCACTGTTAAAGCTTTAAATTTAAAAATGCTTGTTTGATGCAAAATTTTTTGTAACGTATTTGTGAAGACTGGCTGTTCAAATTACTTTAATATTTTCTTGATGACATTATCTGCTTTATCACTTTTATACATGGAAGTGGAGACACTGTTTTCAAAAATATGTAAAACGATTACTTTAAATGTTCATTTGCAAATGTTAATTTATTATAAACAATATTCATCTATTTCCTTCAATTCACATAAGTTGAATTATTTAACATAAATTGAAATCATGAAATACAAACAATTGTATTCATTAATTTTTTAATTCAAGTTGCTTCATAGTTGTGTTTTTTGATCAAAGCAAAATGACTGAATTGGTAGAAACAATTATATATCATCCCCAAACACCACAAGACACAGTCACAGCTAAATAATTAATTTTGAGTGAAATCACCATTGTAATGTTGGTAACAATGAGATCAATCTGCCCACAGCACAGTATGAAGATTACGTATCTGTGTTGTGATGTTGGTCAAGGACGACGGATGACTGGGTAAGCAGAAGAATTTCATATTCTTCTATTGGAAAGTACTATAGGATCCCATGGACAGGTAAAACAGCTCAGCATCACATTCACTTGTCAGCCTAGATTATGCATTCAAGTTCTAAGAGAGACAATGACAAGATGACAATTAGAAAACTTTATTGCATGTTAGACAATATCCAATAGTGAAAGGCCTTAACATGTATAAGAATTTCCACAAATGCTGATATCCAAAACCTTAAATTACTTTCCAGAAAACACATTTAGTTGTGATGATTCAACCAGACTGTGATTTTGAAGTTATCATGTAAGGAATTTATAGTTTAAACTTCAGAAAGGAACACTCATCTTTTATATTCATTACATACCACACGTCTACATAATTACAATCCCTTTACTTTCTCCCACAATACATGCCCATGTTCCCATTATGCTGGGTAGCAAGTGCAAGTGACTGTTTCCAGGGACTTTCGAGAGTTTTCAGGGAATTTCTTAAGTCCACCTGCAAGAGTAAAGCAGTTAAGTCAGGTTGTTCTTGCCCTTAGTCATGTTGGGATGAATTTATAGAGCTACCTACATAAAATCTCTATTTAAGATTTTTTATTGATTTACAGGGAAGCCTGTAAACTGATCTCAAAAATGACTTTCACTCAACCACAGTATGAAGCACCGTGTTTTCAGGTGAATCTGGAAATCAACTTTTTTGACCCAACTTTCTTTCCTCTTAGAAGTAAATGGGCAGTTTATAGGTAATTGTTCATGACCCGTTATCTCCAATGCCTTTCTGGAATTTCAAAAGACTCAAATATTGATCCATTTCAAGTTTCCAAACATAAATACATTACACTTTTATCTCAGTAAAACAAAACATGTTTTCATCTGATCTCTATCAATCAAAACATCCAGGCCTACAGTCATGTAAGCTGCAAAACAAGTCCCATGACCTGCAACATTTCCCACCCTCAATTTGAAGCTATAATCCCAAAATGCAAAAATCTTATAAATCACATAATTGTAATGCTGATGTTTTCATTTACCTTAGATTGGTTTCAGTTTTTAGGTAGTGAACATTAGAAATTGTGGTCAAATAATTATTCTGGAATTTTGCTTGACTATAAATCTTATAGTTTTTAGGAATAATATTTCCTTTGGATAACTAGATATGTGAAGTGAAGTTCATGATATGAATATTTTGTGTAGCCTGAAGAAAGAGTTTGTTAGGTACTTCACATTATCCTTTTGTCTTCCATGTTTTCATTTTTCTTGTGTATTAAATAGTTGATCACTGAATCCTCTGCTTAATGGATAGTAGCCGGACATTGGAATCTACTGTTTGCATGAAACTGATGAGCTTTACAATAGTCATTAATCCTCTGTCCAAAGTAGAAAATGCTGTGTAAATAGGGCACATAAAATAAGTGAAGCAAATTTGTTTGCTTTAGAGCATGGGAGTAACTGTGCAGCAGAATTCATTGGTTTAGTCATTCATGCTCAATGGACAACTTGTGAAATAAGGATTGCGATATATCAGAATGACTCAGAACTAATTTAAAGCAAGTACAATTAAACTTGCCCATTCTGTATTGATTAAATAGAGTTCTGCCACTGGATGCAATGGAGTTAAATTTATTAACCTATCTAAAGATGATTGTTACCACCAATTACAAGCAATGACTACAGTATAAACTTAATATATAAAAGTATAAGTGATACAACATCAATATTGGACCCAGGGCACAAAGGTGATCAACTTTCCTTGCACCAGTGGTACTGATGACATGATTTGCCTCAAATCTCTACCTAACTGGAGGCTTGACATTGTTACATTGATTTCTTTTCAGTATGTCTTGCAAAATTATATACTCCCTTGTTGCCATCTGTAGTATCATTCTATATGAGAGAGAAGTTTGTCCTAATTCTTCCATTAAATTTTGACTTAGTTGGTCTGTGGGTATGTTCATCCCAAACATCAGGAGAAGAGTTGCTTGCAATTCCAAGTATTCCTCAAGACACCTCATCTATTACTCAGACCATGAAGTGAACCATGTGCTAAACCTATGGTTGAAATTATGGCTTCCCTGATGTTATGCTGGTATTTTTTGATTATCAACACTGTCATCACTCTTTAATGTCCAAATGAATCATAAAATCCTTACAGTGTGGAAGCAGGCCATTCAGTCTGTCAAGTTCATACTAATCCTCTGGAGGGCATCCCACCCCAGTCAAGCTCATACTAACCCTCTGGAGGGCATCCCACCAACCCTTTCCCTGTTACCCTACATTTCCCAAGGCCAGTCCACTTGGCCTGCAGATCTCTGGACTATGGGAGGAAACGGGAACACCCAAAGGAAGCCTACACAGACAAGGGCCGAATATCACTTGAGGAGAATCAAACCCAGGTCCCTGATGCTGAGAGGCAGTAGTATTAACCACTGAGCTACCGTGTTCAGATCCAACCCAGTTTGTAGATGCCAAAATGGATTCAGTGTCTGGACTGCTGTTTGACAGTTCATATACAATCTACCTGTTGGGGTGATCGGGGCTCAAAATATCACAGTTCCCAAAAATATCATCAGAATAAGTCTCTCCACCAATCATCTGTCTTCAAGTTAAAATAAGACCCAGTGAGCTGCTTTCCATTGTCAAGCTGTCAGAGGGGCTGATTTGTCAAGTTGAGGTCTGTTCTGTAAAAGGGGCTTGGGAGGGTTCTGGGTAATCCAAGTTGGAGGACAGGGAAAAGTTGTGGCTGAAAGAGCTGCTCCTTTTTTGAGGTATTTTCAGTGTTGGAGATCTTTTTTTTAATTCCAGAAGCAGTAATTACTGTTTTATAAGCTGTTGCATTGTTTTGGAACTTTGAGAAATAAGACTAAAACAATAGCACTTTAGATTAGATTAGATTACTTACAGTGTGGAAACAGGCCCTTCGGCCCAACAAGTCCACACTGACCCGCCGAAGGGTAACCCACCCAAACCCATTCCCCTACATTTACCCCTTCACCTAACAGTACAGGCAATTTAGCATGGCCAATTCACCTAACCTGCACAGTTTATTTTTTGGATTGTGGGAGGAAACTGGAGCACCCAGAGGAAACCCACGCAGACATGGGGAGAATATGCAAACTCCACACAGACAGTCACCTGAGGCGGGAATTGTACCCGGGTCTCTGGCGCTGTGAGGCAGCAGTGCTAACCACTGTGCCACCCACTTTAAAAAGGGGGAAGACAGACAAAGGGCAGTGACCATATGGGCAAATAAGAAAGGAGCATACACTGCTGTCTGACCTAGCAGGAACCTGCATTGCTGCTGCCTTTGCTATCTGATTTCAAGTATCTCTGGACATGGGCGTTCATTCCAAGAAAAATAAACAAACAGCAACATTCATAGCTGACCTTGGAGAAACCTGTGAATGGGAGCTTCCAGCTGGGGATCAGCTAAGTGGCCTTTTAAAGTGTAACCTTACTGGTTTTCTTTTGTGAATCTAGAACAGTGAGTAGAGTAGGGTTTTTTTTTTCATATGTTGTTATTAAGATCTGTCTCTTGATTGAACTTTAAAAATACAAAAACACAGGTACTAAGCTAGTCTGGAACAGTGTTTTTAGAGCAAAAAGTCTGTGCTATTTTCAGGGTCTATGGATTGTTGAGGTGCAAATATAGCCTTTAGTAGAATGATGTGCTCCTCCTTTTGGATGTGGGAGATTAGGGAGAGTTTCCATGTTCCTGATGATTATGTCTGCAAAAGGTGTGCTTGGCTGTAAAACCTATCAGATTGCATTGATCAGTTGGACTGACAGAGGCAATGAGGAATTTACAGGAGCTGGGGGTGTGATGGATGGCAGTTGTAGGAAGGGAGATAAACCAAAGGTACAGTCAGGTAGATGGGTGACAACAAGAAAGGTAGGAGAGGGAGGTAGGTAGAGCAGGAGTCTCCTGTGGCTATCCTCATCTCCAGCTTTTACTATAATCATGGAGAGGGATAGGAGCAAATGGTATGGGAAAGTACTTAATTTGGGAAGGGGAATTACAATGCTATTAGGTAGGAACTGTGGAGCATAAATTGGGAACAGATATTCTCAGGGCAATGCACTACAGAAATGTGGAGGTTGTTTAGGGAGCACTTGCTACGAGTGCTGGATAGGTTTGTCCCACTGAGGCAAGGAGGGGATGGCAAGGTGAGGGAACCTTGGATGACAAGAGATATGGAACAGCTAGTCAAGAGGAAGAAGGAAGCTTACTAAGGGTGAGGAGGCAAGAATCAAACAGGGCTCTAGAGTGTTACAAAGTAGCCAGGAAGAACAGAAGAATGGACTTTGGAGAGCTAAATGGGGCATGAAAAAGCCTTGATGGATAGGACTAAAGAAAATCCCAAGGCATTCTACATTTGTGTGAGGAACAAGAGGAAGGCCAGAGTGTGGGTAGGGTCAATCAGGGATAGTGGAGGGAACTTGTGCCTGGAGTCAGAGGAGATAGAGGAGGTCCTTAATGAATACTTTGCTTTAGTATTCATTACTGAAAGTGACCTCGTCGTTTCTGAGGACAGTGTGAAACAGGTTGATATGCTTGAACAGGTTGATGTTAAGAAGGCGTTGGCCTGGAAACTTTGAAAATCATGAGGATAGATAAGTCCCCTGTGTTAGATGGGATCTCGACAAGGGTTTCTACAGGAAATGAGGGAAGAGATTGCTGTGCTTTTGGCGATGATCTTTGTTCCTCACTGTCCACTGGAGTAGTACCAGATGATTGGAGAGTGGCAAATGTTATTCCCTTGTTCAAGAAAGTGAATAGGGATAATCCTGGGAATTAGAGACCAGTCAGTCTTACGTCTGTGGTGGGTAAATTATTGGAGAGGATTCATGAGAGACAGGATTCATGATTATTTGGAAAAGCATAGCTTGATTAGAGACAGTCTAATCTGTGAGGGGCAGATCATGCCTCACAGGCCTTATTGAATTCTTTGAGGATGTGACAAAGCACATTGATGAAGGTAGAGCAGTGGATGTGGTGTATATAAATTTTAGCAAGGTATTTGGTAAGGTTCCCTATGGGAGGCTCCATCAGAAAGTAAGGAGGCATGGGATACAGGGGAAATGTGGCTGTCTGGATACATGTTTGACTGGCCCATAGAAGACTGAGGGTGGTAATAGATGGAATGTATTCAGCTGGAGCTCGGTGACCAGTGGTGTTCCACAGGGATCTGTTCTGGGACCTCTGCTCTTTGTGATTTTTGACTTGGATGAGGAAGTGACAGGGTGGATTAATAAGTTTGTCAATGACACAAAGGCTGATGGAGTTGTGAATAGTGTGGAGGGCTGTTGTAGGTTGCAACAGGACATTGACAGGATGCAGAGCTGGGCTGAGAAGTGACAGATGGATTTCAACCTGGAAAAGTGTGAAGTGATTCAGTTTGGAAGGTTGAATTTGAATGCAGACTACAGGGTTAAAGGTAGGATTCTTGGTGTGTGGAGGAACAGAGAAATTTTGGGGTCTACGTCCATCAATCCCTCAAAGCTGCCACCCAAGTTAATAGGGTTGTTAAGAAGCCGTATGATGTATTGGCTTAAATAAGCAGGGGGATTGAGTTTAAGAGCTGTGAGGTTATGCTATAGCTCTATAAAGCCCTGGTTGGACCACACTTGGAATATTGTGTTCAGTTCTGGTTGCCTCATTATAGGCAGGATGTGGAAGCTTTAGAGAGTATGCAGGGAGATTTACCAGGATGCTGCCTGGATTGGAGGGCATTCTTATAAAAAAAGGTTGAGGGAGCTAGAGCATTTCTTATAGGAGCAAAGAAGGATGAGAGGTGATTTGATTGATTTGTACAAGATGATGAAAGGCATGGATTGAGTGGATAGCTAGAGACTTTTTCCCAGGGTGGAAATGGCTATCACGAGGAGGCACAATTTTAAGGTGATTGGAGTAAGGTTTAGGGAGATGTCAGAGGTAGGTTCTTTACACAGAGAGCGGTGGGTGTGTGGAATGCACTGCCAGCAGTGGTAGTAGATTCAGATACATTAGGGACATTTAAGCGACTCGGATAGACACATTGATGATAGTAAAATGTAGGGTATGAAGGTTAGTTTGGTCTTAGAGTAGGATAAAGGGTTGACACAACATCAAGGGCCAAAGGGCCTGTACTGTTCTATGTTCTAAGTTTGCTGTTTTGGAAAATGTATGGGAGAGATGGACTCTCAGGGGAATGTAGCTCTGACAACCAGCTTTCTGATCCCAAGACTGGCTCTAAGGTAACGAGGGGAATGCCAGGTTCTAAGTGATCAATTTGTGATAGGGATCTCTCTCGTCAGAGGCACAGGCAGTTGATTCTGTGGCCGACAGTGAGACATCCAAATGGTGTGTTGTCTTCCTGGAGCCAGGATCAAAGGTAGCTTGGAGAGGGTGCTGAGTATTCTCAAAAGGGTGAGGGACCAGCAAGAGGTCATTGTACACATTGGAAAAAACACAATAGGGTGAGAAAAGGATGAGATTCTGAGGAGAATAAGTTAGTCAGGAATCCTCAAGGGTAGTAATATTTGGATTACTCCCAGTGCCATGAGCTCTTGAGGGTAGGTACAGGAGGATAGAGCAGATGAATGCATGGCAAAGGAGCAGGGGAGAAGGGTACACATTTTTGGATGATTGGAATGTCTTCTGGGGTGGAAGTGACCTGAATAAGAAGGATAGATTGCACCTGAATTGGAAGGGGACTTATATACTGTGGGGAAATTTGATAGAACTGCTCAGGAGGATTTAAACTAGTAAGGGGTGGAGAGTGGAACCCAAGGAGATAGTGAGGAAAGAGATCAGTTTGAGACTAGTACAGTTGGAAAAAAAGTAAGTCAAGCAGACAGGGCATGCAAGAACAAAGTAGAGAACGAGGTAGGACAGATAAATTAATGTGCATTTAGTTCAATGCAAGAGGCCTAACAGGTAAGGCAGATGAAATCAGATATTGGTTGGAAACACAGGACTGGAATATCATAGCAATCAAAGAGATGTGGCTCAGGGATGGACAGGACTGGCAGCTTAATATTCCAGGGTATAGATGCTATAGTAAGGATTGAAAGCATTGGGGGTGGGGTGGGGTGCAAGAGAGGAGGGGGTGTGGCGTTTTTATAAGGGATAACATTACAGCTGTATTTAGGGAGAATATTCCTAGGAATATGTCCCGGCAATTTGTTTGGGTGGAACTGAGAAATAAGAAAGGGATGATCACCTTATTGGGATTGTTCTATAGACCCCCTAATAGTCAGCAGGAAATTGAGAAACAAATGTGAAAGGAGATCCCAATTATCCGTAAGAATAATAGGGTGGTTATGGTAGGGGATGTTTTTGTCCAAAAGCCTTTTAAATGTTGCTAATGTACCCACCTCAACCACTTCCACTGGCAGCTCATTCCATATACGTACCACCGTCTGTGTAAAAGAAGTTTCTCCTCAGGTTCCCACTTATTCTTTCTCTTCTAGCCTTACACCGATGTCCTCTAGTCCTCGATTCTCCAACCCTGGAAAAAAGTCTGAGTGCATTCACCCCATCCATGCCTCTCATGATACACTTCTATATGATCCCCCCTCAGTCTCCTATGCTCTAAAAAAAAAGTTGGGCTTGTCCAACTTCTCACCATAACTCAATCCCTTGAGTCCTAGCAACATTCTTGTAAGTTTCTTCTGCATGCTTTCCACTTTAATATTATCCTTCTTATAAAAAGGTGACCAAAACTGAATGTAACATTCCAAGTGCAGCCTTACCAATGTCCTGTACAACTGCAACATAACTTGCCAACTTTTATACTCAGTGCCTTGACTAGTATGCCAAAAGTCTTCTTTACTGCCCTGTCTACCTGTGACTCCACTTTCATAAAATTGTGCACCTGTACTCCAAGATTCTTCTGTTCCACTGCACTCCTTAAGGCCCTACCATTCACCTTAAAACTCCTACTTTGATTTGATTTTGCAAAATGCCACACCTCACACTTATCTACATTAAACTCCATTTGCCAGTTCTCAGTCCAAGTCCCTAGCCGATCAAGGTCTTCTTGCTGCAATTTCTGATAAACTTCCTAATTGTCCATGATTCCACCTATTTCAGTGTCATCTGCAAACTTGCTAATCATGCCTTGTACATTCTCATCCAAATCATTGATATAGATTACAAACAGCAATGGGCCCAGCAATGATCCCTGAGGTGCGTCACTTAGTCACAGGCCTCTAGTCTGATAAGCATCCTTCCACTATTGCACTCTGCTTCCTACCATCACGTTAATTGTCTGTCCAATTTGCTAGCTCTCCCTGGATTTCATGCGATGTAAGCTACCAGAGCAGCCTACTGTGAGGAACTTTATCAAAGGCCTTACCAAAATCCATATAAACTGCATCCACCGCCCTGCTCTTGTCAACCTTCCTGGTGAGGAGAAAGTGAGGATTGCAGATGCTGGAGATCAGAGCCAAACGTGTGGCACTGGAAAAGTACAGCCAGTCAGGCAGCATCCGAGGAGCAGGAGAGTCGATGTTTTGGGCACAAGCCTTTCATCAGGAATGTGGTGTTGGCCCAAGGAGGCTTAGATATAAATAGGAAGGGGATAGGGCTTCGGGTGAAGGTAGCCTGGAAGACATTAGGTAGATGAAGGTGGGGGGTGAAGATGATTCCACTCTGACCTATCACCATCACCCCCCACCTTCATCTACATATCATCTTCCAAGCTGCCTTCCACCCAGCCCCATCCCCTCCTATTTATCTCTCAATCCCCTTCACCTCCCCCCCCCCCATGTTCCTGATGAAGGTCTTATGCCTGAAATGTCGATTCTCCTGCTCTTCGGATGCTGCCTGACCTGCTGTGCTTTTCCAGCACCACACGTTTTGACAGACTGACGGGCAGAGGGGGTGGGGTAGCCTTGTTGGTAAGGGAGGATATTCAGTCCCTTGCGCGGGGGGACCTAGAGTCAGGGGATGTAGAGTCAGTGTGGATAGAGCTGCGAAATGCTAAGGGTAAAAAGACCCTCTTGGGAGTCATCTACCAGCCCCCAAACAGTAGTCTGGATGTCGGATGTAAGTTGAATCAGGAGCTGAAATTGGCCTGTCACAAAGATGTTACTACAGTTGTTATGGGGGATTTTAACATGCAGGTAGACTGGGAGAATCAGGATGGTATTGGCCCTCAAGAAAGAGACTTTGTGGAGTGCCTCAGAGATGGATTCTTAGAGCAGCTGGTGCTGGAGCCGACCAGGGAAAAGGCAATTCTGGATCTGGTATTGTGTAACGAACCAGAATTGGTCAGAGACCTCGAAGTGAAGGAGCCATTGGGAAGTAGTGACCATAATACAATAAGCTTCAATCTGCAATGTGAGAGGGAGAGGGTACAGTCGGAAGTGACAGTACTTCTGTTGAATAAAGAGAACTATTGAGCTATGAGGGAGGAGCTGGCCAAACTTCAATGGTGCAATATCTTAGCAGGGATGACCGTGGAGGAACAATGGCGGATATTTCAGTGTATAATGCAGAAGTTGCAGGATCAGTTCATTCCTAAAAGGAAGAAAGATCCCAGAAAGAGGCATGGGTGGCCGTGGCTGACGAGGGAAGTTAAGAAACATATAAAGTTAAATGAGAAAAAGTATAACATAGCAAAGATAAGTGGGAAAACTGAGGACTGGGAAGCTTTTAAAGAGCAACAGAGGATTACTAAGAAGGAAATACGCAGAGGAAAAATGAGGTATGAAGGTAAACTGGCCAATATAAAGGAGGATAGTAAAAGCTTTCTTAGGTATGTGCAAGGCAAAAAAATGGTTAGGACTAAAATTGGGCCCTTGAAGACAGAAACCGGAGAATATATTACGGGGAACAAAGAAATGGCAGAAGAATTAAATGGGTACTTCAGATCTGTGTTCACTGGGGAAGACACAAGCAATCTCCCTGAGGTAACAGTGGCTGAAGGACCTGAACTTAAGGGAATTTATATTTGCCAGGATTTGGTGTTGGAGAGACTGTTAGGTCTGAAGGTTGATAAGTCTCCGGGGCCTGATGGTCTACATCCCAGGGTACTGAAGGAGGTGGCTTGGGAAATCGTGGATGCATTGGAGATTATTTTCCAGAGTTCGATAGATTTGGGGTCGGTTCCTGAGGATTGGAGGGTGGCTAATGTTATACCACTTTTTAAGAAAGGTGGGAGAGAGAAAACAGGAAATTATAGACCAGTTAGTCTGACCTCAGTGGTGGGAAAGATGCTGGAGTCTATTATAAAGGATGAAATTACGGCACATCTGGATAGTAGTAACAGGATAGGACAGAGTCAGCATGGATTTATGAAGGGGAAATCATGCTTGACTAATCTTCTTGAATTTTTTGAGGATGTAACTCTAAAGATGGACGAGGGAGATCCAGTAGATGTAGTGGACCTGGACTTTCAGAAAGCTTTTGATAAAGTCCCACACAGGAGGTTAGTGAGTAAAATTAGGGCGCATGGTATTGGGGGCAAAGTACTAGATTGGATTGAAAATTGGTTGGCTGATAGGAAACAGCTCCATTTCGGAATGGCAGGCAGTGACCAGTGGGGTACCGCAGGGATCCGTGCTAGGACCGCAGCTTTTTACAATATATGTTAATGATATAGAAGATGGTATCAGCAATAACATTAGCAAATTTGCAAATTAGCACATTGCACATTAGCAAATTTGCTGATGATACAAAGCTGGGTGGCAGGGTGAAATGTGAGGAGAATGTTAGGAGATTACAGGGTGACCTGGACAAGTTAGGTGAGTGGGCAGATGCATGGTAGATGCAGTTTAATGTGGATAAATGTATGGTTATCCACTTTGGTGGCAAGAGCAGGAAGGAAAATTACTACCTCGATGGAATCAATTTAGGTAAAGGGGCCGTACAGAGAGATCTGGGTGTTCTTGTACACCAGTCACTGAAGGCAAGCATGCAGGTACAGCAGGTAGTGAAGAAGGCTAATAGCATGCTGGCCTTCATAACAAGAGGAATTGAGTATAGAAGCAAAGAGGTGCTTCTGCAGCTGTACAGGGCCCTGGTGAGACCACACCTGGAGTACTGTGTGCAATTCTGGTCTCCAAATTTGAGGAAAGACATTCTGGCTATTGAGGGAGTGCAGCGTAGGTTCACGAGGTCAACTCTGGAATGACGGGATTACCTTACACTGAAAGACTGAAGTGACTGGGCTTGTATACCCTGGAGTTTAGAAGACTGAGAGGGGATCTGATGGAGATGTATAAGATTATGAAAGGATTGGACACTCTGGCAGCAGGAAACATGTTTCCGTTGATGGGTCAGTGCCGAACCAGAGGACACAGCTTAAAAATACGGGGTAGACCATTTAGAGATGAGGAGAAACTTCTTCACCCAGAGAGTGGTGGCTGTGTGGAATGCTCTGCCCCAGAGGGCAGTGGAGGCCCAGTCTCTGGATTCATTTAAGAAAGAGTTGGATAGAGCTCTCAAAGATAGTGGAATCAAGGGTTATGGAGATAAGGCAGGAAGAGGATACTGATTAGGAATGATCAGCCATGATCATATTGAATGGCGGTGCAGGCTCGAAGGGCAGAATGGCCTACTCCTGCACCTATTGTCTATCGTCTATTGACAACCTTCCTGGTCACTTCATTAAAGAACTTTAACAAATTTGTGAGGCATGATCTTCCACACACAAAGCCATGTTAACAACTCCTAATCAAACCCTATCTTTCCAAATGTATTCGTATTCAAACCCTGCCTTTCCAAATGTATGTATATCTTATCCCTGAGAATCTTCTCAAATATCTTATCTATCACAGATGTTAGGCTTACTGGTCTATACTTCCCAGGCTTTTCTTTGCAGCACTTCTTGATTAACGGCACAAAATTCACGACCCTCCAGTGTTTCAGGGCTTGGTCAGACGGACCAATAGGCCAAGGAGTGGCAGATGGAGTTTAAATTGGATAAATGTGAGGTGCTGCATTTTGGAAAGGCAAATCAGGGCAGGACTTATATATTTAATGGTAAGGTCCTGGGGAGTGTTGCTGAACAAAGAGACCTTGGAGTGCAGGTTCGTGGGCGGCACGGTGGCCCAGTGGTTAGCACTGCTGCCTCACAGCGCCTGTAGACCCGGGTTCAATTCCTGACTCAGGCGACTGACTGTGTGGAGTTTGCACGTTCTCCCCGTGTCTGCGTGGGTTTCCTCCGGGTGCTCCGGTTTCCTCCCACACAGTACAAAGATGTGCGGGTCAGGTGAATTGGCCATGCTAAATTGCCCGTAGTGTTAGGTTTAAGGGGTAAATGTAGGGGTATGGGTGGGTTGCGCTTCGGCGGGTCGGCGTGGACTTGTTGGGCTGAAGGGCCTGTTTCCACACTGTAAGTAATCTAATCTAGCTCCTTGAAAGTGGAGTCGCAGGTAGATAGGATAGTGAAGAAGGTGTTTGGTATGATTTCCTTTATGGTCAGTGCATTGTGTATCAGAGTTGGGAGGTCATGTTGCGGCTGTAAAGGACATTGGTTAGGCCACTGCTGAAATACTGCATACAGTTCTGGTTGCTCTTCCATGGGAAAGATGTTGTCAACTTGAAAGGTTGCAGAAAAGATTTACAAGGTGTTATCACGACTGGAGGATTTGAGCTGTAAGGAGGATCCAGATAGGCTGGGGCTGGTTTTCCTGGAGCATCAGAGACTGAGGGATAACTTTATCAAGGTTTATAAAATCATGAGGGGCACACATAGGATAACTAGACAAAGTCTTTTCCCTGGGGTGGAGGAGTCCAGAACTAGAGGGCATGGGTGAGAGATAAGAGGGCAAAGATTTGTAAGGGAACTAAGGGGCAACTTTTTCACACAAAGGATGGTGGATGTGTGGAATGAGCTGCCAGAGGAAGTGGTGGAGGCTGGTACAATTACAACATTTAAAAGACATCTGGATGAGTACATGAATAGGAAGGGTTTGGAGGGATATGGGTCAAAGCGGGCAAATGGGACTAGATTAATTTAGGATATCTGGTTGGCATGAACAAGTTGGACCGAAGGGTTTGTTTGTGTGCTACACATCTCTATGAGTCCAAGTCACTGGATTAATGTGCATGTGGTCCCATTATAAAAACTCACAATTAGTTATTAATAATTGTTAACTGCTCTCAGGCAAGCGTAAATGATAATGGTTAGAAATGTAAAGACCAATTTTTAAAATGTATTATTGAAGAGGGAAGAATGCCATCTCAAAACTTTAGAATTCAAAATGAACCCGGACCATGCACTGTGACTGTGCAATCATCCACCTTAAAAATTCTCAACAGCATTTCTTATTATTTGGCCACTAAAGGGTCTCAATTGGCCTCTGACTAGGATGGTAGATTTCAAACATCCCCACTGCTGGGAAAATTCCCCAAGTCTAGAAGATGATGGGTGTATCAGTATCCATCATCGCATACTATTTTACACCCCCACCTCTTTAGTCTGCTCCCAAGGGTCCAAAACATTCTGCCCATGGTTTCAGGGAACTAACTCAATGTTTACCATTGCAAAACAAAACCAGTAGAAATAAAATCTATCATAATCTACTTCAGCTTTCCCTCACCTGAGGCAGTCTTTATCCTTAGCTACAAATACTCAATACATTTCAGATCATATAATGGCTTTTATTAGCCAGCAGGCTTGTCACTAGAACTGCAGTATTAGTCAGTTGCATGCTTTGTGATTTCAGCAATCAGTTTTAATTAGCACTAGTCACGTATTAGACCAATACTAGTCATTGCCTGGGGTACTGCTCATTGAATTGGATGACATGCTGCTCAATAATGTGGGTTTGTTAAGCTCAACAACAAAAGGTCGAAATAATTTGCATCTATCCTTCTTTACCAAATATATGTCCTTATATGTGGATCTATGTATATTTTTAACATCTGAGCGCACAAGTATAAAAAGAGAAATATAACCATCCAACCGTTAAGAATCCAATGTAAGATACAAGGACCTGATCTGGTTTATCCATTCCAAAGTTACCTTTGCCTTTATCTCAGCTTTACTTAGAAACAGATTTATTTTGCTCATGATTCATCTCATTTCTGAAAACTCCCCATATCTGACCCAAGTGATTACAGCCTAGTTCAGTCAGACGAGATCAGTTATTTTACATTTTCATTGCTGTACTGTAGTTAACTTGTGGGGAAATTGAGCAAGGTGGGATAATATGAGGGAGTAAGTTACTGGAGATGCTGCAATCAGTACTGAAAACAGAAAACGCTGGAAATCACAGCGGGTCGGAAAGCATCCATGGAGAGAAAACAAGCTAATGTTTCCAGTCTCGGTGACTCTTCATCAGAGATGACGTGAAATGTGGAGGGGGCAGCATTTATGCAAAAATAGAGAGGAGGTAGTCGGCTGGGGGAGAAAGAGCGTTGATAGTGCAGGTTAAGTGATCAGAATTAAGTGAGAATGGCAGAACAATAGTGTGTCCAACTGCCAAATTGGAAATAACAGACAGTCCCACTGGAGTGAGGGGAGGAGAGAGGATATAGTGACAGAGAATGCAACAAATAAAGCTAAAAGAAAGGGAAGAAATGGGAGTATGTTCAAAATCTGAACTAAATGTTAAGTGCAGAAAGCTATAAAGTGCCTGGGCTGAAAGTAGAATATTGCATGCAATTCTGGTCTCCCTCCTATTGGAAGGATGATGTGAAACTTGAAAGGGTTCAGAAAAGATTTACAAGGATGTTGCCAGGGTTGGAGGATTTGAGCTACGGGGAGAGGCTGAACAGGCTGGGGCTGTTTTCCCTGGAGCATCGGAGGCTGAGGGGTGACCTTATAGAGGTCTACAAAATTATGAGGGGCATGGATAGGATAAATAGACAGTCTTTTCCCTGGGGTGAGGGAGTCCAGAACTAGAGAGCATAGGTTTAGGGTGAGAGGGCAAAGATATAAAAGAGACCTATAGGGCAACTTGGAGGCTGGTACAATTGCAACATTTAAGAGGCATTTAGATGGGTATATGAATAGGAAGGGTTTGGAGCGATATGGGCTGGGTGCTGGCAGGTGGGACTAGATTGGGTTGGAATATCTGGTCAGCATGGACGGGTTGGACCGAAGGGTCTGTTTCATCTCTATGACTCTATAAAATCATGAGGGACGTGGATAGGATAAATAGACAAAGTCTTTCCCTGAAATGGTGATGTCCATAACTACAGAGTAATGGGGAAGGATTTAAAAGGGACCTAAGGGGCAACCTTTTCATGCAAAGGTTGGTGTGTGTATGGAATGAGCTGCCAGAGGAAGTTTTAGGGGCTGATACAATTACAACATTTAAAAGGCATCTGGATGGCTACATGAATAAGAAGGATTTAGAGGGATATGGGCCATGTGTTGGCTAATGGGACTAGATTAATTTCGGATATCTCGTTGGCATGGATAAGTTGGATCGAAGGGTCTGTTTCCATGCTGTACATCTCTATGACTCGATGATTTTATGGGATGTTGTTCCTCCAGTGTGTGCTATGATTCACTGGAGCACTCTAGCATGCTGAGGATAGTCAAGTGGGCATGTGAGCAGGGTGCTGTGTTACAATAACTGGCTATGGGAAAGTTGGGGTCATACTTGCCCTTGGACTGGAGGTGTTCTGCAAAGTCTTGGTTTCTTCAATATGAAGGTGTGTGAGGTGGTGTGGAAAGATGTCAGTGTGCGCCCACATCTCAAAATATCCATACAATCCTGCTAACTTTAGCATTTAGCTAATGACTGTTGCGAAGCACATTGGAAACCCTGAGGGGATGACTAAGTTGCTGATTAGAACAAGCATTGAATGAAGATTTAGCTTCATTCTAGCTTTACCTGCTAATAACTGGGCTTGAGAAGTTTTCTAAACGTTGCCAGGGTCAACAAAGAAAGGCAGTGGGGTGGGTGGCTTATTAGGGTCAGCACATTGACAGATCAGAGAGCCTTTGAATGCTATATAATGGCAGCTGCTTTCCTGCCTAAGTGGTTGGCATTTCCTCATCCTGAAACGGTGCTTTCACTAGTTGAGCGAATTTCCAACCCTTTTGTAGTGCTTTTTGCTACCTTGGACCTTTCTTGACATTGATCTGCTTTTCATTGCTGTCCGCCTTCACTGCAGCATGAGAATAACTCGTGCAGCTCTATCTTGTATTGTGTTTCTGTTTTTAAGAGCTGAGTATGTTAATGACACAAGGAACAAGATGGGACCAGTGCCGAGTGAGTGTGGTAACTCTGTGTTAGGGGAAACAAACAGAAAAAAAAGACACACTGCGTCTGTGATAAGGAACAGCAACACCAATCGTAGCAGCAGACCTCACAGGAACAGCAAGAGCAATAGTGCCCTTTACTTAGCTGAGTGCAGTTCTACAAGACAGAGGGAATGAGCGTACAGATCCAGTTTTTAAAATTTATTCACCAGCTGTGGGTGTCACTGGCCAGACGAGCATTTATTACCCATGCCAAATTGCTCTGAAGGCAGGTACAAATTAACCACATTGGCGTAAGACTAGATCAGGCACCAACCCTGAACAAATACATCCCATGAAATGTAGCTGTGCCCACCAACGCCATGCTACAAACCGTCTAAGAATAGCATGTTGTCTGCAAATGCCTGACAGTGGCACATCCTCCCCAAATAGGCCCAAGAGAGATCAGGGCCAACAGATGGCAGCTAACTACCTCAAACAACCGGTATCCATTACCACAAACTAGTTGATGGAGCAATTACCACAAGGCACCAGCAATTCTCATCGGGGAAAATACCACAGAGCTTGGTATCGCAAAGATGTCTGTGGCTAGTCACTTACCTGACATTGGCTGCAATGGACAGACATCATTATGCTAATGTTAAGTATCCACTGACTTCCCCACAACCAATCCCAAGTCAAAGCATCCCCAAAGTCAATAACTTCTCCACCTCATTGATACTCATCTTCCACTTTGGGTACACCATTTTCCTCAAGGCTAAGTCACTTAGTGATATTTCAGAAAATTCTGTAATGGAATGTGGACATCTCTGGGCATCCAATTTTTGATGCCCCTGCCTAATTGCCTTTGAGAGCACATGGAAATGAGATGGCTGTACAATGGAACTACACAGAGGCCCTGCCTCTGATACTGCCAATGTTCACAGGGATGGGCCTTGACTAGAGAATTGCGGACAGATAGAGTTATGGATGTCTTTCTTTGGATGACAGGTAGACAAGCAGGAGGCTGGAAGAGCACAGCAAGCCAGGCAGCATCAAGAGGTGGAGAAGTCAATAATTCAGACAAGTCCTTCTCCACCTCCTGATGCTGCCTGGCTTTCTGTGTTCTTCCAGCCTCTGCTTGTCAACCTTGGATTCCAGCATCTGCAGTTTTTCTTTGTCTCTTCCTTTGGATGATTCCTGTCTTTCACAAAAGAGGAAGAATTTTTTTTTCTTCTCCCCCAGCCCTCAATGACCTGCTGCATCTGGGAGATATGAAATACATAATCAAATACCCTGTAACGCACATCCTTAATCCTAGACAATAAACTTCAAATGAGCTGCACGTTTGCCCCTTTGAGTAAGACAGCAGCCCTGTATTGAGTGATCCCTGGGGCTGGGGTGCGAAAGCTCCTGGAAGTTCACTCCTTCAGTTGTCCATAGGTTTACTCTCACATGCTTTCCAATCTTCACCTGTGAAGATTATCCAGAAAGTGGTAGACATGTTTTATACAACCTGGACCCAGTTAGTTTGTTTCCCAATCGAGATTGCAAGCCTTCTGGTGGAATAGCAATGTATTTTTGGACCCTTCATAATCCCTCTATAATTAAATGTTTCCAATCAATCTTGTAATTGTCTGAGAAGCCGGAACTTTTAGCTTGTGGCATCCCGAGACAGTAAGCACTCGGCTGAGTAAATCCAGCACAGTAGTTTTAAACATGCAATCTAGGTGACTACAGCCACCTAGATTTTTATAGAATCAGTATTAGGATGTGAAAATCACAAATTCTTCATCTTACTTGTACATCAATCAAAAACCACTACATGTGAAAGCTCACAGGGCAAGGAATGTTTTAGGAATTGTGAAAGTAACTAGAATTTGATAAACACCAGAACAAGTTGTACCCTACTGACAAAGGATCAGTTAGACTCGAAACGTCAGCTCTTTTCTCTCCTTACAGATGCTGCCAGACCTGCTGAGATTTTCCAGCATTTTCTCTTTTGCTTTGTCCCTACAACCTTCTCTGAGGGAGCTTTGAAAACAAAGACTGTGGCCAATTTCCTTTCTGTCCAGAGCTCCCATTAGATTTCCCATGAACTTATGGTGGTTCAGCAGCAGAGAGTCTGAGGACATTCATGGTCATTATGATACAAATTAGAAAAAAGTCAATGAGTGGAGAATGTTGAGATTAAAATAATTGAGTGAACCTTTATATTTTTGAATAAATTCTAAATGCTTGAGCTTGCTGCACTTTTATTTATTATTATTGAGGTGGGAATAATCAGCAATGATTCACATAGACAATGGCAAATTTTGGAAAGACTGAAATATTATTCATAGGTACGCAGCAGCATCTAAATCTTGAATATAATAAGTTGTAGAGCTTTGTGTTTTGTGAGAAATATTCAACTGAGTTTCATCTTTATTAGAGTTTATTTCTTTCACTCAAAAAAATCTACATCCAACATAACTGGATAGTAAAGGCAAACTGATTTTGCCATATCACCTGCAAAGATTTTTTTAGGTAAGAGTGGCATGTAACAGCATAAGTTTTATTAATTTATTTTCCAAAAGAAATGGGAAATTCCATATTTTCTAGTGTCTCTTTCAATTTCTATGCAGAGATATGTATCCCCTACATTGCAGTGTCAACCTTGCATTATCTCACCAATATGTCATGAAATGTGTTTGGAACAAATGCCTGAAAACAACTTGCATTAGTGCAAACTCCCTGCAATCCTTCAGCTGTTTTCCTTTCTTTGTCACAGTTTGTTGACTGACTCAAAGTAACATGGCAACAAAAAAGTACCAACTTGTTCTCCGCATCCACTTTTGCTTTTTGTGTCCACTCTAATTTTCAGACAGATATGACCCCTGACAGCCAGTGATACTGTTTGAATTCCTGCTTGAATTCATGCAAATAATTGCCATGTTTTTGATCTGCTAAACATTTTCTGCCCTTTCATGAACTGAATTGGGCCTTGTCTTCAGCAGGGTATTTTGCATAATGTGGAATTATCCTCTTACCACTTGTAACGTAAGAAATTAACATGGAATTTGAAGGAATAGAAGAACTAACAAAGAAAATTGATGAGGGCAGAGCAGTAGATGTGATCTATACAGACTTCAGTAAGGCGTTCGACAAGGTTCCCCATGGGATTAGCAAGGTTAGATCTCATGGAATACAGGGAGAACTAGCCATTGGGATACAGAACTGGCTCAAATGTAGAAGACAGAGGGTGGTGGTGGAGGGTTGTTTTTTAGACTAGAGGCCTGTGACCAGTGGAGTGCCACAAGGATCGGTTCTAGGTCCTCTACTTTTTGTCATTTACATAAATGATTTGGAAGCGAGCATAAGAAGTATAGTTAGTAAGTTTGCAGATGACACCAAAATTGGAGGTGTAGTGGACAGCGAAGAGAGTTACCTCAGATTACAACAGGAACTGGACCAGATGGGCCAATGGGCTGAGAAGTGGCAGATAGAGTTTAATTCAGATAAATGCGAGGTGCTGCATTTTGGGAAAGCAAATCTTAGCAGGACCTATACACTTAATGGTAAGGTCCTAGGGAGTGTTGCTGAACAAAGAGACCTTGGAGTGCAGGTTCATAGCTCCTTGAAAGTGGAGTCGCAGGTAGATAGGATAGTGAAGAAGGCGTTTGGTATACTTTCCTTTATTGGTCAGAGTATTGAGTACAGGAGTTGGGAGGTAATGTTGCGGCTGTACAGGACATTGGTTAGGCCACTGTTGGAATATTGCATGCAATTCTGGTCTCCTTCCTATCGGAAAGACGTTGTGAAACTTGAAAGTGTTCAGAAAAGATTTACAAGAATGTTGCCAGGGTTGGAGGATTTCAGCTATAGGGAGAGGCTGAACAGACTGGTGCTGTTTTCCCTGGAGCGCGGAGGCTGAGGGGGTGACCTTTTCGAGGTTTACAAAATTATGAGGGGCATGGATAGGATAAATAGACAAAGTCTTTTCCCTGGGGTTGGCGAGTCCAGAACGAGAGGGCATAGGTTTAGGGTGAGAGGGGAAAGATATAAAAGAGACCGAAGGTGGGTGGTACGTGTATGGAATGAGCTGCCAGAGGATATGGTGGAGACTGGTACAATTGCAAGATTTAAGAGGCATTTGGATGGGTATATGAATAGGAAGGGTTTGGAGGGATATGGGTCGGGTGCTGGCAGGTGTGACTAAATTGGGTTGGGATATTTGGTCAGCATGGACGGGTTGGACCGAAGGGTCTGTTTCCATGCTGTACATCTCTATGACTCTAATCCAACAGATGTTTATTGCAGCTGGCAATTATTTACAAACATTACATTCACAGGCATTGAAGGTTTAAAGTCATATTAACTACATAGGATAAAAAGAGCAGCATGCATTCAATACTCTGTCATGCTTCAGGTGATCCATGTTAAGATGCATTACGTGACCTTTATGCCCTTAGGTCCTGCACTATGATACAGTGATAATGCCATGATCATGTCTCTTCAAATTATACAGATTCACCTGCTCCACAGATGAATATGCAAACAGATAAAACAGAGTTAACAAGACTAACAATTCAAACTTCAGGGTAACTTTGTGGAGGCTTGACAACTCATTCTGCTTTGGTGATTGTATGTCTGATGACAGTACAGTATGGGTCACTCCCCACATGGTGCACTTGTCTTTGAACAGTTTGTCATTGTACTACAGTCTGTTGTCATACAGTATGCCTTACAAGATACTGAGAAAACTTGTCAGTGAGAATCATGCTTCTTGTGTTGCTATGCAGTTAAGCAGTGGAAAATATAAAGCAGTAACCAATCACAAGGATGTAATCTTCCTCATACACTGTAACTAAGCCTGTTGCTACTTCAATGCAAGTAGTGGTTGGAACACAGCATGGATGTAAGGCTCACTTCACTTGGAGTTTACTGTGTTTGGCACATCTCACATGTATTCATCAGTCTTTGAACATCTTGGTTTATTCCTGGTCAGACACAAATTCATGTGCTAGCACTCTTGCATGCTTGATACCCATGTTTTTCTCATGAAACATGGATATAATGCTTTGACATAATGCTTTTGCTGTTATGATTTGTTTACCCATGAAAAAGCAGTATATTTTTTCATCTTGTAGAAGACAGCATGTTTTGTGATGCATCTGTCACAGAAACATATCTTACCTGGGGCTGTGGAATTGCGGTAAGTAAGGTTTTCCTGATGGAACCTGCTTCAGAGAATTTTGATAATTGCCTTGCAACAAAAAGCAGACATTCTTCTGGAGCAAATCTCTCTGTGGAGACAACACACCTGCAAAGGTGGATTATACAGCGAGTGGAAATTTAAAAAGTCTGAAGCAACATTGCTGATACTCTTTTTTTCCTTGCAGGATTGCATTTTTTATAATATCCTTGAGTTTCCACAAATTAGGATGGATTTCACGGACGGAGCAGAAGGTGTAAAAGAGGCTTAAGTAGCTGATGTTGAGCTGGCATTTTGTGCTGTTAAATGGCAATCCTTGTCGTTGTGCTGCTGTCATCAATCCTTTATGGTGAGATTGCAGAGATTGAGATGTTTTGAGGTTGTACCATTTTGTTGGTCACCTGTCTTTTGTTGTAGAATCTGACTTGGCCCAGGCAGTCAAATTTCTTGCACATGCATGCTCAGTGTCTTTGGTGCCCTATGCTTTATAGATATGAAAAGCTGAACAGTTTTTCAGTATTTGCAACAAATGGCACCTGATATAGATTTTGTTGATTTGGGTTGCTTTGCTGACCATAGCAACACTTAGAAAATAATATGCTTTATTAAATCATACAGTTGTTATTGGCCTAGCATTGTGGTTTCAGACTTGTGCCTAGCCTCAAGTAATGTGTTTGTGGCATGGCAAATTTTCTTTTCCAAAAGAACCTTTGTAAAGGCTTTAATTGATGAAGAAGTGATGACTAACCTAAGGTCTTTCTCTTGGCAATTCCTGTTCAGATAAGCAATGTTCATGCTTTTTGCTGCAGCATCTTCTGACAAACTGATCATCAGATGTAGTGGTTGCATCTGCGTGATATGAGTCAGCATATCCTGAAATTAACTCATATCTTGAACTGGTCTTCAAGGACTTTTCAGATCTGTTCTGGACATTCCTGCTCATCCATGGAAATACTAATTGTGTTGTTAATCCCTTTTTTGCTGATGGCAAACACATTTTCAGAGACATGCCTTCAGAATTGCTTATTGTTTGATTTGTAAAGTAGAATTGTAAATATTGTTTGAATATTTGTAATTCTGTAAAGGTATTGTTGGATTCCTAATTGATTTTTAACAGCTCTTTGTTATTTTCGAGAGTAGAGGGCAATGTACTGTTGATTCATTTTACTATTTTTGTTTCCCTCTTCTTTTACTATAGTTCTCTTCATTTTAGAGTCATGATAAAGTAATTGGAATGAGGTTGGCCAGTTGGATCTCATTGAGTATGAGTTCGCTGATTGGACCATGTTAACTGACCCAATCAGGGAGCCCTAGCTGACAGGTATGAACAGAAGTCTCTTTGATCACACAGCATTGCCCTTTGATGTGAAGGGCAGTGTTTGTCACTGGCCACTTGGGTGTTTTCCTATCTTCCTGGTGGTGGAATTTGAATAAAGATTTGTGCACTTTGTGTCTTTCACTGTGTCTCACACCTGCACACACACACACCATGGGTGCTGGGGATAAAATAAGCACTACCGCACTTAGGCGGTAGTGTGGGGGTTAAAAAGGAAAAAAATAAAAAAATAAATAAACAGGAGATTATCACAAAAAAAAGAAATAAAAAAAAGAAAAAGAAAAAAAAATGAACAGAAGTCTCAGAAAATCTCCTTACTCTCAGGACTGGCTCTGAGCTGGCTGTCAGAGTCCATGGATTGTGCATGTGGAAACAAGGTTTGATGATGGGATACTGATGTCCATGGAGTTATTTCACGTAGAATCCCTGCAGTGTGGCAAGAGATCATTCAACCCATTGAGTCTAAAATTTAGCATGGCCAATTCACATAATCTGCACATTTTGGACTGTGGGAGGAAACTGGAGCACCTGACAGATACCCCACAGACATGGGGAGAAGATGCAAACTGCATAGGCAGTCACCCAAGACTGGAATTGAACTGGGTCCTTGGCACTGTAAGACAGCTGTGCTAACACTGTGTTGCTGTGCTGCCCTATTTTTCTATTATTCTTCCTTATTGCTACACATTAGATTAGATTAGATTCCCGACAGTATGCAAACAGGCCCTTCGGCCCAACAAGTCCATACCAACCGTCCGAAAAGTAACCCACCCAGACTCATTTCCTCTGACTAATGCACCTAACAGAATGGGTATTTTAGCTCTGCCAATTCACCTGGCCTTCACATCTTTGGACTGTGGGAGGAAACCAGAGCACCCGCAGGAAACTCACACAGACACTGGGAGAATGTACAAACTCCACATAGACAGTCGCCCGAGGCTGGAATCGAACCTGGGACCCTGGTGCTGTGAGGCAGTAGTGCTAACCACTGAGCCACCAAGGCTTTGTCCCTTTGAAACTGTTGCATTAAGAACTGCAAGCTTTAAGAGTTGGAGACTTGTAGTTTCTGTCTGTAGGTGACACTGGCAATGAAAAGCTGTTAGACTGATGGACTGGATCTGTGGCAGGTAGTGAGGGAGCCAACAGAAGTTAAAACAAAAACATACATGACCTCACCATTACTTCTCTGCTGATTGCAAATACATCTGTCCATGACTGTATCAATAATAATGAATACCGCACAGTCTAGAGGAGGCTTCACAAATACCCCCATCCTCAGTGATGGAAGAGATCAATACATTGATACAGAAGGCTTTTGCAGCAATCTTTAGCCAGACATGCCAATGGGTGATCCATCTTGGCCTCCTCCAGTGGTCCCCTGCATTATAGATACCAGTCTTCAGCCAATTTGATTCACTCCATGTGATATCAAGAACTGGTTGGAGGCCTTGGATAGTGCAAAGGCTATGGGTCCTGACAAAATTACAGCAATAATACTGAAGTCTTGTGCTCCAGAACTTGCCATTCCCCTAGCCAGGCTGTTCTAGTACAGTTACAATACTGGCATCTACCCAACAATATGGAAAATATCTGGTTATGTCCTAAACATAAAAAGCTGGACAAATCTAACCCAGCCAACTACCACCCCATCATCAGTAAAGTGATGGAAAATGTGATTAATAGTGCTATCAAGCAGCACCTGCTCAGCAATAACCTGCTCAGTGACACCGGGCCAGTCAGCTCCTGATCTCAATATAGCTCTGGCTCAAACATGGACAAAAGAGCTGAATTCCAGAAGTGAGGTGAGATTGACAGCCCTTGACATCAACTAGGAGAAAGTGAGGACTGCAGATGCTGGAGATCAGAGCTGAAAAATGTGTTGCTGGAAAAGCGCGGCAGGTCAGGAAGCATCCAAAGAGCAGGAGAATCAACATTTCGGGCATAAGCCCTTCTTCAGCCCTGCCGTATTTTCAGCATCCCTCCAGACCTCCCCCTCTCTGAGGATGAACGATCAGTCCTCAGCAGAGGCCTCACCTTAACCCCCCAAGCTCCCGGATTAACGAGTTCAACACGCGGCGAGACATCGAACAATTCTTCCGCCGCCTTCGCCTCCGTGCCTACTTCTTCAACCAGGATTCTCGCCCACCCTCTGACGACCCCTTCTCCCACCTCCAACACACCCCATCCACCTGGACACCCCGTGCTGGCCTCTTACCCGCCCTCGATCTCTTCATAGCCAACTGCCGCCGCGACATTGACCGCCTCAACCTGTCCACCCCTCTCACCCATTCCAACCTCTCACCCTCGCAACGTGCAGCCCTCCACTCCCTCTGTTCCAACCCCAACCTCACAATCAAACCAGCAGACAAGGGAGGCGCGGTGGTAGTTTGGTGCACTGATCTTTACATTGCTGAGGCTAAATGCCAGCTCGTGGACACCTCCTCCTACTGCCCCCTTGACCATGACCCCACCTCCCACCACCAAACCATTATCTCCCAGACCATCCATAACCTCATCACCTCAGGGGATCTCCCATCCACCACCTCCAACCTCATAGTCCCACAACCCCACACCACCCGTTTCTATCTCCAGCCCAAAATCCACAAACCTGACTGCCCCGGCTGACCCATTGTCTCAGCCTGTTCCTGCCCCACCGAACTCGTCTCTGCATACCTCGACACGGTCCTGTCCCCCTTAGTCCAAGAACTCCCCACCTATGTTCGGGACACCACCCACGCCCTCCACCTCCTCCATGATTTTCGATTCCCGGGCCCCCAACACTTTATCTTCACTATGGACATCCAGTCCCTATACACCTCCATCCCCCATCACGAAGGCCTCAAAGCCCTCCGCTTCTTCCTTTCCCGCCGACCCAACCAGTACCCTTCCACTGACACCCTCCTTCGACTGACTGAACTGGTCCTCACTCTGAACAACTTCTCTTTCCAATCCTCCCACTTCCTCCAAACCAAAGGAGTAGCCATGGGCACCCGCATGGGCCCCAGCTATGCCTGCCTCTTTGTAGGAGATGTGGAACAACCCATCTTCCGCAGCTACACTGGCACCACCACTCACTTTTTCCTCCGCTACATCGATGACTGTATCGGCGCTATCTCGTGCTCCCATGAGGAGGTTGAACAGTTCATCCACTTTACTAACACCTTCCACCCCGAGCTCAAATTTACCTGGACCATCTCAGACTCCTCCCTCCCCTTCCTAGACCTCTCCATTTCTATCTCGGGCGACTGACTCAACACGGACATTTACGAAAAACCGACCGATTTCCACAGCTACCTAGATTACACCTCCTCCCACCCTGCCCCCTGTAAAAATGCCATCCCATATTCCCAATTCCTTCGTCTCCGTCGCATCTGCTCCCAGGAGGACCAACTCCAATACTGAACAACCCAGATGGCCTCCTTCTTCAAAGACCGCAATTTCCCCTCAGACGTGGATGACGATGCTCTCCACCACATCTCCTCCACTTCCCGCTCCTCCGCCCTTGAACCCCGCCCCTCCAATCGCCACCAGGACAGAACCCCACTGGTCCTCACCTACCACCCCACCAACCTCCAGATACATCGTATCATCCTTCATCATTTCCGCCACCTCCAAACAGACCCCACCACCAAGGATATATTTCCCTCCCCTCCCCTATCAGCATTCCAGAAAGACCACTCCCTCCACGACTCCCTCGTCAGGTCCACACCCCCCACAAACCCAACCTCCACTCCCGGCACCTTCCCCTGCAACCGCAAGAAATGCAAAACTTGCGCCCACACCTCCCCCTTTACTTCGCTCCAAGGCCCCAAGGGATCCTTCCATATCCACCACAAATTCAACAGCACCTCCACATACATCATTTACTGCATCCGCTGGACCCAATGCAGCTTCCTCTACATTGGGGAGACAGGCCGCCTACTTGTGGAATGTTTCAGAGAACACCTCTGGGACACCGGGACCAACCAACCCAACCACCCCGTGGCTGAACACTTTAACTCCCCCTCCTACTTCGCCAAGGACATGCAGGTCCTTGGCCTCCTCTATCGCCAGACCATGGCAACACGACGCCTGGAGGAAGAGCGCCTCATCTTCCGCCTAGGAACCCTCCAATCACAAGGGATAAATGCAGATTTCTCCAGCTTCCTCATTTCCCCTCCCCCCACCTTATCTCAGTCCCAACTCTCAGACTCAGCACCGCCTTCTTGACCTGCAATCTTCTTCTCGACCTCTCCGCCCCCACTCCCTCTCCGGCCTATCACCCTCACCTTAACCTCCTTCCACCTATCGCATTCCCAACGCCCCTCCCCCAATCCCTCCTCCCTACCTTTTATCTTAGCCTGCTTGGCACACTTTCCTCATTCCTGAAGAAAGGCTTATGCCTGAAACATCGATTCTCCTGCTCCTTTGATGCTGCCTGACCTGCTGCGCTTTTCCAGCAACACATTTTTCAGCCCTTGACATCAAGGCTACATCCCATCGACTGTGGCATCAAGGGCCTGTAGCAAAACTGTAGTCCACGGGTATCAGTAGGCAAACACTCCTCTGATTGGAATCATACATGATGCATAGGAACATGGTTGTGGTTGTTGGAGGTTTCCTGGAGGAAACCTCATCTGGGCATGATAGAAGCATCTCTCGTTGTCCAGCCCTCATCCATGTGTGGGCTGTGAGCCTTTGAAAGAGGTTGGCATCTATGAGTGGTACAGGCTGGCCTAGATGTGACACAAGGACATCCTGAGTCATCTTCTGCACTGGTTCCCGCTCACCTTCAGATAGCTACACAAACCTGGATATTCTGTTTCATGTAAGAGCTCTTCTTCTATGGGTAGTTCTTGTTCTGCTGTTTCCCCTTTTTCTGGCAGTGCGGCAGCCAATGGCAGCTGCTGCTGTTGTCTTCTGCTGCAGTCCCTTTGCAGTGTTATGATCACAGGAAAAACTGCAGAATTGACCTCTGCCATACATCTTTCAAATTCAGCAGAATTGTGCGAGCAGTAAGTGAACGTATGCAGCCTTAATAAAGGGCTACTTTAGCCCTCAAACTTATCCCATGAAGCTCCAGGTTAAACTCTCACAGAGGTTCGTCCTGCACCTTGCCAATGTCCCAAGCATGTGCTCCATGTGATTCTGCCCCAACCGTCATACCCACTCTTGTCCCCATCTCCAGATCCCACACTGTTTCACAATCCTCATTTCCCCAATGATCCTTCACCCTCCACTCTCCCCACATCAAAGTCAGAGTGTGTAAGACTTGCCCCTCACCTACTTTATCAGGTTCCAACATTTTGTATTCAAGTGCGTCCTATGACAGTGGCCATTTCCTCAGCCAACAAATGCAACCAAGCAAATCCCCAGACTTAAACTATCTGTGGCATTGATAACACCGTGGACTCCCCCTGAAATACCCCGAATCATGTGCAGCTCGCTCCCCTGACTGACTTCCCATCCCAGACAGATTTTGCAGGACTGTCCTGATTGACCACAATACATACCCCAGGATGAATTTACAAGTGACTGACTCACAAGCAAGTCCCAGCTAGGACCTGAAGAAAGGCTACACTTGAAATGTTGACTTCTCCACCTCCTGATGCTGCCTGGCTTGCTGTGTTCTTCCAGTCTCCTGCTCACCTACCTTGTTCCCCCTTTACAGGACATACTAATTTATTAATTAATAGCCATCCTTTTTTTTCTAATTTTAATTATTTATTATATCGAAGATTCCACTCTTCACTTTTTCTTAAAATAAAATCTGATGAAAAAAGAAGCTTTTTTGGAATGTTTTATATCTTGTAGTTTAATTCAGCCAATTTTAAAAATGCACTCTATTCTCTTTAAAGAAAAGAAATCATAAGCTCAATTATGAAAAGATACATTCAAACAATTAATTTTCAATGTTATTGTAACTCAAAGCATTCATCCTTGAGGACAAGTAACAATTACTTAGGACAAGTATTTCCCTTTGTAAAAGAGTCTGACAATTGGTGACTTGCGTCAACACATTTCTGTTTAAAAATCACTTGTCTTTCCAACATTTCTTTCACACTAGCAAGATCAATCCTTTTTCTACAGCATCCTTTGTTGAATGACTATTATCCCAAAGAGAACAATTATCCACATAACATTCTATGGACATTGTTTTCTCAAGTTGCAGCTTGTATCAGATTTTGTTGAGAATGTGAGATAAGTACTCCCCATATCTAATGCTTCCACTAGTGCTAATGTTTCTGCAACTAAGATGCTTTGAAATGCTCCTCTTAAAGTTTTCTTAGCATTCTGGGCTAATGGGTGATAATTATTATTATTCTCCACCATGAAGGAGGACTCTATGGAGGACTTGAGCATCAGGCAATGTGGGCAGAGCTCAGAAATAGGAAGGGTGCAGTAACAATGTTGGGGCTGTATTACAGGCCTCTCAACAGAAAGTGTAAGATAGAGGTACAAATGTACAGACAGATTATGGAAAGATGTAGGAGCAACAGGGTGGTGGTCATAGGAGATTTTAATTTTCCCAACATTGACTGGGATTTACTTAGTGTTCGAGGTTTAGATGGAGCAGAATTTGTAAAGAGCATCCAGGAGGGTTTCATAGAGCAGTATGTAAATAGTCCAACTCAGGAAGGGGCCATACTGGACCTGGTGTTAGGAAATGAGTCCGGCCAGGTGGGTAAAATTTCAGCAGGGGATTATTTGGGGAATAGTGATCAGAATTCTGTAAGTTTTAGAATACTCATGGACAAAGATACGAGTAGTTCTAAAGGAAGAGTGCCAAGTTGGGGGAAGGCCAACTATAGCAAAATTTGGCAGGAGCTAGGGAATATAAATTGGGAGCAGCTGTTTGAAGGTGAATCCACATTAGATATGTGGGAGGCTTTTAAAGAGAGGTTGATTAGAATTCAGGAGAGAACATGTCCCTGTGAAAATGGGAGACTGAAAGGGCAAGATTAGGGAATCATGGATGACAGGTGAAATTTGTAAGACTAGCTAAGAGGAAAAAGGAAGCATACATAAGGTCTAGGTGACTGAAAAAAGGTGAAGCTTTGGAAGAATATTGGGAAAGTAGAACCAATCTGAAACAAGGAATTAAGAGGGCTAAAAGGAGTCATGAAAGATCTTGAGCAAATAGGGTTAAGGAAAATCCCAAAGCATTTTCTTCATATGTATGGAACAAGAGGGCAACTTGAGTAAGGGTTGGCCCACTCAAGGACAAAGGAGGAAAGTTATGCATGGAATCAGAGAAAATGGGTGAGATTCTGAATGAATACTTTGTGTCAGTATTCACTGAGGAGAGGGACATGACAGATGTTGAGGTTAGTGTTAGATGTTTGATTACTCTCGGTCAAGTCGGCATAAGGAGGCAGGAAGTGTCGGGTGTTCCAAAAGTTATTAAGGTGGACAAGTCCCCAGGTCCGGATGGGATCTATCCCAGGTCACTGAGGGATGTGAGAGAGGAAATAGCTGGGGCCTTAACAGATATCTTTGCAGCATCCTTGAACATGGTCCTGGAGGACTGGAGAATTGCTAATGTTGTCCCCTTGTTTAAAAAAGATAGCAAGGATAATCCAAGTAATTATAGAATGAGAAGCCTGACGTCAGCGGTAGGGAAGCTGCTGGAGGAGATACTGAGGGATAATATCTATTTAGATTCGGAGGAAAATGGGCTTATCAGTGATAGGCAGCATGGTGTTGTGCAGGGAAGGTCATGCCTTGCCAACTTAATAAAATTCTTTGAGGAGGTGACAAAGTGGATTGATGAGGGAAGGGCTGTAGATATCACATACAAGGACTTCAGTAAGGTTTTTGATAAGGTTCCCCATGGTAGGTTGAAGGAGAAAATGAAGTCACATGGCATCTAGGGTGTACTAGCTAGATGGATAGAGAACTGGCTGGGCAGCAGAAGACAGAGCGTAGTAGTGGGAGTGTTTCAAAATGGAGAACTGTGACCAGTTCCATGGGGATCCGTATTGGGACCACTGTTGATTGTGATATACATAAATGATCTGGAGGAAGGTATAGGTGGTCTGATTAGCAGATGACACTAAGATTGGTGGAGTAGCAGACAGGGTAGGGGACTATCAGAGAATGCAGTAGATTGGAGAGTTGGGGGGAGAAATGGCAGATGGAGTTCAATCCGGGCAAATGCGAGGTGATGCATTTTGGAAGATCCAATTCAAGAGTGAACTATACAGTAAATGGAAAAGCCCTGGAGAAAATTCATGTACAGAGAGATCTGGGTGTTCAGGTCCATTGCACTCTGAAAGTCACATTGCAGATCAATAAAGTGGTCAGGAAGGCATACGGCATGCTTTCCCATCGGACGTGGTACTGAGTACATGGGTTGGCAGGTTATGTTACATTTGTATAAGACTTTGGTTTGGCCACATTTAGAATACTGTATCCAGTTCTAGTTGCCACATTATCAAAAGGTTGTGGATGCTTTGGAGAGGGTGCAGAGGAGGTTCAGCAGGACATTGCCTGGTATGGAGGGTGTTAGTTATGAAGAGAGGTTGAGTAGATTAGGATTATTTTCATTAGAAAGACGGAGGTTGAGGGGGGAACATGATTGAAGTTTACCAAATCATGAGAGGTATAGACAAGGTGGATAGCAAGAAACTTTTCACCAGAATTGGGACTCAATTACACGGGGCCACGAGTTCAAGGTGAGAGGGGAGAAGTTTAAGGAAAATATGCAGGAAGGTTCTTTACGCAGAGGGTGGTGGGTGCCTGGAAAGCATTGTCAGCTGAGGTGGTGGAGGCAGGCACGATAACGTCAGTTAAGATGTATCTAGACAGATGTGAATGGGCAGGGAGCAGAGGGATACAGAGCCTTAGAAAATAGGTAACAGGTTTAGGTAGAGAATTTGGATCGATGTAGAATTGGAGGGTCAAAGGGCCTGTTCCTGTGCTGTAATTTTCTTTGTTCTTTGTTTTTGCATATGGTAAAGCATGGTCTAATAATTGCCATATGAAGCATCGCGAAAGATAACGAGCTTAACATTTTCTGGATCGCTCAAGGCTGGAAGCAATGGTATAGTGATATTGTCACTGGACTCATAATGCTCAAGGGACCTGGATTTGAATGCCACCATGACAGATGGTGAAATTTGAATTCAATTAATAAATCTGGAATTAAAAGCTAGTCCAATGACGACAAAAGCTAGTCCAATTGCCAATTTCCGTAAAAATCCATTTGGATTACAAAGGTTCTTAAGGGAAGAAACATCTGCTGGCTTTACCTGGTCTAGACCACATAACAAAATGGTTCACTCATAAATGTCCTCTAAAATACACTGACAAGGCATTCAGTTGTATCCACCTGTTTCAAAACCTTATAAAAGGAATGATACCAGATGGAACACCTGGCACTGATGCAGGGACTGGAAATGATAGCATTAAAAACAACTCTGCCAATCCTGCAAAATCCTCCTTACAGTTATGGATCAGACAAAACACCCTCAAAATACATTAAGAAGAAGGCCTAGACCCCAACCTTTTCTTCTTTGAAAGGCATTGTGTTCCAGATGGAATTCAATTTGTTCAAACCACTCAATTTTATGCAAAACATACTTTATTTTCACACTACAATTAAAATACAGACAAAATACAAATAAAAGAATTGGCTTAATCGTAACTATCATAATGGTGAACAAAATAATGCATATAGCTTCAAAACCCCAGCAACTGCGAAAAGCTAAAACCAAATATCTTGATTTTGTGGGAGCTTGACCCCACCCATTCAGGCTGCTTCTATTGTTCCAACTTTTTTTTTAAAAAGCCAAAGGCCTCACAAACTGTTTATTGGCTTTAAGCAGACTGCTTGGTACCCCTGTCTCAATCTTTCTTCATAACAAAAAGGACAAACTTCA
Source organism: Chiloscyllium plagiosum (assembly GCF_037043375.1). Taxonomy (NCBI): domain Eukaryota; kingdom Metazoa; phylum Chordata; class Chondrichthyes; order Orectolobiformes; family Hemiscylliidae; genus Chiloscyllium; species Chiloscyllium plagiosum. The sequence goes on from NW_028270143.1 coordinate 89,266,024, forward strand.
CCTTTTAAAGCCACAGTATTGTCACATTGCTAACATTTGGCACTTGTGGCAAAATTGAGAGAACTGTCTCACTGATTAGTCATGAAGTAGCCTGACATTGTCATACTCATGGAATCATATGTCACAAACTCCCAGAAATTACTACTGTCATCCCTGGAAGGTAGTGGCACAGCGATATACAGGTGGGAGGGAGCAGCATTGGGAGTTCTTCATGGATCCTATAAAGTCTCATGGCGTCCGGTGAAACCTCTTGCTGATTAACACCTAGCCACTGTCTACTACTGCTTCTCTCCAGCCCCACACCCTCCCCCCAACCAACCCTCTGAGCTGATGAGTTAGTCCTCTTCCATGTTAATGCACAATGGTTGCAAGGGTTGGAAATGCCTACTAAGTAGGAGTCTTCAATGTCCATCACTAGCAGTTGCATGAAAACACCACAACTGCTTGAACTGACTCAGTGCTGAAGGGCACAGCTGATAAACTGGGCATGTGGTAGTTAGTGAGAGAGCTTACAAGAGCAAACAGGGTACCTAAACCATTCTCACATAGCCACATGTAGCAGATGCATCTGTTCATTGATAATATCTGTAGTAGTGACTATCAAAGAACTATTGTAGATGCAATATTCCCCCCTTCACACTGAGATATCTTCCATCAGGTTGTATGCTATAACCAGCATACTGAAAGAGAGAGATTTCAAGCAGATACAGCAACAATAGGCTGGTCACCTATGGGCTATCAACAGCAGCTAATTATACTCCAACAAAATGTGCAACTTCATGGCCCAGAATAGCCCTGACTCTACCATTGCCATCAAGACCAAGGATCAATGGAAAGTGTAGAAGGGCATGGCAGGTGCAGCACCAGGCATACCTAAAAATGATCCTGTTACAACACAGGGCTACCTGTGCACCCAGCAGCACATAATAGGCAGAGCTGAGAGATCCCATAACCAAAAGATCAGATCTAGGCTCTGCAGACCTACTAAGTCTGGTCATGGAGAGTGGTGGACAATTAAACAACTCACTGGACATCCTCAAAGATGAGAAATCCAACATATCAATGCAAAAGAAAAGGCTGATGAAAATGCAACAATTTTCAGTGTGATTGCACAATGCTCAGCAGCATTGTCTTCTCAAGGGCATATAAGGATGGTCAATAAATGTGAGGAGTAGTTTGCAGCACGCCCATATCCTATGAAGGGATAATGAAGTACCCTGTTTGTATGCCATGTTGTAAAATTGCTATTTTTTTCACGCTACCTATAACCTTCCTTGCATGTTTCCATTCCTTCTGCCCTCATATTTTGTAATATACCATGTCCCCACATTAAAATTTAGTTTTGGCTTTCTTATGCATGTCATAAGACTTGCAAATTTTTGTGAAACCAACTAGAACATCCATTATGAGGTTAAAGCTTTTTTTCTATCTGATTAGCCTCTCTGTCTACTTTTGAACCTTCCATTTCATGCATCAGTTCAAAAGCTTTGCTAATTTGTTTTAGGACAACTCATTGCCTAATGGTATTTAGAATTGCATCTGAAACACTTGTTGAACTTAACCTGGACATTCTTGAAATTCATTCTTCTATTTTAATTCCCCCATTCCTGTCATGTGCCAAAGGTGCTAAAGTGTCTTTACTTTCATTCTTTTCAGTAATGACTTTGCCTTTGTATTAATGCTTGTAGGAAACCTCATATGAGCCATGAAGGCTGCTGGGAGTGAGTGTTTCCCAAGGATATTTTTTAAAGCTTTCTGTCAATTATTTCAAATATGTATTTATTTATGAAAATCAAATTTCAGTTAATTCTAGGAGTCTATCCATGTTCAACACCTCAGCACTGTGTAACAATTTAAAAACAAGCACTAAGTTAGGAATCTTTAAATAGAAGATTTACAATAGATTGTTAAATTTTCTTACAAATTCTTCCAAAGAATAACCAACAAACTTTTAAATTTAATGAAGTCTGATCACACCTCATAAGCATTTAATAGATCTTCCTTCCTATAAGTTTGACCATGGTTTTGAATAGAATTTTTAAAACCTTCTCATTGTCCAATGTTTAAGCCTCTTGCTGAGAAAATACATTACATCTGATCATGTTTCTTGTAGAAAGCAATAATGCTGAGATCATTCATTTTGTTTCTTGGTCAAGATGTAACACATATCAACTTCATTTTGCCACTGATCAGAGCATTCAGCTTCATAGAATATCAGTGGGAAATCATACCCAATAATTCAGACCTGCCTTCAGCTATTCTTTTCCAAATTAGTTCCAATTGCAATCTTATGTTTCAATAAAATCTGGGCTGAAATTTTTTAAGGGCCTGTACAACATGGATTATGGTGAGAAATCTGGTTGAATTACATGAAAAGTCCAGTGAGAGCTTCATCAATGTTCAAAGCAATTCATTGCATTGATTTAATTAATTTCTGAATGTTGAGATGAGATTCTAGCCAGACAGCAATTAGTTGCTTATTAAGGGAGATTACTGCTTGTTAATTCACTACATATCTCCCCTCATTAAGATATAGCTTTCTACCTTATTATCAAGTAAAGGAAATGTACAAAACTGATAATTCTCAACATGAAACTCAGAGCAGATACCTGGAGAATCCAACTTACATTATGTTACATACCTGGCATCAACATCTCTAGACACATTCTATGAGTACAGACCACATGCACCCCCCCCCCCCCCCCCCCAACACAGTGATATCAACAAGTTTCATCCCATCATCAAACTCACCATGGACTACTTTCAACTATCTGTCTCATTCTTGGACACATGCATCTCCATCAAGAATGGACACCTCAGCACCTCATTCTACCACAAACCCACAGATAACCTCACAATGCTACACTTCTCCAGATTCCACCCAAAACATATTAAAACAGCCATCCCCTATGGACAAAACCTGTGCATACACTGGATCTGCTCAGATAAGGAGGAACGTGACGGGCACCTGGAACTACTCAGGAATGCCCTCATAAGAACGGGGTACGATGCTCAACTCATTGACCGCCAGTTCCGACGTGCCACAGCAAGGAACTGTAATGACCTCTTCAGGAGATAGACACGGGCTGCAGCTGACAGGGTCCCCTTCGTTGTTCAGTATTTCCCAGGAGCTGAAAAGCTACGTCATGTTCTTCGTGACCTGCAACACATTATCAATGAGGATGAGCACCTTGCCAAGACCTTCCCCACACCTTTAAACAACCGCCAAACCTCAAACAGATCATTGTTCGTAGCAAGCTGCCCGCTTTCAGGACAACTCCATATAACCCTGTCATGGTAAGTGCTGCAAGACGTCTCAGAATGTGGACATGAATACCACCATTACCCATGGGGACACCTCCCACCATGTACGTGGCAGGTACTCATATGACTTAGCCAAAGTAGTCTATCTTATATGTTGCAGGCAAGGATCCCCTGAGGCATGGTACATTGGAGAAACAGTGCAAAGGCTACGGCAACGGATGAATGGGCACCGCACAACAATCAACAGACATCGGGTTCCCTCCCAGTTGGGGAACACTTCAGTGGTCCAGGACATTCGACCACAGATCATCAAGTGACCATCCTCCAAGGCGGACTTCAGGACAGGCAGCAGCGAAAAGTGGCTGAGCAGAGGCTGATAGCTAAGTTCCGTAACCATAGGGAGGGCCTCAACCAGGACCTTGGGTTCATGTCACACTACAGGTGACCACCATTGCACTATATACACACACACACAGATATTCCTACACATACACACACAAACACACTCACAGGCACTCCTATACACACACACATAGAGGCACTCCTATACACACACATACACACGGACACACATATACACAGTCACGCACACAGACACTCACACACACCCTTACAGACACATACATTCTTACACTCACACATGCATCCTCTTAGAGACTTAGACCACTCTACACTCACGCACACACATATACACTCTCTCTCACAGACACTCACAACCCCCCACCCCAGAAACACACACAATCCTACAGACACTCACACTTCCACACTCACACATGCACCCCCTCACAGACTTAAGACACTCTACACTCACATACACACACATATACACTCTCTCTCACACTCACAACCCCTCAGCCCAGATAGACAGACAGACAGACACACACTCACATGATGCACACATACACACATACGTTTGTGGGGTGAATTTGTACTTGCAGAGTTACATTGTACTTTGCTCAAAAACTGCATGAATTCATGTAAGACTCTGTTATCTCACTTTTTAGATTAGAATCAGTCTAAACATTATGGCATAGACAGAGAACACAGGAGGCTAACACCTTCAACATATTGTCTAGCTATCACCAATTGTTACAGTTAACCTGAAAAGGTAACTTTTAAAAAAAGTTTTGTGATTTACATATGAAAGAAGTGAAACTATCATGGTCATTCTAACAGATGAGAGACTCAACAAACAATCAAGGTATTTTTCAATGTATAATTTCAGTTACATCACACTGTAAACTTTTTCTATAAATTCTGTCTTACAATTGTGGCCTCCACAATCACCTGATGAAGGAGCGACGCTCCAAAAGCTAGTGTGTTTCCAATTAAACCTGGTGGACTATAACCTGGTGTTGTGTGATTTTTAACTTTGTACACTCCAGACCAAATCACAACCTTGGACATTGGCTTACACCATGTGCACACTTCTAAGAACCCAAATGTCACATCTCTGATCTACTTTCAGGCTTGTTTTAATGTTTCTGCACTTGAGTACTGCATCCTGGGCTACTCTGGCCACTATTATTGTAATGTTGCAGCAAAGACTCTGTATACTCAGGGACATGCAACCACTTCATGGACTGGACCAGCTGCATCGCAAGTCTCCTGTAAGACAGACACTATTAAAATAATCATGGGGGACTTCAATATGCAGGTGGAGTGGGAAAATCAGGTTGGTAGCAGACCTCAAGGGAAGGAATTAATGGAATCTCTATGAAATGGATTTTTGGAGCAGCATATGGTAGAGCGCAAGAAGGAGCAGCAATTCTGGATTTGGTTTTGTGTAATGCTGCAGACTTGATTAGGGAGCTTACCTTGGGATAGTCACTATCTTGAGGTAGTGATTATAAAATGACAGAATTCACCCTGCGGTTTGAGAGGGAGAAGCTTGAATCAGATGTAACAATATGATAATTGAGTTAAGGTAACTGCAGAGTATTTGAGGATGGAGTTGGCCAGATTTGATTGGAAAGGGAGCCTAACAAGAAAGTTGGTGTAGCAGCAATTGCAGGAGTTTGGGAGTAATTTTGGAGGTACAGTAGAAATTCATCCTACAAAAGAAGAAGCATAGCAAGGGGAGAACCAGGCGACCATAGCTGATAAGGAAAGTCCGGGACAGCATAAATGCAAAAGAAAAAGGACAGTATGGTGAGGATTAATGGGAACCCTTTACAGAACAGCAGAAGATGTCTAAAAAAGCATTAAGGGAAGGGAAGATGAAATATGAGAGTAAACTGGCTAGTAATATAAAAAGTTTGCAAGAGTATTTTTAGGTATCAAAAATGTAAGAGGGAGCCAAAAATGGACATTGGCCTGTTGGAAAGTAAGGCTGAAGAAGTGCTAATGGGGAACAAAGAAATGGCTGAGGAACTGAATAGGTACTTTGCATGAGTTTTCACAGTGGAAGACACCAGGAACATACCAGAACTTCAAGAGAGTCAGTGGATAGAGATGAGTGCAGTGACCATCACTAAGGAGAAGATGCTGGTGAAACTGTAAGGTGTGAAGGTGAATAAATTAATCAGACCAAATGGACTACACCCAGAGTTCTGAAGGAGATAGCTGAGGAGATTTGAGAGGTATTGTTGGTGATCTTTCAGGAATCACTGGAATCAGGAAGGATTACAGAGACTGGAATGTATCACCTCTGTCTAAGGGAGGGAGGGAGGCAGAAGTTACAAAGCTATTGGCCAGTTACTCTGACCTTGCTCGTTGGTATGATTTTAGAATCTGTTATTGAGGACAAGATTGTGGGCAACTTGGAAGTGCATGGTAAATAGGGCTGAGAAAGCAAGTTAGCACGGCCAATTCACTTGACTTGCACATCTTTTGGAATGTGGGAGAAAACTGGAGCACCCAGAGAAAACCCACACAGGCACAGTGAGAATGAGCTAAGTCCACACAGACAGTTGCCCAAGGCTGGAATCGAACCTGGGTCCCTGATGCCATAAGGCAGCAGTGCTAACCACTGAGCCACCATGCTGCCCTAAGGGCATAAAATAGAATTACCTTTGTCCTGAGGTTGCAGGCTTGGTGATAGGGGATGGGGAGAGGGTACCCTTGCTACGTCAGCTCCCTGACACATTTCTGCCACTGGGGAAAGTTACCAGCTGCAGGCTGGAATGGGCATCAGCTACCTGCTGAATCAAGGTGCTATTTCATGGTAATTCCTTCCACTCATGAGCATTGCACTGTCAACAGAGAAGCACCAAAACATCTCCCACCCCACTAGTTTCTTCCACCCACACAACTCCCCCACACTCCCTACAACCTCTCTCCCTTACTCACCACATCCCCATCCCCCACCATCTCCTCTCTGTTTGAGTGAATGTGAAATATCTCTGTGGCTCTGTCCACCTCCCACCAAGGCTCATGTCCTACCACCCTCAAATGGAGATGTCATCTTCCCTCACTCACTCCCGCCAACTCCAATCCTGACAGCACTAACCCCTATATACCCTCTGTGGTGCCTACTCACCCACTGAGGATACCTCCCCACCTGCACCAAGGTAACAGCTGTGCCATCCACTTTCATCTCCCTAAATAATGAGCGCTCTCTCTCCTCCTGGACCCCAACAGAAGTGAAAGACTCAACACAGCTGGTGGTCTGCCTGACACTGAGCTTCTCACCCCTCATGAGGAAAGAACCCTGACTCAGACTGCCCTAAGAGACTGACTAACTGTGTCCAAATACCTGGATGGAATTCGGAGGTTGGCCTTGACTTACTGTCAGGGGACCCCCTGAGAGAAGGTTCTCTCCCTTCTCTTGACTGTAGCCTACTGACAACCATGACATGCTTTCTGGCTTATATCTGCACTAAATGACATGGAATAAATAGAGCTGGCTATCTCTGGCAGAGTGGCAAGGCCCTAAAGGCAAGTCAAAAGACTATAAGAAATAGGAGCAAAATTAGGCCATTCAGCCCATTGAGCCTGCTCTGTCATTAAACCATGGCAGATATACTTCTCAAACCCATTCTCCTGCCTTCTCTTCATAACTCTTGATCCTCTTACCAATCAAGAAAATATCTTAATATACTTGAATGTACTCAATGACTTGGCCTCCATAGCCCTCTGCGGCAATGAGTTCCACAGATTCAACACCCTCTCGCTGAAGAAACTCCTCCTCATCTCAATTCTAAAGGGGCACTCCTCTGCTCTGAGTCGTGCCCTCAGGTGCTAATCCCCCCTACAGGTGGAAACATCTTCTTCATGTCCATTCTATCCAGGCCTCTTAGTATTGTGTAAGTTTCAATCAGATCCTCCCTCATCCTTCTAAACTCCATTTAGTACAGACCCCAGAGTTGTCAACCACTCCTCGTGTGACAAGCCCTTCATTCTTGTGGACCTCCTCAGGACTCCCTCCTACAGCAGCATTTCCTTCATTAGATATGGGGCCCAGAACTGATCACAAATATTCCAGATGCGGTCTGACCACAATCTCATAAAGTTCAGCAGCACATCTCTGCTGTTCGATTCTAGCCCTCTTGAAATGAATGTGAACATTGCATTTGTCTTCCTAACTGCCAACTGAACATGCATGTTAACCTTAAGAGAAGAAACCTGAACTAGAACTCCCAAGCCCCTTTGTCCTTCAGATTTCCAAAACCTTTCTCCATTTGGAAAACAGTCTATGCCTCTATTCTTCCAAACAAAGTGCATAACCTCACAATTTTATCTACCATTTCTTTGTCCACTCTCCTGGCCTGTTCAAGTCCTTCTGCAGCCTTCCTGATTCCTCAACATTACCTGCCCCTGCACCTATCTGCCTCACAGCGCCAGAGACCCAGGTTCAGTTCCCGCCTCAGGCGACTGACTGTGTGGAGTTTGCACATTCTCCCCGTGTCTGCGTGGGTTTCCTCCGGGTGCTCCGGTTTCCTCCCACAATCCAAAAAAGAAAATGTGCAGGTTAGGTGAATTGGCCATGCTAAATTGCCCGTAGTGTTAGATGCAGGGGTAAATGTAGGGGTATGGGTATGGGTATGGGTGGGTGCGCTTCGGCGGGTCGGTGTGGACTGGTTGTGCCGAAGGGCCTGTTTCCACACTGTAAGTAATCTAATCTAATCTAATCTAATCTAATCTAATCTAATCTATCTTTGTGCCATCTGCAAACTTAGCAACAGTGCCCTCAGTTCCTTGACAAGATTGTTAATGTATAACATGTATGGTTGTGATTTCTGCACTAACACGTGTGGAACTCCACTAGTCACTGGTTGCCATCCTGAAGAAGACCCCTTTATCTGCCTTCTGCCAGTCAGCCAACCCTCTATGTATGCCAGTCCCTTGAATTTGATTTATTGTCATATGTACCAAGATACAGTGAAAAGTATTGTATTGTGTGCTTTACAGGCAGATTATATCATACAAAGTTCATCTGGGTAGCAGAACAGAGTGCAGAATACATTGTTTCAGCAACAGAGAAGGTGCCGAGAGTGAGATCAAACTTAACATTTGAGAAGTTCATTCAAAAAACCGATACAGTGGGGAAGAAGCTACTATTGAATCTATTCGTAGGTGTATTCGAGCTTTTATAACACCTCCCTGCTGAAAGAGGTAGAAGAGAGAATAACTGGGGTGGGAGGGGTCTTTGATTCTGTTGGTTACTTTCCTATGGCAGCAAGAAGTATAGATAGAGTCAATAGATGGACAGGGCTATGTTCACGACTCTGTAATTTATTGTGGTCTTGGGAAGACCAGTTGTCATACCACACTGTGATGCTTCCAGATAGAATGCTTTCTATGGTGCATCTATAAAAGTTGCTAAGAGTCTTTGTTGAGACCCCAAATTTCCATAACCTCCTGAAGAAGTTCAGGTATTGTTGTGCTTTCTTGACCATTGTGTCAGCGTGGGTTGACCAGGACAATTTGTTGGTGAACATCACTTGACACTCAACCATCTCCACCTCAGTACCACTGATGTAGACAGGGGCATGTCCTCCACTCTGTTTCCTTAAATTAATGACCAACTCCTTCATTTTGCTACTGTTGACATGATGGTCTCATCTTATTTAGCAGCCTCCTGTGCAGGACCTTGTCAAAGGCTTTCTGGAAATCCAAATAGATCACATTCAAGGCTCTCCCTTGTCTAACTTGCTTGTTACCTTCTTCTATTCTGAAAAACAATCATTCATTATTACTCTCTGTCATTCAGCCAACACAGTATGAAGTCTGCAACTTGCCCTTTTATTGCAGAAATGGAGTTGACTTCTGTTTGCTACAGCTCCTCTACGGGTAAAGGCACCAACATATTACAGTGTTGATGTCCATCCAAATTTTTGGTGAGCCCTCCATCCAACCTGCCCTCTAGCCATCTCTATCACTGATCCAAAACATGCAGGAGGTTTATACATAGCTTTAAATATTTGGAAATCAAAATCAAAATCAGTTAAATAATGTCACTTTTCTCTCTGCCCATGTTTCCTCAATCAATTCCTGTTCCCACCCACCAATAATAGGCAGCACAGGTGGCCGTTTCCATCAGTATTTATAAAGGTTGCTGAGTGTTTTCACGTAAAACTAAATAGATTGCTTGCATCTATTTCTTTGTCCTACTTTATGGGAATTTCCAACTTAACTGATTTGAAAGTGTTTGTATTGTTGCTGGAATTTCTGAACTGTTAACTCATTTTTCGCTATCTTCCCCTTGAGATACCTTCCAGGCATTACATTATGAGAAGAGGAGGAACAACAGCAAATGTAGCAAACAATGCTGGAATTCTGTGAGAGCAAACTGAAGGATGTGTACTTAGAAAAGCCCTTGTACCCCAATAGATTTTACAGGCCCACATTGGCAGCTCTGACGAAATGTGTTTGATTCCTGAGAGAGGCTTTACCAGAGCTTTGTTCTTCTGTAGGAACATAGCACAGCACGACCCAAGGTCACGCAGCGCTGCCTTTCTTTGTCTCAGGCTCCTTCCAGGGTGCCACAGAGAATTTCAGAAGCATCATGCATTCTGCTGTTTGTGCTTGGATCAAGCAGCTTGTTGATGCCAGCGAACACTTTCATCACTATCCCCATGAGCATCACGAAGCAGCAAGATAAGGGGCAGGGGTTTGCATCGTGTGCCGGTCTTCCCCACATTGAAGGCATAATTACTCAAATCTTTGTGATGGTAACCTTGAGATGACTGTGAGCAGTATTATAATATGACTGGTCACTAGGCCGGTTAATGCCTCAGTCAAAACAGTGGAGAGATGAAAATGTTACTATTCACACAATACGATCACTCAATGTAATTTGTAAGCTAATTTATTTCCTCACTATTTCTATCCATTGTAATTCCCTGTTGGTTTTCCTATTAATATTCGAAAATAGGCTAAGAATATAAACACAACAGAAAATAAATACGCTCAATCAAAAATGAACATTTTTGATTCAAAGCACGAGGCATTCTGAATATATTTTGGAACTGATCCTTAGAAGTTAATGACTGGGAAAATCACGCACAAAACTGTTAGTGACCATTAGAAAGCAATCATGCTGTCATATTACTGAGATAATTTAGATTAATGTATGGTTCAATTCCCTCAGAAAAAGACTTAATGCAATCCTCATGTAGCTAACCTCGCAAAATATTAAACCTGTGCTTCATTTATTATTTATCGTTACTTTTACTCAGTTTCTATGTAATAAATCCTATTAATTGGCTATGATACTGTGAAATATGTGTTGGTATTATTTTATAAAAGCTTTAATACAGACATTTGTTCTAATGAAGCCAAATTAATAGATAGAACTAAAAAAGTCAACACTTCAAACATCACTCTCGTCTTGCACAACTCCCTGAGACTTTCACCGGTTGAAATTATTTCGAATATAAAGTGCAATGAATAATCATAGGATTACATTCCTTAATATTCAATTTTCTCTTCCAACAATGAGCAGCCCATATTCTGTGCAGGAGGAAGAGTAAGCAGTTTCAGTATTAACATCCACCTTATTACACTCAGCAGAGAAACTAATGTTTCCCAATTTCACAACAACTCAAATGTATGTCCCTAACTATGTCACCTGATGTCTGAGGTATTTCTCTCCAGTTGCCATTAGAGGCAGTCACAACCTTACCTAAAGTCTGTCAAGATGAGAGCAGCCTTAATCTGCCTAGAAGAAAAAAAAGATCAAATTACAGCAACAAGCTTGTCACCATCTGCTATATCAAATCATAAAGATACATTGATTCAACCCAATAGTTATTCTTAAGTCAGAGTAGTGAGGTTGTTAGAAGACCATCATTTATTGTGAAGTTATAAAATATGTTTATATGCCTTTGCTCCCTGGAAATGAGAATGGTAACATCTCGAGAATGCACTAAGTAGCCTTAGTTAAACACTACACCACCATTAGTCAATAAGCAAGTGACTTCAAATTAAATTATAAATTGAATGTTCCAGCTTTTTATCTCTTCCTCTCCTGCAGATACTGGAATAGGTTTCAGTAATAAGAATCATAGAGTCATAGAGATGTACAGCATGGAAACAGACCCTTTTATCCAACCTGTCCATGCCGACCAGATATCCCAACCCAATCTAGACCCACCTGCCAGCACCCGGTCCATATCCCTCCAAACCTTTCCTATTCATATACCCATCCAAATGCCTCTTAAATGTTGCAATTGTACCAGCCTCCACCACTTCCTCTGGCAGCTCATTCCATACATGTACCACCCTCTGTGTGAAAAAGTTGCCCCGTAGGTCTCTTTTAAATCTTTCCCCTCTCACCCTAAACCTACGCTCTCTAGTTCTGGACTACCCCACCCCAGGGAAAAGACTTTGTCTATTTATCCTATTCATGCCCCTCGTGATTTTGTAAACCTCTATAAGGTCACCTCTCAGCCTCTGACGCTCCAGGGAAAACAGACCCAGACTGTTCAGCCTCTTCCTATAGCTCAAATCCGCTAACCCTGACAACATCTTTGTAAATCTTTTCTGAACCCTTTCAAGTTTCACAACATCTTTCTGATAGGAAGGAGACCAGAATTGCACACAATTTTCCAACAGTGGTCTAACCAACATCCTGTACAGCTGCAATATGACCTCCCAACTCCTGTACTCAATACTCTGACCAATAAAGGAAAGTATACCAAACGCCTTCACTATGTTTACATGGTTACATACAGCAGTAAATTGTTGCGACACTGTACATGACTGTATTCAATATACATAAGGGAAGTCACTGTGGTAAACATAATCTAGAATTAAAAATACCGACAATACAGGAAGGAATATATACATAAAGCATATGTACATAAAAGAAAACAGAAAATAACCTGAGTTCCCTGTGTCCTATGAATCTCTAACCCAGGCATGTGTATTGCCCATGGTGAGTGTGTCAAGTTGTTGAAATATCTGCTTTTCCAACTCCTGGCCTTAAGAGTTATCACTGTGACGTATGCTTGAATAAATACGATTTGGAGGTGCCAGTGTTGGACTGGGGGTGTACAAAGTTAAAAATCGCACCACACCAGGTTATAGTCCAACAGGTTAATTTGGAAATACTAGCTTTCAGAGTGCTGCTCTTTTGTCAGGTGGTTGTGGAGCATGTGGAGTACTCCACAACCACCTGATGAAGGAGCAGCACTTTGAAGGCTAGTGCTTCCAATTAAACCTGTTGGACTATAACCTGCTGTTGTGTGACTTTTAGCTAGAATCAATATGATTGTGACGATAGCCAGATGAGAGAGGAGACAAATCCATGGACGGATATGTATATTTGTGACCCAGTTCCAAAGGTCATCTCACCAATTAGTAAACTTAATCTCGTCTATGTCATACTGCAGCTTTTTGTTTGCTGTACTACAGTGAATGTTTGCTACTCATGTTTCAACCTCATCTAGCTCCTCCTGTAGGAGGTTTTTCCCAATGGCATATTTCTCAAAGAATCTCCAGAGAGAATCTCTCAGTTCATCAGTAGTATTGATGAATGTCTCTGGTCTCTGATGCATGTCAGTTAACTCTATTAAACCTGTGCATGCAGGAATGTGGGGGTTGAAACAAAAAGTAGTGTCTATGATATTGCAGGTGGAATGCCCATAATGATTGTTATCAAGTGAAGTTGTTGCACAGTATTTCCCTCCTGCTGTATGATACCCATGTGACTGAGCTTTGAGAGTGCAGTTTAAATCACTGTTTGTTTTAAAACCACAGACAGCATGTTCATTAGAATATACAGAATAGGGGCAGATGGTGGTATGGTCTGTTTGTTCGCAGAGTGGACCTAATCAATGTCCACTGTCTTTTCACAGAATATGGAAGGGCATAATGGTAACCCATCCAAATACCATTTTTTATAATTTCAATATTTTTGACTTCAAAGGTCCTCAACCCAACTTTGTCACTCGGGATAATTGGAATCCTGAGCACCAGACCCAATACCTCGCCAAGAATATCCTTGCAGTTGTCATTATACCACACCTTGGTGAGCTGCACGCAACTGACAGCTAGAGATATTGGCATGGGTTCCCTCCTTGAACAAATATTTGAGCTGTTCATAGAATCATACAGCCTGCATCACTTGGCTAGTCTGCCTGAGGTCCTCCCTCAGCTGTTCAATAATCCCATTTCCATAAATGCTGCACAGGGTGCAGTTTGCTGCTCACCATTATTTATGAATTTTGTCCTGGATGATCTTGTTAATCATCTTGGCATGACCCTCCAGTATGGTCACTAAGTGGATTCTGCACTACTTATCCGGTGGTCTCCTGTTGATTGTATGTATTCAGTCCTTCTAGGGCTTGTTTGACTTGTTGAGTCAAGATCCTGAAATATTTTCCAAATTAGCCATTTCAAGGGTATTGACCACTGGCACTCCTGCCCCATATGCTGTGGCTAGATCATTAAAGAGTCCCTTTCCTTTCACCTATTAACTGCTAGCGGGTTCTATCTAAACATACTGCGACATCTGGTGGGTTGTACCTGGGTATCCTGGGTATATCATTTTCCCTTGTGCCTGCATTGTTGACATAAGCAGGGAAGATGTGTTGGGTAGGCTAGAGGTTATTAAGGTGGACAAATCCCCAGGACCGTATGGGATCTATCCCAGATTGCTGAGGGAGGCAAGAGAGAAAGATCTGGGGCCCTGACAGATATCTTTGTGGCATCCTTAAAAACAGGTGAGGTGCCGGAGGACTGGAGGGTTGCTCATGTTGTCCCCCTGTACAAGAAGGGTAGTAGGGATATTTCAAGTTACTACAAACAGTGAGCCTGACGTCAGTGGTGGGAAATTTGCTGGAGAAGGTACTAAGGGAAAGGATCTATTTATATTTAGAAAAGAAAAGGCTTATCTGTGATAGACAACATGGTTTTGTGCAGGGGAGATCATGCCTTACCACCTGAAAAGAGTTCTTTGAGGAAGTGACCAAGTTGATAGATGAGGGAGGGGCTTTTGATGTCATATACATGGACTTTAGTTAGGCGTTTGATAAGGTTCCACATGGTAAACTAATAGAGAAAGTGAAGTCACATGGTGTGCAGGGTGTTCTAGCTAGGTGGATAAAGAACTGGTTCAGCAACAGGAGACAGAGAGTAGTAGTTGAAGGGAGTTTCTTGACATGGAGAAAGGTGACCAGTGGTATTCCACAGGGGTCGGTGTTGGGGTCACTGTTATTTGTGATATACATAAATGATCTGGAAGAAGCCACTATTGGCATGATCAGCAAGTTTGCAGATGACACGAAGATTGGTGGAGTAGCAGAAAGCATAAGGGACTGTCAAAGAATACAGGAGAATATAGATAGACTGGAGAGATGGGCGGAGAAGAGGCAGATGGAGTTTAATCCAGGCAAATGTGAGGTGATGCATTTAGGCAAGTCTAATTCTAGAGTGAATTATACAATGAATGGAAGAGCCATGGGAAAAGTTGATGAGCACAGAGATCTGGGAGTGCAGGTCCATTGTACCCTAAAGGTTGCTGCACAGGTGGATAGAGTGGTCAAGAAGGCATATGGTATGCTTGCCTTCATCGGACAGGGTATTAAGTATAAGAGCTGGCAGGTCATGTTAAAATTGTACAAGAGATTGGTTTGGTTGCATTTAGAATACTGTGTACAGTTCTGGTCACCACATTACCAAAAGGATGTGGACGCATTGGAGAGGGTGCAGAGAAGGTTTACGAGGATGTTGCCTGGTATGGAAGGTGCTAGCTATGAAGAGAGGTTGAGTAGGTTAGGATTGTTTTCATTAGAAAAAAGGAGATTGGGAGGTGGACCTGATTGAGGTTTACAAAATCATGAAGGGTATAGACAGGGTAGATAGAGACAAGCTTTCTCCCAGGGTGAAGGATTCAATAACAAGAAGTCACGCTTTCAAGGTGAGAAGTGAAAAGTTTAAGGGGGAGACATGCAGAAAGTACTTTACACAGAGGGTGGTGGGTCCCTGGAACGTGTTGCCAGCAGAGGTGGTAGAGGCAGGTATGGTAGATTCATTTAAGATGTGTCTGAACAGATGCATGTGTAGGTGGAGAGCAGAGGGATAAGATGCTTAGGAATTGGGCGACAGGTTTAGACAGTAGATTTGGATCGGCTCAGGCTTGGAGGGCTGAAGGGCCTGCTCCTGAGCTGTAAGTTTTCTTTGTTCTTTATTTATCTTTGTTCTGCACTACATTTTTGGATACAGTCATTATAGTAATACATGATACACAATAAACACTTTGTAGCAGTTGCATTTCTATCCTGGAGTCGCCATTCTGGTGCACTTTCTGAAGAAAACCCAAGAGTAATTTCTATAAATATCTTGATCTAATATCTGACACTGTGTTCTACATAACATTTTAAAATTATCCAATCATTCCAATTTTCAAACATTCTTGGCACCACCGCCACTCCCCACCCCTTTTTTTATGAAATAGAAACAATAGAGTCAATTGAATAAATGTGCTGTGGATGTGGACCGGAGCTTCGGCCTTCGTGGCTGGAGGCTTTTAAAGTTATTTCCTGTACAGGATTGCCCCTGACATCCTCAATGTATAAGCCACAGTCTGTTTTCATTCCAGCTGGTGCTGTCAGATGGTACTCTGTATGTTCGCCCCTTTTTCCAAAGTTCCTCGTGCCAGATTGGAATTTTAAGTCCTGAATGAGATGGCTGGTCCTGGGTTCATTTGAGGGAGTTCCCCACCTCTGGGGGCAGGGGACTTGTATGCTGGGGGAGTCTCTCTGGGACTCCTTAGTGTACTCCTGCCCCTTCTTTCATTCCTCCAAGTGGGAGGGGTGGCTATAAAAGTGGTTATCACTGTTGCTGCTCAGCACCAGGGACCTAGGTTCGATTCCAAGCTTGGATGACTGTCTGTGTGGAGTCTGCATATTCTCCCTGTGTCTGCGTGGGTTTCCTCTGGGTGCTCCAGTTTCCTCCCACAGTCCAAAGACGTGCAAGTTAGGTGAATTGGTCATGCTAAATTGCCCATAGTGTCCGGGATGTGCAGGTTGGTGCATTAGTCAGGGGAAAGACAGAGAGATAGGGGTATGGGTCTGCGTGGGATACTCCTCGTCGGGCCACTGTGGACTTGTTGGACTGAATGACCTGTTTCCACGCTGTAGTGATTCTAATTCTAAAAAAATTCTGACCATGCTTCTGTGCATGGGCTCTGCTTTTGGCTGTGGGTCGGGGGTGGGGGTCAGGTAGCGGCATTGTTATATGTAATCACCGATTGTAACCAGCTCCCATCACCACTCAGTATCCAGCATGTACATCTCTAACAGCCCCATTGACTTCTTCCCATTAGAGATATCCTGTTGCAGGCGACATTTGATGTCCCTGTTCAGAGGCTTCGGTTTGCAGTGACCCTTAAGGTCCTCCGAACCTGAACTGCCAACCTTGCCTGGTAACTTGCACGTTCAGCCTGAGCTGGTTGTTAAGAGGGTAGTTGCTCCATGCCATGAACATGTGAAATGCTGGCGCTGACCATAACTGAGCTATAAACCAAGTACAATGGTGCCTCGGAATCCAACTTTAATTCGTTCCAGGAGGCTATTCCGATTGCGAAAAGTTCAGATTCCGCAACTATTTTCCCCATAAGAAATAATGGAAAGTGAATTAATCCGTTTCTGGACCCAAAACAAAAACATTTTCAAGACACTTTTAACTGCAAATACACATGGTTACGGTAAAATAAGATGAGTAAATGACCTAAATATCAAGTAATAATAATAAAAACAAGAAATAAATGTACTAACATGAAAATAACTTCATTTACCTTAGTGAGGAGTGTTAATGGTGTATGTGGAAGCTGAAGAGGAGGAAGGAGGGAGAAGGTTTACTGCTTGGAAGGTGAGTCATCTTCCATAGTAACATCAGGTAACTGCTTCTGCTGTTTGCTCTCCTTGTCTCTTCATTGCCGTAACACTAAGACCACTTGTGGAGGGCTGGGACTCACTGGACTGGCTTTCTTTAGAGAACCACCTTTCCAAGATTGTCTGGTGTTGGCGACTTTCCTGAGTTTTTCTGAAGTGGTCAATCACATTGTCATTGAACATGTTTATGCTCCTGTTGACCACTGCCTTGTTAGGATGCCACTTTTCAACAATGGCCTGTGTTTTAGACCACAGGAAGCACAGTTCCTTAATTTCAGCACTGGAAATGTTCCCACTTGCTCCCTCTTCCTCCTCTGAAGAAATTTCCTCTGCCACTTCTTCTTGCTGCATCTTGTGGAGGTGCTGAAGCTCTTGTGTGGTGAGTTCGTTCCTGTGATCCTCCACGAACTCCTCCACATCATCTTCACTCACCTCCAAGCCCAGAATCGTACACACAGTCAATTTCAGCATCTCAAACATGGCAGCCAGATCAGACATACGCGTACCACTCTCATGCTTAGCGATAAGTTCTTTCTTCAACTCAATTGTCGTTCTCACGGACTTCTTACTCTTATTTGCTTCACTGCTCTTCTTGGGTGCCATGGTGAATGCACAAGGGTGATAATTAAAAAACCCTAGCACAAATCAAGGTGAAAACACGAGGTAAACTAGTGATGGGCACACAAGAGATGCTTTCATGACTACTTCCTGGGACAAACTAGACAAACAATGTGCGACTTGAACAGTACGTGGTGTTCGGATTCTGAAAATGTGTTCGGATTTTAGGGCAAAATTTTCTCAAAATAATTGTTCGGATTCCAATTTGTTCAAACAATAGGGCGTCCGGATTCCAGGGTCAGCACTGCCTGAAACTGTGACAGGCATAGTACGAGCCAGATGTTCTGCAGCCAGAGCAAGCAAAGAGGTCATGGGTATAGAGAAACTGTGAAGAAGTCAGCCTAGAGGGGGCAGACTCTTGTGTAGAAACTCCGGAGATATTTTGGACTCCTTGAACAACCCAAGGCAGCTTTTATTTTAACCCCCTGATGTTCCTGTCCCAGAAGTGTTTGATGGGGTCAGTGTGAGAGGAACTTTATTTATTTTCAGTTACAATGAAGTGAAAACCCTTGTTCCTGCCCTGGGAGTGTTCGATGGAGCCGGAGCTGGGGAGATTTGAATGTTAGTTTACTTTGAGTTCGAATGAGTAGTGGAGTGTTTACTCTGTATTTCAACCACTTGTTGTCCCTACCCCAAGAGTGTTTGGTGGGCACGGAGTCGAGGGGAAGTCATTTTTTCAGAGTTGAAGCAACTTTATTTTGAGTCCAAGAGAGTTGAGGGAAGTTTAGGTTCCAAAGAAGTGAGGAACCTTTACCTTTAAGAGAAATGCAGTAAAGAAGTCAGCAATAACATGCTTCCGAGCAAAATAGGACAAGTGTCCCCTTGTCTGATATTGGAGGACAATCTTAGACAATACCTTTTCTTAAAAAGTGGCCCAAATGGACAGAATTCTGAGCAACCACGGGTTTCATGGCCCAAGACATAGGACAAGAAACACAAAGCAAGTTAGGCAAGAAGGCCACTACAATAACCACAGCAAGAACAATAGCATGTGGCCAAGAAGACTCCCGCAGACAACTAGCTGAGAATTGATTGCTGCGGAGCAATTAGAAATCACTACTGATGAGTTGGAAAAGTTAAAACTTGTAGTTAAAGAGCAGGACATCCAAATAGAGGAAAATCTGATGCATATGGAACAATAGCAGCCATAATTAGAAAGAGCCCATTCTAGTGAGAGGAGGGCCATTGATGCAGGGGACAGCCTCAGCATATATTGACAAGCTGGAAGAACAATGTAGGGAGCTCCAAGCAGCCGTACAGGTTGTCCAAGGATGTGCATACAGAGCAATGCACATCTGGCCCTGGTAAGTAGCATTCAAAGTGCCAGGAAGAAATACAGCCCCTAGAGAACCAGGTCTTCACCCAGAATAGGACAATGTGTGTCTTTGGGGTCCTACCTTTGGGGAGATAATGAGAGGCCCCACAATGACATATCTGCACCAATCCACCTTCGGTCTACGAATGGGGACCTCTGCCACCTTTCTCCCAGGTGACTGCACCTTCGACCCCCACTCTCCAGTCTATGGAGAAGCATGTCAGGATACACAGTGACGGGGGCAGCTTGTCCTCTGACAAGAGAGAGAGAGACAAAGAGTCAACCTATGAAGAGCAGAACAGACTGAATAATTTGTCAGACCAGTAAAGTTATGACTTTCTGGGAAGCATTTCAACTTTCTAACGAATTGGATAGTTAGCAAGAGTTGTTAAAAGTGTAAAATTTAAATCTTAATCTTTGTTGTCTTCAAATAAAGTTTTGACCTGGTTCACTCACTGCAGACTTGTGCTGTGTAGTCCTTTTGTGATAAATGCTAAGGTGCCTGCTCTCAGGACAACTCCATACAACCCTGTCATGGTAGGCACTGCAAAACGTGTCAGAGTGTGGACATGGATACCACCATTACATGTGGAGACACCTCCCACCATGTATGTGGCAGGTACTCGTGTGACTTAGCCAATGTAGTCTATCTTATATGTTGCAGGCAAGGATGCCCTGAGGCATGGTACATTGGAGAAACCGTGCAAAGGCTACGGCAATGGATGAATGGGCACCGCACAACAATCAACAGACAGGAGTGTTCCCTCCCAGTTGGGGAACACCTCGGTGGTCCAGGACATTCAACCTCGGACCTTCGGGTGACCATCCTCCAAGGTGGACTTCAGGACAGGCAGTAGAGGCTGATAGCTAAGTTCGGTACCCATAGGGAGGGCCTCAACCGGGGCCTTGGGTTCATGTCACATTACAGATGACCACCATTGCACTACACACACACAGATACTCATACACACACAAACACTCTCACACACACACAGGCACTCCTATACACACATACACATGGACACACATATACACAGACGCGCACACAGACACCCACACACACCCTTATAGACACACACACTCCCACACTCACACATGCACCCCCTCACAGACTTAAGACGCTCTGCACTCACTACACACACACATACACTTTCTCACACTCACAACCCCCAACCCAGACAGACAGACAGACACACACAGACAAAGACCCACATGTACACATATATTTTGTGGGGTGAATTTGTACTTGCAGGGTTACATTGTACTTTGCTCAAAAACTGCATGAATTCATGTAAAACTCCGTTATCTCACTTTTTAGATTAGAATCAATCTAAACATCATGGCATAGACAGAGAACACAGGGGGCCAACACCGTCAACATATTGTCTAGCTATCACCATTGTTAACAGCTAACCCGGGAATGCTACTTTTGAAAAAAAGGTTTTGTGATTAACACATGAAAGAAGTGAAACTATTATGGTATTCTAACAGATGAAAGGCTTAACAGACAATCAATTCTTCAGTGTATAATTTCAGTTACATCACACTGTAAATTTTGGCTATAAATTCTGTGTGTTACGATCGAGCCCTTCACTATCACCTGATGAAGGAGCGACGCTCCAAAAGCTAGTGTGCTTCCAATTAAACCTGTTGGACTATAACCTGGTGTTGTGTGATTTTTAACTGGGTAAATTAATATTGTGTACACTGGTTGAGGAGTCTGCAGGGTCTTAGAGACACCTAGTTCCAGACATCATGCACCAGTTTCTGATAGTAAGTAAGCAGGTACAGCAGACCGGAAATAAAGCAAAATGTATATTGGCCTTCACAGCGAAAGGATTTGCGTACAGGAACAAGAATGTCCTGCTGCAATTATACAGGACATTGGAGAGGCCACTCCTGGAATATGGCGTGCAGTTTCGGTCTTCTTATCTGAAGAAAGATGTTCTTGCTGTAGAGGGAGTGCAGCGAAGGTTTACCACATTGATTCTGGAATGGCAAGGCTGAGAAATGTGCAAAAGCTGAGTTGGTTAAGATTGTGTTCACCCGAGGTAAGAAAAAATTAGGGGGATCTTCTAGAAATCCATAAAATTTGAACAGGACTTAGACAGGTTCGACACAGGACTAGACAGGTTAGATACAGGCAGGATTTTCCCAATGGCAGAGTCATAGTTTCAGGATAAGGGTAAACCTTTTAGGACTGAGATGAGGAGAAATGTTTTCATCAAGAAAGTGGTGAGACTGTGGAATTCACTGCCATAGAAGGTGATTGAGGGCAAAGTATTATATTTTCAGAAAGGAAGTGGATTTGGCTCTTGTGGCTAAAGAGGTCAAGAGATATGGGGATGGGCAGGAAGGGGGGTTTGAGCTCAGTGATCAGCCATGATCATATTGAATGATGAAACAGGCTTGAAAGGTTAAATGTCCTAACTTCTCTGTTTCTATATAATGTTGAAATGGCACAGTGCAGAAGGAAGCCATTCAGCCTATCATGTTTGCACTTGCTCTTCAAATATACATCACTGCCTATGACCAAGCTCCTGCTTTCTCCCCACATTCTTGCGAATTATTTCAATCCAAATAATCATCCACTATGCTCTTGAATGCCTTAATTGAATTTGTTTCCACCACATTTCCAGGCAGTGCAATATCCTCACCACTTGATGTGGAAACATCTTTTTTCTCATTATATTTGTTCCTTTTCTCACATTCTTGATCCTTTCATGAGTGAATACATGTCTCCCCATATATTCTATTCAGTTCATTGATGATTGTTAAAAACCTCGACCAGATCATCTCTTAGGCTTCTTCCCCCAGTGAGAATGGTCCCAATTTCTTCAATCTGTCCTCATAACTTAAATTCTTCATCCTTGGAACCATTCTTGTAAATCGCTTCTGCACACTTTCCGTTATGTTTACATTTCTTCTTCTAATGTAGCGCCCAGGACTTTACACAATTCTCCAGCCTTGGTCTAACAAATGTCTTAGATTCGTTCAACACGTACTCCATGCCCCCGAAAGCTGAAGATACTGTGTGGTTTATTATTTGCCCATCCTGCTATCTTCAATAATCTGTGTGCACAGAATCCTGCACCTCTTTATACTTGTACCCATTACTCTTTAATGTCTTTCAATCATCTTCCTACCAAAATACACACGTGTTGGGCCATCATGCTGAGGTTGTACAGGATGTCAATGAGGCCACTTTTCAAGTATTGTGTCCAGTTCTAGTTGCTCTGCTATAGGAAGGATATTATTAAATTGGAGAGAATTCAGAAAAGATTTACCAGGATGTTGCCAGGACTAGAGGTTTGAGTTATAAGGCGAGGCTAGGGCATTTTTCCCTGGAAAGTAGGAGATTGAGGGATGACCCTATAGAGGTTTATAAAATTGTGAGGCGCTCAGATAAGGCGAACAGCAAAGGTCTTTTCCCTAGTGGAACAGAGGGACCTTGGAGTTCAGGTGTATGGTTCTCTGAAAGTGGAGTCACAGGTAAACAGGGCAGTGAAGAAAGCTTTTGGCACACTGGCCTTCATCAGTCAGAGCATTGAATATAGAAGTTGGAAAGTTATGTTGTAGTCGTACAGCGCATTGGTGAGGCCGCACTTGGAGTATTGTGTTCAGTTTTGGTCACCTTACTATAGGAAGGATGTTATTAAATTGGAATGAGTGCAGAAGAAATTTACGAGGATGTTGCTAGGACTGAATGGTCTGAGCTACAGGGAGAGGTTGGACAAACTAGGACTTTTTTCTTTAGAGTGTAGGAGACTGAGGGGGGCTCTTATAGAAGTGTATAAGATCATGAAGGGCATGGATAAGGTGAATGCACTCAGTCGTTTTCCCAGGGTTGGGGAATCGAGGGCGTCAGTTTAAGGTGAGAGATGAAAGAATAAAAGGGATCCTGAGCGGCAACTTGTTTACAGAGGGTGGTATGCATATGAAATGAGCTGCCAGTGGAAGTGATTGAGGTGGGAACATTCCACCTTCTTGTTTATGTCCTTTTGGAATTTTATAGTCCTCTTCACTGTTAATAATAGTTTTAAAGTAATCTACAAATTTTGAAATTGTCTTCAATAGTTTATTTCAATAAGAAAAAACTCCTATCTTTAGTAAGATGGAGTTTATTGCATGTTAGCAATCAGATATAAATTACATTGATCAGTGAAACATTGTCACTAAGACTATGAGGAGACCTGCACTGTTTGCACTCGGCAGGATCCGAAGGTATTCTGCTTTATCACAAACCAAGCTTGCATGAAATCATCATATTGGGTGGAACTTAATGCAGCATCCAATAGTAACCCTTTCAAAGCTATTTCTTTAAACAATACTGCCACTTTGTTGGTGGCCAGCTGCAGTCAGGCTGCACACTTATGCAACTATCCCTTTCTGCTGCCAAGCATGGAAAATAGTTGTGGTACATATAGGAAGGATGGATGCTGCTAAAGAGGAACCTACATCCACAGTGACAAAGATCATTCACAGAACAGGAAATATGTCTTTGAATGTCCACAATAGTGGTTTGCCCATGTCTGATACATGATAACCTTTAACTTAAACCTAGGAACACAGAAACGGGAATAGACCATTCAATTACATCATGGCTGATCATCTACCTCACAGCCACTTGCCCACACTATCACCAAATCTCTTGATGCCATTAGTTTCCAGAAACCTAACAATTTCTGTATACAGCATGTTCAATGATTGAACTTCCATAGCCCTCTTGGGTAATGAATTACAAAGGTTCACCAGTCTCTGAGCAAAGAAATTCGTCTTTGCTAAGTCCTTATCCTGAGATTATGTCTCCTGGTTTTCGACTGCCTAGCCATGGCGAAACACATCTTTCAATCTATTTGCCACACCTGTAATCATTTTGTATGTTTCAATTAGGTCATTTTTCATTCTACAAAACCCTAGAAAATGCAGAGTCAGTCTCTTTAATCTCTCTTCATAAAACAATCCCACCATCCCAGCGACTAATCTGGTGAACCTCCATTGCATTCCCTGGATGGCAAGTATATACTTCCTTATATAAGGGAATGCAAACTATTCACAGTATTCTAGCTGAGTCCAAATCAAGACTCTGTACAATTGTAGCAAGATATCTTTATTCCAAATATTGTGACGAAGTGCTTACATAGAGTCTATAAGAGCACTTTCCACAATTGGGAAAAGATCAGAGATGAAGGGCTGTGATTTGGTTGGGGAAACCAATGTTAATGATTTCTGGTCGGTATCATTATCCTTGTATCCCTATTTTTACCAGTTGGAGCCATCTCATTGCTCTGATATGGTATATGGTGATATTTTACTCACTGCCACTTCACTTCAAGGCATGCTCAGTTTTAAGAAAGTCCACTCCTCTGTCTGATGGAATTTCTGTTCAAATCTTTTTTTCTTGTTCACCAACATTAATTTCACTGTTGCTCCTGGTGTTTGACCAGGTATTTGCTAAAACTTATTTCTACAGCCATACCACATACCTCAGTGACTGCAGCTCAGACTCACCCCATGTGGATTCCAACTCAAGTTTAGCCCTTATACCCTCAATCCCCCAGGATCACAGATATCTCCACAATGTTCAACGTTCCACAGACAGCTGTTCTCACCACATCTGGAGATCCCCACACAGGACCTTGCAAAGTCATATGCACACACTCAACCTCTCTCTCCAACAGCACTGCATCACACTGGCTCAGAGCTGCACTGCTCTCCAGTTCCACTTCATCCTTCGACTAACTCAATGTGCTTTTCCTTTCAGGTATCAAGCAATACAAGATGCAACAACTCAGAGATATCCATGGTCCTCGGGAACTTTCCTCCCCTTCCCTTCCTCCTGACTCCAACCCACCTCTAACCTCACCTCCTGTTGGGTAATCATAATCCACTTAACTGCCCGCTCTCCAATGTTAAACATTGTGTACTCAGCAGAGGTCTCAATTTTATCCTTCTTTGTCCCCATCTTAATGAATTTCGGGCACAACGTTGAACTCTTCTTCCATCGCCTCTGCCTCACTGCCCATTTCTTTGGACAAGAGTCCTCTCCAAGTCCCACAGACCCCTTTGCCCAGCGGGCAGCACGGTAACTCAGTGGTTATCTCTGCTGCCTCACAGCACCAGGATCCCAGGTTCGATTCCAGCATCGGGCGACTATCTGTGTGGAGTTTGCATATTCTCCTCGTGTCTGTGTGGGTTTCCTCCCACAGTCCAAAGATGTGCAGGCCAGGTGAATTGGCCATGCTAAATTGCCCATAGTGTTAGGTGCATTAGTCTGAGGGAAATGGGTCTGGGTGGGTTACTCTTTGGCGGATCGGTGTGGACTGGTTGGGCTGAAGGGCCTGTTTCCACACTGTAGGGAATCTAATCTAATCTACCTGGCCCCTCCCTCTAGTCTTTTATCCGCACTCGATCTGTTCATTCAGAACTGTCAATGTGACATTGGTTGCCTCAATTTCTGTGTCCCCCTCACTCAATCCAACCTATCTCCCTCTGAACGGACTGCACTCCGTGTGCTTAGATCCAAGCCTGACTTTGTTATTAAGGCACCCCCCCCCCCCCCCCGCCCCCCGACCAATGCAACCATGCTCATAGTCCCCCAGCCCCACAAAGCTCACTTCTACCTCCTTCAGAAAATTCACAAACAGGACTGCCTGGCCTGACCCGTTTTTTCAGGAGAAGTTGAGGACTGCAGATGCTGGAGAGTCAGAGTTGAAACGTGTGGCACTGGAAAACCACTGCAGGTCAGGCAGCATCCAAGGAGCAGGAGAGTCAACATTTCAGGCATAAGCCCTTCATCAGGAATGTGGAGGAATAAGGGGAGTGACAGATGGGGTAGGGATGGGGTGCAAGGTAGCTGAGAAAACGATAGGTGGATTCAGGTGGGGGGATAATTGTGATAGGTCAGTGAGGAGGGTGGAATGGATAGGTGGAAAGGAATATGGACAGGTAGGACAGTTCAAGAGGGCAGTGCCAAGTTGGAGGGTTGGATCTGGGATGAGGTAGGGAGAGGGGAGATTTGGAAAACAGTCAAGTCCTGATCAGGTGTACCCCAGAACTCTGTGGGAAGCTAGAGAAGTGATTGCTGGGCCACTTGCTGAGATATTTGTTTCATCAATAGTCACAGGTGAGATGCTGGAAGACTGGAGGTTGGCTAACGTGGTGCCACTCTTTAAGAAGGGTGGTAAGGACAAGCCAGGGAACTGTAGACCAGTGAGCTTGACGTCAGTGGTGGGCAAGTTTTTGGAGGGAATCCTGAGGATCAGGATGTACATGTATTTGGAAAGGTAAGGACTGATTAAGGATAGTCAACATGGCTTTGTGTGTGGGAAATCATGTCTCACAAACTTGATTGAGTTTTTTGAAGAAGTAACAAAGAGGATTGATAAGGGTAGAGCAGTAGATGTGATCTATATGGACTTCAGTAAGGCGTTCGACAAGGTTCCCCATGGAAGACTGGTTAGCAAGGTTACATCTCACAGAATATAGGGAGAACTAGCCATTTGGATACAGAACTGGCTCAAAGGTAGAAGACAGAGGGTGGTGGTGGAGGGTTGTTTTTCAGACTGGAGGCCTGTGACCAGTGGAGTGCCACAAGGATCGGTGTTGGGTTCACAACTTTTCGTGATTTATATAAATGATTTGAATGTGAGCAGAAGAGGTATAGCTAGTAAATTTGCAGATGACACCAAAATTGGAGGTGTAGTGGACAGTGAAGAAGGTTACCTCAGATTACAACAGGATCTGGACCAGACGGGCCACTGGGCCGAGAAGTGGTAGATGGAGTTTAATTCAGATAAATACGAGGTGCTGCATTTGGTAAAGCAAATCTTAGCAGGACTTATACACTTAATGATAATGTCCTCGGGAGTGTTGCTGAACAAAAAGACCTTGGAGTGCAGGTTCATAGCTCCTTGAAAGTGGAGTCGCAGGTAGATAAGATAGTGAAGAAGGTGTTTGGCATGCTTTCCTTTATTGGTCAGAGTATTGAGTACAGGAGTTGGGAGGTCATATTGTGGCTATACAGGACATTGGGTAGGCCACTTTTGGAATATTGCGTGCAATTCTGGTCTCCTTCCTATCGGAAAGATGTTGTGAGACTTGAAAGTGTTCAGAAAAGGATGTTGCCAGGGTTGGAGGATTTGAGCTATAGGGAGAGGCTGAACGGACTGGGGCTATTTTCCTCAAGCATTGCCGGCTGAGGGGTGACCTTATAGAGATTTATAAAATCATAGGGGGAATGAATAGAAAGGCCATAGGTTTAGAGTGAGAGGGGAAAGATATAAAAGAGACCTACGAGGCAACTTCTTCACGCAGAGGGTGGCACATGCATGAAATGAGCTGCCAGACGAAGTGGCAGAGGCTGGTACAATGACAACATTTAATAGGCATTTGGATGGGTATATGAATATGAAGGGTTTGAAGGGATATGGGCGGGTGCTGGCAGTTGGGACTAGATTGGGTTGGGATATCTGGTCGGCATGGATGGGTTGGACCGAAGGGTCTGTTTCCGTGCTGTACATCTTTATGACTTTATAACTGTATGTCGATATTGATGCCAAGTGTTTGAAGGGTCCCAAGGCGGAAGATGAGACGTTCTTCCTCCAGGCTTCGGGTGACTTGGATTTGGTGGTAGAGGAGGTCCTGGACTTGCATGTCCTTGGTGGAGTGGGAGGGGGAGTTGAAGTGGTCAGTCACAGGACTTTGGGATTGTTTTGATGGGTGTGTCCTTGAGATATTCCCTGAAACCTTCTGCGAATTGGCGACCTATCTCCCCAGTGTAGAGGAGACCACATTGAGAGAAACGGACACAGTAGATGAGGTTTTTGGATGTGCAGGAAAATCTCTGCCGGATGTTGAAGGATCCTTTGGGGCCTTGGATGGAGGTGAGGGGGGAGGTGTGGTTGCAGGTTTTGCAGTTCTTGCGGTGGCAAGGGAAGATACCTGGAGTGGAGGGTGGGATGGTGGGGGGCCTGGATGTAATGAGGGAGCTGTGGAGGGAATGGTCTCTGCTGAATGCAGGTGGGGTTGGGAGGGAAACATTTTCTTGGTGGTGGGGTCTGTTTGTTAGTGTTAGAAATGGTAGAGGATAATGCATTGTATCCAGGGAGTGGTAGGTGAGGACAGGATTGTTCCATCATTGTTGCAGTTAGAGGGGTGGATTCAAGGGTGGAGGAAGTGGAGGAGATGTGCTGGAGGGCATTGGTGATCACATGGGAGGGGAAATTGCGGTCCCTGAAACAGGAGACCATCTGGGATGTCCTGGAGTGGAATTGCTCCTCTTGGGAGCAAATATGGTGGAGGTGGAGGTATTAGAACTAAGGGGTGTCATTTTTACAAGACGTGGGGTGGAGGAGGTGTTAAGGTCACTGTGGGAGCCATTGGGTTTGAAATAGATGTCTGTGTTGAGTCAGTAGTTGGAGAGGTCCAGGAAGGGGAGGGTGGTGTCAGAGATGGTCCGGGTGAACTTGTGGTCAGGGTGGAACGTGTTGGTGAAGTTGATGAACCATTCAACCTCCACTGACACAATTATTCAATTGCAAGAACTGGTCCTCTTCCTCAACGAAGTCTTCTTCAAATCCTTCCATTTCCATCAGACCAGAGAGGTAACCATGGGCATCTGCATGGGCCCCAGCTATGACTGCCTCTTCGCAAGGTATATGGAACAATCCATTTTCCGAAGTTGCACCGGCACCATTCCCCACCTTTTCCTCTGCTATATCGATGATTGTACCAGCGCCAACCTCCTACTCCCAAGGGCAGGTTGAACAGGCTCCATTCACACCTATTCACCCTCCTAACCAGATCATTATCTACTCCTTTGTCTGTATAACTGTTCTTCTCTCTCTTTGGGCTCTATCCCCACCTATCACCTACTCCTTATCACTTTTGTAAGTGATGTCAGTTTGTGTTTTTTAAAATAGCATGAGTTTATGTTTATCAAACATTAAACTCTAAGCATAAATCATTCTTCATCTCCTTTGTGAAAAAAAATTAAAATTCCTGAACGGTGGCAGTATCCTGAACTCAACGTTACATTTTAACAAAGGCAGCCAGTTAGAGCGTCAGACATTTGGAAAAATAGATGAAACTATTTGTTGTCATGGAGATAATGCAGCTTCTAAACAGATGATCAGAACCACATATCATTGGAAATGATGTAAGTCATTACACTGCAGACAGTTTACTAAGACACCTCTGTTCAACATAGTAGGTCATTGACAAAGGCAGAGGAAGTTATAATGTGAGAATATTAAGGGCGATAATGTGTGTAATTTCATTTGGCTGTTATAACTATTACCACCCCAGAGGATCTCATTATATCCATTTGCCTAACTTAGGTTGGTAATGGCCTCCAGAATGACGTTGTTTCTCTATTGCCAGCTGTTTAAAAAAAGCTGCATTAATACACAGAGAGAAGGCAACAGATTTGTTTGTTTCACATGAATGACCCTTGCATCACTTCATCACCCAAGTATTTTCAATGAGGGATCAGGCTCACTGGAAAATGCCCAATTCTCCTGAATGAAGGATATCTGGATCATGCTAACAATTGAAAAGAAAATTAAGTTCAACACAGAGTTTGATGAAGAAGCCCAGTTTCTATCTTTCATTGATGGGGAGTGCCTCCTGCATATAATACATCCTGTAAAATAGTGAGTGTGTAACCCATGGTTTTCTCCCAATTCTTTTCAAGGGGTCAAAGTGCAGAATAGCAGTAGTAATAGCGACCTCCATACTCAGGGGCACAGATAGGCATTTTTGTCATCACAAAAAAGACTCCAGGATGGTGTGTTGCCTCCCTGGTGTGAGTTAAGAATGTCTCTGAGTGAACACAGGATATTCTGGAGGGGGAACATTAGCAGAGGTTGTTGTACACATCAGTGCTAATGATATAGGCAGGAGTAATGAGTAACTCCTGCAAAGGGAGTTCAGGGAGTTCCATAGTAAAATGAAAAGAAGGACCTCTAAAGTTGTACTTACTCAGATTGCTGCCTGTGCCATGTGCCAGTGAGCTGCGGAACAGAAAAATAGTAGAGTTAAATATGTGGCTAAAGAGCTAACTTAGGAGGGAGGGCTTCGTGTATTTTGATCATGTGGGACCTGTCCAGGAAGGATGGGTTCTGGATTAGTGGAAGAGCACAGCAGCATCCAAGGAGCAGCGAAATCGATGTTTCGGGCAAAAACCCTTCATCAGGAATAAAGGCACTGAGCCTGAAGCGTGGTGGGGGTGGGGAGAAAGTAGCATAGAGTACAATGGGTGAGTGGGGGAGGGGATGAAGGTGATAGGTTAGGGAGGAGAGGGTGGAGTGGATAGGTGGAAAATGAGATAGGCAGGTAGGACATGTCCGGACAAGTCATGGGGACAGTGCTGAGTTTGGAATTAGGGTGAGGTGGGGGAAGGGGAAATGAGGAAACTGTTGAAGTCCACATTGATGCCCTGGGGTTGAAGTGTTCCGAGGCGGAAGATGAGGCGTTCTTCCTCCAAGCGTCTGGTGGTGAGGGAACGGCGGTGAAGGAGGCCCAGGACCTCCATGTCCTCGGCAGAGTGGGAGGGGGAGTTGAAATGTTGGGCCACAGGGCGGTGTGGTTGATTGGTGCGGGTGTCCTGGAGATGTTCCCTAAAACGCTCTGCTAGGAGGTGCCCAGTCCCCCTAATGTAGAGGAGACTGCATCGGGAGCAATGGATACAATAAATGATATTAGTGGATGTGCAAGTAAAACTTTAATGGATGTGGAAGGCTCCTTTAGGGCCTTGGGTAGTGGTGAGCAAGGAGGTGTGGGCGCAGGTTTTACAGTTCCTGCGGTGGCAGGGGAAGGTGCCAGGATGGGAGGGTGGGTTGTATGGGGGCGTGGACCTAACCAGGTAGTCACGGAGGGAACGGTCTTTGCGGAAGGCGGAAAGGGGTGGGGAGGAAAATATATCCCTGGTGGTGGGGTCTTTATGGAGGTGACGGAAATGTCGGTGGATGATTTGGTTTATGCGAAGGTTGGTAGGCTCACTGCCTTTATTCCTGATGAAGGGCTTTTGCCCGAAACGTCGATTTTGCTGCTCCTTGGATGCTGCCTGAACTGCTGTGCTCCTCCAGCACCACTAATCCAGAATCTGGTTTCCAGCATCTGCAGTCATTGTTTTTACCAGGAAGGATTGGTTGCCTAACCTGGAGGGGTATCAATATCCTGGCAGGGAGGTTTGCTAATGTCATTCGGGAGAACTTAAACTAATATGACTGGGGGGGGCAAGAATTAGAGCAGCAGGTCAGCAAATAAAATGACGGAGGAGGAGTCAGAGATGAAAGCTGGTAGAGCTAAGAGGAAGAACAAACAGCGAGACGTTTTGAACACTGCAGGAATGGTGATCTGAGGTGTATTTAGAATCATAGAGTCCTACATCACGGAGACAGGCCATTTGGCCCAAGTAGGTCCATGCCGACCAAAATGCCTGTTCACACTAACCCCATTTATAGAGTCATAGAGTCAGGGAGATGTACAGCATGGAAACAGACCCTTCGGTCCAACTCGTCATGTTGACCAGATATCCCAACCCATTCTAGTCCCACCTGTCAGCACCCATTCCATATCCCTCCAAACCCTTCCTATTCATATACCCATCCAAATGCCTCTTAAATATTGTAATTGTACCAGCCTCCACCACTTCCTCTGGCAGCTCATTCCATACACGCAACACCCTCTGCGTGAAAATGTTGCCCTTTATGTCTCTTTTATATCTTTCCCGTCTCACCCTAAACCTATGCCCTCTAGTTCTGGACTCCCCCACCCCAGGGAAAAGACTTTGTGTATTTATCCTATCCATGCCCCTCATGATTTTATAAACCTCTATAAGGTCACCCTTCAGCCTGCGACTCTCCAGGGAAACAGCCCCAGCCTGTTCAGCCTCTCCCTATAGCTCAAATCCTCCAACCCTGGCAACATCCTTGTAAATCTTTTCTGAACCCTTTTAAGTTTCACAACATCCTTCCGATAGGAAGGAGACCAGAATTGCACACAATATTCCAACAGTGGCCTAACCAATGTCCTGTACAGCCGCAATATGACCCCCCCCCCCCCCCCCGCAACTCCTGTACTCAATACTCTGACCAATAAAGGAAAGCATTCCAAATGCCTTCTTCACTATCATATCTATCTGCGACTCCACTTTCAAGGAGCTATGAACTTGCACTTCAAGTCTCTTTGTTCAGCAACACTCTCTAGGACCTTACGCCTATCCATATATTTATCCAAATGCCATTTAAATGTTGTTAATGGATCTGCCTCAACCACTTCTACTGGCAGCTCATTTCATATGCATACCACCCTCTGTCCAAAAAAAAAGGTGTCACTCACGTTCCCTTTTATTCATTCCCCTCAAGCCTTAAATTGATGCCCTCTCGTTCTTGAATCCCCAATCCTGGGAAAAAGACTGAGTGCATTTACCCTATCCATGCCTCGCATGATCTTACATACATCTGTAAAGATCTCCCTCAGTCTCCTATGCTCTAAAGAAAAAAGCTCCAGCTTGTCCAACTTCTCCCTATAGCTCAGTCTGTTGAGTCCTGGCAACATCCTTGTAAATTTCTTCTGCACTCTTTCCCATTTAATACCATCCTTCCTATAGCAAGGTGACCAAAACTGAACACAATACTCCAAGAGTGGCCTCACCAACATCCTGTACAACTGCTCTATAACTTCCCAACTTCATACTCAATGCCCTGACTAATGCGGCCAGTGTGCCAAAAGCTTTCTTCACTGCCCTTTCTACCTGTTACTTCACTTTCAGAAAACTGTGCACCTGAACTCCAAGGTCACTAAACTCCTTAAGGCCCTATCATTCACTATGAAACTCTTATCTTGATTTGACTTTCCAAAATGCAAGACCTCACACTGACTGGGCTGATCAAGATCCTGCTGCAATTTCTGATAATTCTCCTCACTGTCCATGATACTGCCTATGTTAGTACCATCTGCAAACTTACTAATCATGCCTTGTACATTCTCATCCAAGTAATTGATATAGATAACATACAGCATTGGGCCCAAGCACTGACCCCTGAGGCACTCCACTAGTCACAGGCCCCCAGTCCGATAAGCATCCTTCCACTGTTTCCCTCTGCTTCCTATCATCAAGCCAATTTGCCAGCTCTCCCTGGATTCCATGTGATCTGACCTTTCAGAGCAGCCTACCAGGTGGAACTTTATCAAAGGCTTTACTGAAATCCATATAGACTACATCTACTGCCCTGCCCTTGTCAACCATCCTCATCAATTCATCAAAGAACTCTTAACAAATTTGTGAGGCACAATCTCCCATGCGCAAAGCCATGCTGACTGTTCCTAATCGAACCCTGTCTTTCCAAATGCATGTATATCTTATCTCTCAGAATCTTCTCAAATAACTTAACTATCAAAGATGTTAGGCTTACTGGTCTATATTTCATAGGATTTTCATTGCAGTTCTTCTTGAATATGGACACAACATTTACTATCCTCCAGTCTTCCGGCACCTTACCTGTGGCTAATAATGATGTAAAAATATAAGACACCGCCCACAATTTCTTCTCATGCCTCTTGTAGTGGTCTTGGATATATCTAGGAGAATGTGAGGACTGCAGATGCTAGAGATCAGAGTCAAAAAGTGTTTGACTCTTGGATATATCTGGTCAA
Source organism: Chiloscyllium plagiosum (assembly GCF_037043375.1). NCBI lineage: Eukaryota > Metazoa > Chordata > Chondrichthyes > Orectolobiformes > Hemiscylliidae > Chiloscyllium > Chiloscyllium plagiosum. The sequence goes on from NW_028270143.1 coordinate 89,300,164, forward strand.
GGCTAGGAGACTTATTCACCTTCATACATTCTAATACATTCAACACCTCTTCCAATGTGATATGGACTGTACCCAAGATACAACCACTAACACTGCCCAAGTTTCCAAGTCTTCATGTCTTTCTCCATGGTAAACACAGAGGGGAAATATTCATTGAGGACCTCGCCCATCTCCTACAGTTCCACCTATACATGTCCACTTTGGTCCTTGAGGGGTCCAATTCTCTCTCTAGTTATTCTTTTTCTTTTTAATATACTTAAAGAATCTCTTTGGATTCACCCTAATCTTCTCAGCCAAGGCTATCTTGTGCCCCCTTTTTGCCCTCCTAATTTCCTTCTTCATTAAACTCCTGTATTCCCTGTATTCCTCCAGGGATTCCCTTGATCCCAGCTGCCAGTACCCGAGCCATACCTCCTCCTTTTTCTGGTCAAGGCTACAATATCTCTTGTCATATAGGGTTCCCTATTCCTGCCAACCTTGCCTTTCACCCTTACAGGAACATAGAGACCTTGAACTAGCTATCTCATTTTTAAAGGACACCCACTTGCCAGGGGTCATTTGCCTGCAAACAAACAACTCCAATCAACCTCTGCAAACTACTGTCTAATTCCATCAAAATTCACCTTGCCCAAATTTAGAACTTGAACCTGTGGACCAGTTTTGTCTCTCTCCATAACTATTTTAAAATTATTAGAACTATGGTCACTGGTCCCAAAGTGCTTCCCCACTGTCACCTCAGTCACCTGTCCTGCCCTATTCCCCAAGAGTAGCCTGAGCTTAGCCCCTTCCCGAGTAGGACTGTCCATATACTGCTCGAGGAATCTTTCCTGAATGCATTTAACAGTTCCACCCCATCTAAGCCCTTAATGCTCTGTCAGTCCCAATTTATGTTAGGAAGATTGAAATCACCGATTATGACAACTCTATTACTCCCGCAAGTCTCCCCAATTTCTCTGCATATTCGTTCCTCTAATTCCTGTAGATTATTTAGGAGCCCTATAGTGCAACCTGTAGTATATAGAGTAAAGCTATAATATTTGTTTTAAAGCGAGGGCTTTGACAGGTAAGACAGATGATTTTAGAGCTTGGATTTGTATATGTAACTATGATGTTGTAACCATTACAGAGACTTGGTTGAGAAAGAGAGACAAGACTGGCAGTTTAATATTCCCGAATTTAAATGTTTCAGGTGAAATAGAGAGGAACATTAAAGAGCGGCACAGTGGCTCAGTGGTTAGCACTGCTGCCTCACAGCACCAGGGTCCCGGGTTTGATTCCAGCCTCTGGGACTGTCTGTGTGAAGTATGCACATCTCCCCCCTCCCCCCCCGTGTCTGTGTGGGTTTCCTCCGGGTGCTCCGGTTTCCTCCCACAGTCCAAAGATGTGCAGGTTGGGTGAATTGGCCATGCTAAATTGCCCATAGTGTTCAGGGGTGGGTAGACCTGTTGCATTAGTCAGGGGAATGGCTCTGGGTGGGATATTCTTCGGAGGGTCACTGTGGACTTGTTGGGCTGAATGGCCTGTTTCCACACTGTAGGGGTTCTGTGAAAAGAGTTGTTTTGCTTTTTATGGAGAGATAGTAGAGGCAGGCACGGTAGATTCATTTATGATACATCTGGACAGACGCATGAGTAGGTGGGGACCAGAGGGATACAGATGCTTAGGAATTGGGTGACAGGTTTAGACAGTGGATTTGGATCGGCTCAGGCTTGGAGGCCTGAAGGGCCTGTACCTGGGCTGTAAATTTTCTTTATTCTTTTGTTCTTTGTTCATAGATTCCAATCAGAAAACACCATCCCACTGCTACTCTCAGTCTTCTATATCCAAACCTGTTTTATATCCATGTTACAAGCTCAAAACAGATCCCATGTGACTTCATCTTCTCTATCAGCCTTCCATGATGGACCTTGTCAAAGACCGTGGTAAAGTCCACGTAGACAATATCCCTTGCCCTTCTCTCAATAGTCGTCTTTGTTACTTCTTCAAAAAATTCAATTAAGTTTGTGAGACATGACCTCATGCTGCCTATCGCAAATAACTCCATATTTTTCCAAATGTGAGTAAACCTTGTCCCTAATATTCTTCTCCAATAGTTTCTCTACCACTGAAATAAGACTCACTGGTATGTAATTTCCTGGATTTTCCCTGTTGCCTTTCTTAAACGAAGGAGCAATCTGGATATTCTCCAGTCCTCTGGGGCCTCCCCTACAGAGGATGCAAACTGCCACATTCTCTAGAATATCAACATACCCCTCCTGAGACTCACTATCCACAATTTCCTTCTTCTTTCTGAATACTGACGCAAAGTGTGACCTCACCCACTTCCTCCAGCTCCACACATAAATTCCCTCTTTTGTCCTTGAGTGGACCTTTCCTTTCCCTAGCTACCCTCTTGCTCCTTACATACGTATAAAACACCTTGGGATTTTCGTTAATCCTTTTTGCCAAAGACATTTAACAGCCTCTTTTAGCCCTTCTAACTTCTTGTTTCAGTTCTTTCCTGCTATCTTTATATTCCTCGAGGATTCCGTCTTAAGTTTCCTAAATCTTTTGTATGCCTCCTTTCTCTTTTTGACTAAGCTCAATTTCTCTTGCTATCCAATGTTTCTGAATCTTGGCATCATTTGTTTTCACAGGAACATGCTTGTCCTGAACTCTAATGAACTGGCCTTTCAAAGATGCCAGATGTGGATTTAGCCACAAACAGCTGCCACAACCTACATTCCCCAGTTCCTGCCTAATATTGCCATAGTTAGCCTTTCCCCTATTTAATACTTTCAACAGAACTTAAAATTTACAGAATTATGGTCACTGTTCCTGAAATGTTCTGTCTCTGAAACTTTGATCACCTGGCTACATTCATTCCTCAATACCAGGTCTAGAATGGCCATTCCCCAGTTTGACTATTTGCATATTGTTCCAAAAACTGTCCTGGACACACCTACCAACCCCAACGCAAGCCCCTGGCACTAAGCAAGTCCCAGTTAACCATCGGATCAGCCATGATCTTATTCAAGGACAGATCAGGGACGAGGAACTTAATGGCCTTTTCCATGCCCTTGTTCATAGGAAGAATTGTTCAGATTGCCGTGATCATGAATGTCATGGTAGTATCAGACATGTTAGGTTAATGGTTGGGGTTGATTGTTGTGGTGGTCAGTCAGTGAACCATATTCACATGATGTTATGGATGTTCTTCAACAGTGAAAGATTATTACAAAAAAAAGAACAAGCTCACATCAGATCTTAACACAAACAGCATAAATAGTTTCAACCTAATTCCCAATGATATCCATTTATAAATACTCAAAACAACAGAAATATTTCAACTCTAACTGATCTTTTCCAGTTTCTTTCCCTCAGCATGCTGAGACGGTTTTATGATTTCTTTCTGAGCAACACCTTCACGAATTCACCAAAATCCATCTAACTCTATTTTTAAAAACCAAATCCTAAAGGATAATAATATATAGTATGTCTTTTATCACAAGATGGCTTTTCCCCCAATATAGATAACATAGGCAGAATATTTAGTTGATGCATAACCAACAACAATGTTGATGCCTCAATATTGGAGACCCATCAGTGCCTTGTTATTTAAAACATTTTGTTTCATATAAAAGCCTCAGAAATTTCAAACATGGCATCAGTGCACAAAAGCAAAATGTCACTCATTAATAAAGAGCACCTTAGCCTCTCACATGTCTCAATGAGGAAACTCACTGACAAGGTCACAAAAATGCAACATGTAACAATATGTCTGCTTCTTATTGCTTTTCAATGAGTTTTCCTTGGGAGGAAGATCAATTTCAGATGTGATGCCAATTTACAATCATGAAACTAATCTAAGCCAATGCCTGGGAGTTCAAAAATTGAAAAATGACAGGTTTGATTCGATACTGAAGGGTTGATGATGCATATGAGATTGTGCTTCAGCAAAAATGTGAACCTTTACAAAAAGAGGAAAGAAAATTAGAGGTGAGATGAAAGTGACTGCCCTTGACATCAAGGCATCATGGAACTTTTACAAACTGAAGTGAATTGGAATGAGGGGAAAAGCTCTCTGCTGGTTGGAGTCATAACCTGGCACAAAAAAAAAACATGACTCTGGTTGTTCAAAGTCAATAATCTGAGCTCCATGGCATTTCTGCAGGATTTCCTCAGGGTAGTGTCCTAGGACCAAACGTTTTCAGCTCATTCATCAACAACATTCCCTCCATTATAAGGTCAGATGTGGGTTGTTCATACTGAGTACACAATGTTGAACACCATTCACAATCCCTCAGATTTCAACTCAATAGTTTCAACTCCCAAATCTACAACCACTACCATGAAGAAGGACATGGGCAGCAGATACATGGGAACATCATGACCTGGAACCTCCCCTCCAAACTGCATACCATCCTGACTTGGAAATACATCACCATTCTTTCAGTATCTCAAATGAAATTCCTTGCATACCAAATGAACTATTGCAGTTCAAGAAGGTTACCTTCTCAAGGTCAAACAGGGGTGGGTACTGAATACTGACACAGCCAGTGGACCCACGTCCCATGAATGAATAAATAAAATTGTACTGCATACAGGAACTTCAGAAGTGTGCGACACAATGTACCAAATTTGCCTTGCTAGGCTGATACCACAGAGTTTCATATTGACACAGAAGATTCTCAGTTGGATTAATGTTTTCTCATAAAATCCATCACATTCAAAAAATCAATTGCTGTCTGATTTAACTGCTGAAAAGCCCAGGGTTCGTTTACCGGACAATGCGTTGCAATTCTTTCTTTAACGCATAAAAGTGGATAAATTCCCAAGACCTGATCAGGTATACCCTAGAACTCTGTGGGGAGTGAGGAAAGTCATTGCTGGGCTCCTTGCTGAGATATTTGTATCATCGATATTCACAGGTGAGGTGCCAGAAGACTGGAGATTGGCTAATGTAGTACCACTATGTTAGAAGGGTGGTAAAGAAAAGCCAGGGAACTATAGGCTGGTGAGCCTGATATCGGTGGTGGGCAAGTTGTTGGAGGGAATCCTGAGGGACAGGAATTAAATACATTTGGAAAGACAAGGACTGATTAGGGATAGTCAGCATGGCTTTGTGCATGGGAAATCATGTCTCATGAACTTGATTGAGGTTTTGAAGAAGTTTTCTGAAGAGGATTGATAAGGGCAGAGCGGTAGATGTGACCTGTATGGACTTCAGTAAGGTGTTTGATAAGGTTCCTCATGATAGATTTGTTAGCAAGGTTAGATCTCTTGAAATACAGGGAAAACTAGCTCAAAGGTAGAAGACAGAGAGTGGTGGTGGTGGAGAGTTGCTTTTCAGACTGGAAGCCAATGACCAGTAGTGTGCCCCAAGGAATGGTGTTTGGTCCATTACTTTTTGTCATTTAGATAAATGATTTAGATGTGAACATAGGAGGTAAAGTTAATAGGTTTGCAGATGACACCAAAATTAGAGGTGCAGTGGAGAACAAAAAAGTTTACCTCAGAGAACAATGGGATCATGATCAGATGGGCCAATGGGCTGAGGAGTGTAGATGGAGTTTAATTTAGATAAATGCGAGGTGCTGCATTTTGGGAAAGCAAATCAGAGCAGTACTTGTACACTTAATGGTAACGTCCTGGCTGTGTTGCTGAAAAAAGGGACGTTGGAGTGCAGGTTCATAGATACTTGAAAGTAGGGTTACAGGTAGATAGAATAGTGAAGAAGGCATTTGGAGTGCTTTCTGTTATTGGTCAGAGTATTGAGTATAGGAGTTGGGAGGTCGTATTGTGGCTGTACAGGACATTGGTTCGGCCACTGTTGGAATATTGCATGCAATTCTGGTCTCTTTTCTATCAGAAGGATGTTGTGAAACTTGAAAGGGTTCAGAAAAGGTTTACAAGGATGTTGCCAGGGTTGGAGCTATAGGGAGAGGTTGAATAGGCTGGGGCTGTTTTCCCTGGAGCGTCAGAGGCTGCGGGGTGACCTTATAGAGGTTTACAAAATCATGAGGAGCATGGATAGGATAAATAGAAAAGGTCTTCGACAATAGACAATAGGTGCAGGAGTAGGCCATTCTGCCCTTCGAGCCTGCACCACCATTCAATATGATCATGGCTAATCATCCTTAATCAGTATCCTGTTCCTGCTTTATCTCCATAACCCTTGGTTGGGGAGTCTAGTACTAGAAGGCATAGGTTTAGGGTGAGAGGGGAAAGATATAAAAGAGACCTAAGGGGCAACTTTTTCATGCAGAGGGTGGAGCGTGTATGGAATGAGCTGCCAGAGGAAGTGGTGGAGGCTGGTACAATTACAGCATTTAAAAGGCATCTGAATGGGTATATGAATAGCAATGGTTTAGAGAGATATGGGCCAAGTGTTGGAAAATGGGACTAAATTAGTTTAGGACTAGATTAGTTCTGGTTGGTATGGATGAGTTGGACCGAAGGGTCTGTTTCCATGCTGTACATCTCTATCTCTCTGACTCTAAATCATTTTCTTGGATCATCCAGTTGGTAACTAATCTGCCATTATGAAGGCATTCCATTCTAATTTGGAAAATAAACTTGATTTGGATAATTGCTGAGAAACATAATCTCAATTGAGCAGTGATAGGAAGCCTGCACTGCCCTCAGCATCTCCAGCAAAAGAGGGGAACACCCAACAAACTACAGAAACTGGTTGAGGCCATAACATTGAATATTTTCAAGAAGAAATGAGACATACTTCTTAGACTAATCCTAAGAATTGAAAAACTATTGGCCTAATGTCTAACAATATGGGGAGAAAGCAGTAACAGGATACTGAGTTGGATGATCAGCTGTGATCATATTGAATGGTGAAGCAGGCTCAAAGGCCTACTTCTGTTCCCCTTTTAATGTGTTCCTATATTTCTCAACAGAATGCCCAATCCTGATCACTCTTAATGATTCCAACTGGAAAGTGCATATGTGTGGTCTTGGGATAAAATCAGAATTATATTTTGCTATGATGTTCCTTCAATTGAATGTCCATCAATTGTCAAATTCTAGATTAACTAATAACTGAGGAGTAGTAACAGTGATGATGTCTTGAGGGGCATTAGGATCCAGGGAACAATACCCCAGCATGATTAAATTCCTTCAGGAGACAAATGGAAGGAACTGAAGTGTATTTATGTAAAGCGAGTGACTATTCAACCTTCTAAGTATGGCCTTTTAGCATTAATTTTTCAGCAGTCACATAATTTAATGTCAGTTAATGTTCTTTTTCATCAGCATGGCAGAATGATTAGAGAGCTGTGTTGTTTTCATTTACTAGGTTGCCATTCCATTATCATTGAATGAATTTTAAAATGCATTTTGGAACTTATTAAATGCAGTTTACTGTGTGTTTGAATTTCATGACAATCTGTAAGTCATTCATTTGTAACAATGTAATAATGCAAAAAGTTTTCCAAAGCAAAATAAACTTCTAATTTTTTACAGTTCCCATTTTGCAGCCAGTCTTGCTTTATATTCCAGGACTAATATATGTTTCACATCCTCGTTGTCCTTAAGTTGCAAACACTGTTGACCATCCTGTATCTGTTACATTCAACAGTAGTTTCTACAAACACCACAGTGGTACGTCTTCCCCTGAGTTCTCCCGCGTCCTGACAGGCCAGCAGAATGGTCACAGAAAACGTGCAATTATGGCAGCCCATTGTTTAAGTCTTTAGGGTGTTTGCTGTTCTTCCTTCATAGAAATTCACCACCCCTCACTGACCTCCCAAGAATTGAAGAAGTATTGGCCTCTGTACTTGTCAGTCTTAATAATTTCTGATGTAAAGGCTGAGTAAAGAGCGATATGAAATCCACAGAGACCATAGATATATCATTTATCTTTCTGACCTGCAACATAAAAATGTCTGGTTAAAAATGAGAAAAAAGGCTAACTTTTGTATGTTGATCTTGTTAATGATCAGTAACAGTGCCCTCATGCAGCATTCCCCATTTGAAGGTTGGACCTGAAGACAGGTCCACACATATATGCTTAATATCATATATGTTATAACGGAAAGAAAGATAAACTGTGTGCTAAAACTTACCAAACATTGGAGATGTGTTTTGTATTCACACTATTGTGTATTCATTAGTGGTGAAAACTCTCTCCATTGATGGCATCATGTTTAAACCCAATTGTGCACCAAGTCATATACCAGCTAGATATAGTCCATTACAGTGCACCAAATGGAAGGGAAAAGCTTCTGAGGGGTCGAGGTGAAACTCCATTGCAAATGGAAAATCACAATTGTAAATCATCATTTGTCTGATCAACTGTCAAAATAACCTTTGCAACATAAATGAAGCTACAGATACTCCCCATCCTTAGTGCCACAGTTATTAGAACTTCAGAAGCTGGTATTGTCTGGCTTGCTAAGTCTGATACTACGTTGTTCTATTGTGCTGAAGGTGCTGTTTTTTCCTGCTCGATGTCATCATTTTCCATCTGGGAAGATCGCTGCTGCTCTCCCAGTTTTTTGGTGTCCTCCCTGGTGTTCCAGTTGTGCAGAGCACAGTATGCAAGGACTATGTTTGGAATGCACCGCAAGCTATCCCAGAATGATCCGACATAGGAGGCCGATTGTCTGCTCCACAAAGGCAGTGGTGGGAAAATGGACTGCATTCTATCTCTGCTCCACCTCAGGCAGGGGTTGCATAGCAGAGTCATCAGCCTTGGCTGCAGAGCTTGTCTCCCAGCAGCCGCCCTGCCCTTTGAAATGAAAAAGAAACCTGAGAGTTATCAAGGATGTAAGTACCATGACGTCTTCCAGGGGACTGAGTGCAAATCCCTAAATTGTGGCACTCATGATCATAGATGACTTGGACATTTATTGAATGGATGTTTGTTGCATTAAATAGCTTGCCACGTTATGATATGGCACAGTCAACATGATGTTTCTGTACTTGATACAGCCAAAGCTCCCTGCACCTGAAGGACCCAAGCTATGTTGCCAAAGCCTATCGCTCAGGCTGTAGCACTGACCTTGTCACAAGGAAAGTGAGATGAAGTGCATTGATTGTAACAAATTACATCAATAACAGCCTAGATACATTTGTGGGTTGAGCAGAAGATCAGCCACAATTTTATTGAATGGCAGAGGAGAATCAAGGGGCATATCTGCTCTGATCCTATTTCTTATGTTCTTATGTGGGTGGCTGGAATAGTAAAACCTAAAATACTCCAATAAATAACAAAGTAACAATATTCAAACAAGTGTGTTTTATCACCAGAGGACAAAAGAAAAACATTAATCCACAGGTGAGCTTGGATTATTGAAGGAAGTTACAACAAAGATAAATGGGAAACAACAAACTCTGGAGTAAAGCTGTAAATCATTTATTAATAATGGTCTTAATTAGTCTGCTTAGCTAGTATTCCTCACTGTTGCCTCAAATTCATCCTTTGGATGAGTGTTGAAGAAAAACTCTTGAGACACAGACCTTGAGAACTGTCGAGTTTATTACATGATATATCATGGGGAATTCTCCTTCCTAAATGTGGCTCGGTGCTATTCCGAAGTACAGCAGAACACTACAGCATTATATAGAGAAATACCGATAGGAGCTTATCGTTAATTACAAGGCTTCAACATGCTTACAAGATGGTACTGAATTAGAGGTCAGCCGTTTGGGTCAAAACTAAATACTATGACACATTCCACAAGTGGACCAAAGTGAATGTTATCACCATGTGTTCTATTTACACAGATCTGTTAACACAAACCAGAGATGTCCTTAGTTAGCTGAGGACATGGCAATAATTTGTAGGGGAACAGGACTAATTGACAAGTCTCGATTCGCTTGACTGACTATGTTGCATGCACTGGCCATTCATTAAAGTGGGGAAAAACACTAACTCGACAGGCTAGAGGCCTTGGACAGATAAGGCCTACTTTTAGATTACCTCATAGTAAGGGGTGCACAGCTAACATACTAACTACTATTGCTTTACAAAATGATTTCTCTGCTGGAATTGGAAAATGGCTTCCAGGCAAACCATGTCAAATTTTCCTCCACAATCCCTCCTTTCTCTTTTCACAATCAGATAAGCAGGGCTGGGACTTCAGCAAAAGGGGAAATGTAGCCAGAGCCTGGGATTAGTCTGGAGGGGGAGGCTCCGCATCGGATAGGTAATCCTTGGAATCTGAGTCATCAGTCTTGATAGGTTTTGGACTTGAAGGCTTATTGATAGCACAGGGGCTTATTGAGAGGGGGATTTTGACCAACTTGGCGGACGGTGGGGCAGAGGGCAGTATCAGTGAGCTGCAGCATGAACAACACTGTTTGAGGAAAACAATTAGGATGATCACCAGGGCAACAACAAGGACTATAAGACTCTGAACAATGGTGCTCCCCAAAGACCTGAACCACCCACCCATCCAGGTCCAAAGATCCCAATGCGAATTGGCATTATGGAGCCTAGTGGTCGCCTTTTGGATGTGGTCAGCAAGATCGGTGATATTCTCACTGGCATCAGGGATATATGTGCAACAGGCAGAGCCAATGAGGGCACATGTTTCCCCTTTTTCAACCAATATATAATCCAGAGCCATTCTGTTCTGGAAGGTAACTATGTGAATGGCGACCACCTCTGCTTTAAGCTCATTAAAAGCTAAGGTTGTGTTGTTTGCCACTTTCTCTAGGAGTGACGCCAGATGTCTGGCTTCAATGGTCAGACGGGCAGTTCCATAAAAGGGGCTGGATACAGCTAGAAACTGCTCAAACACAGTTAAAGCTCTCTTGGCACGAGCCCTGGGGCTGCTCAAATGGGGATGAGTGGAAGCGGTAGATGAAAGGAACAACATATCCTACATAGCAGCTACCAATCCAGGAGATTGACAGCCAAGATTAGGCCTTATGGCTGCAAATAAAGTAAGTGTCAATGTAGGTACTCAGGCGGTTCATCTGGGTGCCAGTCTGGAAAGTTCTAAAAGTGGTGTTGCCTACAGTCTTGTTGGGAGTCTTAAGGTTAAGCATACTTTCCCTCACTGTGGACTGAATTATATTTGAGGTAAGGAGCAGGGAATAGGTGCATCTGCTGAACCCAGCATTCCATCCATTGGGAGAGCTGCTCCTAAAGCAAATAGTTCCCACAGGTGTGCCCATGCCCGTGGTGTCCATAAGGACCTGAGCTGGGGGTGTATGCAAGAGGTTCTACCGGGGTTTGAACTAGCCCTTGTACTTGTCCAAGTCATAACCCGCTGATTTCCAGCGCTGGTGACTGTTATCTGTTTGGGTGAAGCTCAATTGCTCGAACCCACTGAGAAGTTGCAACATGGCCACTTCGGAGGACCAATTCCGTTCCAACCACAACTCAGCGGTGTCGGATTCATTGAATGGAATGGGTCGGAGGGGGATTCCCCTTTCAGAATGAATGGGAATATGAGTGTATACCCAGCACTAAGAGCAGTTACTTTCTTGTGCAGGAAGGTATCAGTAATGTAATTCCCGAACAACAGAGTTCTGTGCCCTGTACCCTTTGTCCCATTCATGCCCTATCAAAGTGTGCAGGGCCACGAGAGACACAGTAAAGAGACGGACAATCATTCTCCACATGGTGCAGCAGGTGGGCACGCTGGTGCTTCTGGTGTCTCCGGCTCAGGTTGCCCTGGTGATGGTGCCCTCTTGCAACCGGTTGTTTGTGTCCACTCAGGTACGCCTTTGACCTTGATGGCCGTCCGGGTCACCAGGAGAATGAGATATGGGCCTTTCCACCTAGGAGAAAGAGAACTCTTTTCAAATGAGTTTATCATCACATAGTCCCCTGGGTGGAACGGATGCATGGGGCTATCACTTGGTGTGGGAAGGGCCTCCATGACCAAATCATGATTGTGTGTGATAATCTGGCACAGTGATTTGGCATAGTTCAGAAGGGACTCATGATTGAGGAGCAGTGCCACATCTGCAGGAAATTTGAGGGGTCTGAGTCCTGTGGGCATCGGGCAACCCATGAGGACCTCAAAGGGAGTTAGTCCCGTTGTTCGGTTTACTTGCCTTCTGAGAATGTAAAGGGCTAGCGGCAACACCTCTGGCCAAGCAAACCTGTGTCCTGGGTGACCTTGATTAAGGTGGTTTTATGGGTGCCATTCATCTGCTCCACCATGCCCCAAGACTGTGGCTGATATGGAAAATGGTATTTTCATGCAATACCCTGAATTCTACTGACACCTTTAGTAACCTCAGTGGTGAGATATGTGCCTCTGTCACTGATAACACTATCTGGGACACCAAACTGAGGAATCACATCCTTCATGAGACATTTAATCACTGTTTTAGCATCGTCTTTTTGTGTAGGGAACGGTTTTACTCAGTTAGAAAACATGTCCACTAAAACTAGCATGTATTTAAAGCCCTGTTGGGTTGGCATATGAACAAAGTCAATCTGCAGGTGATGAAAGGGGCCATTAGGGACAGGCAGGTGATCATACTTGGCCAACGGTTTAGCATTATTATTTTGTAGGCATATCAGGCATCAGGATACTAGCACTACAGCTGCTGCCACCAGGCTGGGAGCATACCAGCTGTGTTTTACTGCATGTATGATCCCACACTCCCTGCATGGCTAACACCATGGGCAGCCAGTGCCAAAACGTGCAGACGTGATCGGGGGCAGACGATTCTACCATTCGGGTGTTGTACTAGCCCTAAGCTGCCTGATTCCCTAGCCCCTATACGTGCCCAACTATCTTTCTCAAATTGAGAAGTGTCCTGCTGAGCAGCTAGTATCCTATCAGCCACTAGGTCTAAAGTCTTTTCCCACTTTGAGAGCTTATGAGACATATACAGCTGCTTGTCCAGCCACCTGGTCCATGCAGGAATTCCCTTGGGAGACTGATTCATCCAGAGCAGCATGGGCAGCACACTTAATTATAGCCACAATAGAGGGGAGCATAACAGCCTGCAAGAGGTTGTTGATGAGCAGGGCATGTTGGAAGGGCCACCCAGAGGAAGTAATGAATCCTCGGTGTTTCCACAGGGCTCCAAAATCATGTACCACTCCAAAAGCATATGTGGAGTCAGTGTAAATATTAACAAACTTTTTGTCAGCTCGAACACAGGCTCTGGTAAGGGCAAACTATTCAGCCGCTTGTGCAGATGTCCCTTCCAGCAATGCAGCTGATTCTAGGGTTTGGAAAGGTGTGCATATCGTATATCCAGCTAACATTTCATGGTCCAAGGGCCGAAAAGTGGCACCATTGGTAAAGAGAATCACCATATCCCCCCCACCCAACCCCAGACAACCTCTTGGACCACATACAAGCAGTCATGGTTCACCTTGGGTGGATCATGGAAGACTGGGAGAAGGGTAGCTGGGTTCTGCCTGAGTGCACATTGTAGTGTAAGGTTTGTATGGGTTAGTAAGATGACCTCATAGCCAGTTCTCCATGATGCTGTAAACTGCTGGGTTGCCGCTGAATTTAGCAGCAGGGAAACCGAATAAGGCACGAGAATAATGCGTGGACAATCCATCACAATGGGGGTGGAATTTTCTCCCATTACAGCAGCAGCCGCCATGGCACGTAAACAGGCCGGCATTCCCCTTACAACAGGTGGCAACTGTACAGAATAAAAGGCTACAGGGCGCTGGAGATCCGCACGCATCTGTATCAGAATGCCGAATGCATATCTCTCCTTTTCATGCACATAAAGCTGAAACGGCAGTGTATAGTTAGGTATGCCCAGACCAGGAGCTGAGGCCAAACATTGTCTAAGTGTGTCAAAGACCTGTGACATTTCAGGCATCCATGTCACCTGGGCCGGCTGCTTCAACGAGGAAGCCTCATGGTGAGGCACATCAATAACACGATAGTCTGTTATCCAGTGTCTGCAGTAGTTCATCATGCCAAGGAAAGATAAAAGCTCAGTATGCGGAGTGGGAGGAGAGAGGTTAAAAAAAAAACAAAAAAAAAACACCGGATCATCAACGCCACACTCACAGGAATCCGATTCACGAGAGAAGAAGAAAAGGATAGCCAACTCCCATTCCTAGACGTGATGGTACAGAGAACACCAGACGGAGAATTCACTACAAGAGTATACAGGAAAGCCACACACACAGACCAAGTCCTAAACTATGAAAGTAACCACCCCAACACACACAAACGAAGATGCATCAGGACACTATTCAAAAGGGCCACAACACACTGCAGTACACTAGGACTGCAAAAAGAAGAAGAGGAACACCTATACAAGGTATTCGCCAGAAACGGATACCCGCGCAACTTCATCAGCAGATGCCTAAGAGAAAGACCACGGAACGAGGACATACCACAACCAAAAGGATTAGCCACACTACCATACATCAGGAGCATCTCGGAACTGACAACCAGATTACTGCGACCCCTAGGACTCATAACGGCACACAAACCAACAGCCACGCTCAGACAACAACTCACCAGAACGAAGGAACATCGCAACGTCCAACATGAAGTTTGTGGATGGGAGTGGGAGAGCCGTATTGAAGCACCCTGCAAAACCTCCCTCATGTGGCAGCCATGGGCATGTCGGGCAGAGGGGAATGGGTTGCTGACAGAGTAGGTGGCCAGCAAAGGCTGCCACTGCAATGGGAAAGTGGGTTGCTGCTGCTGAACTTGCTGAGGGGATGGAGCACGGCAGTCCTGCGTCCAGTGAACAAAGTTCCCACATGACCAGCACTGATCCTGACTAAGCTCCCGCTTCTGCTGCTTCCGGCCCTGCCGGCCCCTACCATACCATTTCCTCAGGCCACTAGCCCCAACCTGATACCATGCCTGTGTCAAGTGGGGAAATGGCTGTTTCTCTAATCGACAGTCAAAAAGACCCCACTGATCCATGTTAGTGAGAGAGGTGAGGAGCTGATCCCAAGTTTTAGATTACCAATCGTAGAGTCATAGAGATGTACAGTATGGAAACAGACCCTTCGGTCCAACCCGTCCATGCCGACCAGATATCCCAACCCAATCTAGTCCCACCTGCCAGCACCTGGTCCATATCCTTCCAAACCCTTCCTATTCATATACCCATCCAAATGCCTCTTAAATGTTGCAACCTGCACTCCAAGGTGTCTTTGTTCAGCAACACTCCCTAGGACCTTACCATTAAGTGTATAAGTCCTGCTAAGGTTTGCTTTCCCAAAATGCATCATCTCGCATTTATCTGAATTAAACTCCATCTGCTACTTCTTAGCCCATTGGCCCATCTGGTCCAGATCCTGTTGTAATCTGAGGTAACCCTCTTCGCTGTCCACTACACCTCCAATTTTGGTGTCATCTGCAAACTTACTAACTGTAACGTTAAGGGATTTGAAAGCATGGGCATGTCGGGGCTGCGTGCAATGAATGAGAGTTTGGGAGGCCAATTTGTCATTGGCTGTGAGTGGGCCTGCAGAGGATTCTCAAACCTCCTTGAAGCCGGCAAGAAAATCGGGGAATGGCTCATCAACGTTCTGCAGACATCGGGTAACATTCACCGAAGTCTGTCTGCTACCTCGTCCACCGAAGTCTGTCTGCTGCCTCGCAGCTGGCAAGATGATGGGCTGAACCTTGTCTCTAAGCCAGTCTGCCCGTGCCTCCCCAATATCCCACAGATCCGTGGGAAACACGAGGGAGCTCTTGACAGAAGCCTAGCGGGCCGCATATGCCAAATGCAGTAAAGTGTTAACATCTGTGGCAGGCAGTTGTAAATATCATAGGTTTGAACAAGCCAACCATAGAAGTAAGCGGGACGTTTAATTGGATTAGGTGCATCCTGAAGCATAGTACGGACCTCAGCATGATCCAGGGTTTATCAACAGGAACTTGCCCAATCATGAGATGGGGAGCTGAGGTCGAATGTTTTGCAACATCCTGGGAACAGAGAATCATGTCAGAATGGCCACCCTGTGTAGGAATGGCATTGTCAGTCGAAGAGGAGACTGCAATCTCCGAACTGTATCCTGGAGTACTTGCACTGGGACCATCGGCCAAGCACTAGGACCCTGCAGAGCACGTGAGGCAGTACCTGAGTGCTGTGGAAGGGCAGCTGCACCAGAATCCTGAGCAGCATCCCATTCATGCACAACCTCCCTGCACAGCTGAGAGGCCACAAAAACAGCAATTTCACCAACCTGAGAGTCCGGGCCTGGGCTAGGAACGGCAAGTTCAGGATACTGAGCAGAATAAGGCTGCGGTGCGTGGAAGGAGAGTCTGCAGGAGTAGAAACATCATCAGCTTCACTGGAACGCTGATAGCGGTTTTTGCCCTTCGGGGACTGATGGCCTTTAGCGACTTCCTTAAACATCTCCCGACACCAAAGCATGTACTCTGTATCCCGGAGGGATCCCCGTACCCACCCTCTATGTCCACGTGCCAGTAATCGATCTTATTGTACCGAAAAGAGCCGCCATAAGGCCAATTGCCATGGGACCATCTATACAAATCAGAGGTGAAGGGTATAACACACCGGCTGTCACCAGTCTCCTTCCAGTCAATGTCAACTGGCGAGTTTGGGGGCACGAGAGGGTCTCCTCCCTTACTCTTGCAATGGATATATTTACTATGGCATTTCATGGTCTTCCCTGAGGGAACAAAAGGATGTGGTCCAGCCTGCACAGCAGAATAAGGTTGACCTGTCCCGGGGCTGGTGCTTCAGTCTGACCTGTAGATTGACGCAATCCCATCTTCAGCTCCCTGGACCCATAGAACAGTCACCTGCAAACAAACAAAAATCACAAGACAACCAACACCCACAACACTAACTGCACAAACAGGCAGCATTGCAACCAATCCTCAAGGTCCTTCCAGCAGCTGTGCCTGGGGCCACAGCCCGTCTTCCGCCTTGCCCAGGGGATCAGCCCACAAGCTCAGGTCAAGTTAAGCCAAACAAAGCAATCTAATGTGATCTCTCCCCGATTCCATCTTGCATCAGGGGATCAGCCTCCAAGGGTCAGGTTAGGATCATGTGTGTTACCAATTGAAGAAAATTTGAGTGGCCCCCACACACCCTGACAGCTAATTGAACACAAGTTTAAAACTCCTGTCTTGTGGAAAAAGACAATGACAGAGCAGTCCGTAAAGGGGAACTGCAGATCCAGCAAGAACCTTGTAAACTAGAGGCTGAGCCGACTACACCAATTGTCGAAGAAAAACTCTTAAGACACAGACCTTGAGAACTGTCGAGTTTATTCCACGATATATCATGGGGAATTCACCGTCCTAACTGTGGCTCGGTGCTATTCCAAAGTACATCAGAACACTACAGCATGATATAGAGAAAACCAATAGGAGCTGATCATTAATTACAAGGCTTCGGTACTGAAGCTTACAAGATGGTACTGAATTAGAGGTCAGCCGTTTGGGTCAAAACTAAATACTATGACACATTCCACAGTGGACCAAAGTGAATGCTATCACCTGTGTTCTATTTACACAGATCTGTTAACACAAACCAGAGATGTCCTTAGTTAGCTGAGGACATGGCAATAATTTGTAGGGGAACAGGACTAATTGACAAGTCTCGATTCGCTTGACTGACTATGTTGCATGCACTGGCCATTCATCAAAGTGGGAAAAACACTAACTCAACAGGCTAGAGGCCTTGGACAGATAAGGCCTACTTTTAGCATTATCTCATAGTAAGGGATGTACAGCTAACATACCAACTCCTATTGCTTTACAAAATGGTTTCTCAGTCGGAATAGGAAAATGGCTTCCAGGCAAACCATGTCAAATTTTCGTCCACAATGAGCAATTACACTGCTGTCTGTGTCTCTTTACCCTCTGAGGCAAATATGAACAATTCCATTGCACTATTTCATGGCCAGTGTTTTGCACTCCATCAACCTCATTAAAAGAACCAGATTATATGATCATTACCACATAATAGCTTATGGATTTGTGCTTAGCACGAATTGGCTGCCCTGTTTCCCACAACTCTACTTACACTTCAGAGGTTTCTCAGTGGCTGTAAATTGCTTTAGGGCATTTTGAGGTCAAATTAGGTGTTATAGAAAAATGAATCTCCCCTTTCAAGTAAGGTGTTATATAAAAACAAATCTTTTTGTTAAGTAAGTGAGTGAAGCATAAGATCAGAAAGTGATGGAGAAACTCAGCAGGTCTGGCAGCAGCTGTGGAGTGAGCAACAGAATTAATGTTCAATTTTGACATAACTCTTCAAGCAGAGAACTTGGTGATTTCCTTTCCCTTACACTGTCCTGCGATACTTTGAATTCTTGTCATGAGTGCCCTTTATGCATCATGCATCATAAACTGATACCAATTAATGTTCTTTTAGCCACAATTTATTATTGGGAGACTTGTTTTGTTTTGTTTTGTTCCTCAGGATGTGCAGAAGAAAAATTAATAGCACAACAGACTCTTATCTTGCTGTGAGCCAGTTGCCACTTGCTGAGAGAGTTGCACGTGCTAAGAGAATATGACCTCAATGTCTTCATCTTCATTCTGGAAGAAAGCTAATGACATCTGCTAGTGTTATGCTCCATTAGTATTCATACCTGCAGCAGTTGGCATGAGGCTGGAGGGGATAAATTTGGAAATGTTACCAGACAGTCTGTGAAATAGTCAATCAAATAAGTGTATCTTTATGGAAATACCTTTCCATCTTTATTCTCAAATGTCAGTATATTCCATGTCAATGAATTTATTGATAATGGATTCATAGTTTTGTATTGTCATTTAGTAAGTATGTGATTGGTGGAATAAAATTGTGTTTATTCATATAGTGCTTGGCAGGAAGTATTGAACTATCAACATAATTGTATGCAATGAAAGAAAGTTCCAGAATATTTGAGCTGGCTGTTACAAATCTGCCAAGTGTTGTTGTTGTTATGGCCAATATTTGGCACCCTGCCATATTTGGTCAAGAAGAGGAAGGCTTGCCATCTTTCTCCCTGTATTATCTCTTTGGAAAAGACGGTACTGGGATTTTCCATTCTGGAGTTAAAGTCTGTCCTAGGTCATGTCACATTTGTCATGGACTAGGATGTGTTTTCTGGAGTGAGTGGTACTTTTTAGCTCATTTTATATGCAACTGGGCTCTCCGGTGACTTAAACAGCAAACCATGTTTAGACAGCAAGAGAAAGTAATGTATCCTGCTGGCTCCTACGAGGGTCAAAGATTGCCGTGTCACCCCAGACACCCCTTCACTCACTGCATGACAGGAACCCCAGAACAGGGTGTGGTTATTGCTCTCAATAACAACCTCCAGCCCCTGTCCCAAAATGTCTGTCTGGTATCATTAGATGGCTCTGCAGTTAATGATGCCTCGTTAGAGGATTTTTTCCAAGATGCCTTTGTGAGAAAAGAGATCCTCTTCCCATCAGAAAGGTAAAACAAGCCTTCCCAGAGCCAAATAGCGTGGATCTAGTTGCTTGGAGATCAGCACTCCGAGTAGGCATCTGCACGGAGTCATACAATGGCAGAGTCATAGAGTCATACAGTGGCAGAGTCATAAAGTCATACAGCACAGAAACAGACCCTTCAGTCTAACCAGTCCATGCCAAACATAATTCCAAACTAAACTACTCCCACCTGCCTGCTCCTGGCCCATATACCTCCAAACCTTTTCTATTCATGTATCTATCCAAATGCCTTTTAAATATTGTAATTGTACCTGCATTCCCCACTTCCTCAGGAAGTTCACTCCATATGCCAACCACCCTCTGTATAAAAAAAAATTGCCTGCCATGTCTCTTTTAATCTCTCTCCTCTCAGCTTAAAAACGTGCCCCCTAGTCTTGAAATCCCCTGTACTAGGGGAAAGTCAACTACCATTAACTGCATCTATACTTCTCATTATTTTATACACTTCTATCACGTTGCTTCTCAATCTCTGACACTCTGGTGAAACGAGTCCCAGCCTATCCAGCCTTTCTTTATAACTCAAACCTTCCATACCAGGCAACATCCTGGTAAATCTCTTCTGAAAGGTCTCCAGCTTGATAATGTCCTTCCTATAATAGGGTGACCAGAGGTGGACACAGTACTCCAGAAGAGACCTCACCAATGTCTTGTACAACCTCAACATGACCTCAACTCCTATACTCAAAGGACTGAGCAATGAAGGCAAGTGTGCCAAACACATTTTGAACCACCCTGTCTATATATGAAGCAAACTAGCAGGAGTTTTCAGAGATCCTGGACATGAAGTGAATGGACGATCTCCCACTTCACAGTCATATGGCCATCATTCAGTCTAATTCTGCCACTGTATAGCTGCATCATACAGACATGCCCACCTCACCATGTTGTGTACTGAAGGGCTGACACCCATCTTATTCTGCTAACTGGCAAAACTTCCTGAAGCACAACATTTTGTATGTATCTTCTCAGAAGGGCTGACCATGTGGCAGGGCTACCCATGCTCATCAAGCATTCAGAAATACCGTCCCATTACACTCTTCTTATTGTAGGTGTTACAAATGGAACAGACTTTACTATTTTCCTATGTAGTTAGTAAATAAAACACACATTTAACAGCCCAGAAACAATGGCTGCCATGATCATGAGACTGGCAGTAAACTTACAGAAATATCTTCAGAAGTCAAAGTCAGCAAATCAGCAACTCATGTACCTCTTAATGGATTAGAATGTTAACTATTGTGTTTTAAATTACTACAGAGACAGCCCGTCTCCAAGGAACTCACTGACATAAAACAGTTTCCAGGTTTCCCTATCCTGTAAGAAGTTGCGTTCATGGCCCCACTTAACCCCTGCGATGTACCGGAGACAGTTGGTTCCCCAGCTGTAAGCCTTTGTCTCAATGATGAGAGTTTATACAGCACCCATCCCCTCAAACGCCACAGGAGGGGAAGTGCTTGGGGCCCTACATATCACCTCTTTCATTCTGAGAACAGCTGCACATAGTTCTATTACGGAAGCGAATAACAGGCTGACCCACTGACCCTACTATTTGCTTTCCATCACAGGTAAGCACCACAGGGCATTGTCACCCTGCAAAATGATACTTTTATTTAAATTTGATAAATTTCCTTTGACATTTTGAGTTTCATTACAGCGTCCTATCGGGACTGTTTGCATTGATTTTATTTGAGTTTTAAGAATCAAACTGGCTCACAATATCTTGAAGATTTGGGGATTTAGGATGCACACAATAGAATCATCAAACAGGTCTTTTAAGCCACTGCACTGTCTGCTAGGCTGTTCTAATGTTTGCTGTTGGATGGAAATGCCTGTTGCACCTTGGTGCTAAGATTGCAGTATCTGTCAGTGCAGTTGGGGCCTCCCACAACCAGTGGCCAACATAGGGACTTGAATGTATGTACGGGTAAAGAAACGATGTTTTAATTTGATAAGTTTGCTTTAATTTTTTATTGATTTCATATGCTGTTATTTGTGTCTCTTTAAAAGGAGACTGGGTTTCTGCTGAGTGTTCATCAAGTTTGTGGCACTGATGCAGAAGTATTACCAAGGGAATTAGCTCATGGGCATCACTTAGGTTATTTGATCTCTAATAACAGGTGCTCACTGTACCTGGCCTAGAAGATCCTCACATACCACAGTTTGCTATTTTGGCAGAAAGGCTTTGAGAAATAGGACACACAAGTACTGACAGATTCTCTATGTAGATTAACAGCTAGGGATCAATGGCCTGAAGGCTGATAGCTTTACTCATTGTAACTCCGAGATAATTTCAGATAAATTCTTGTGGTGACATTACCGCCTGATCCCAAATGTTTTGCCAGGTTGCTAGGCTTTTCAATGAAAAGAAAATATGTTTTCTTTGGTTGCTGTGCACTCATACTAAAGCTTGCTCCTAAGAGGATAGATGGTGAAGCATAATATTTTGATCCTCATCTTTATCTAACTCACTGGTAAACAGACGTGCTTTCTTAGAAAATTGCCTGACTGGTCATTAAGAGTTTTAGGTGTTCCTTTGAAGCCATTCACTTTGTTAATCCTTTAAAAAGCAAAAAGCTACTGCAATCATTTATAAACTAGTGGTGCAAGAATTAGAAGAGTCAGGTGCTAGCACTGCAACAGAGGATACCAGCATGATTTTTTAATGTTTGCTGACCTCAATGTTTACACACCTGACCCTGACCAAAATAAATGATATCTCATGACCACTTGCTAGTTTTATCATCATAATTTTAGTGTGACTATTGTAAATATAAAGCTTTTGAATGTTCCATTATCAACATGGAAACAAGGAACACATTAATTTTCTAAATGTATTTCCCAGTTGTCTGCAGCGGTTACTTTGCATCATGCTTTTTGAGGGCCAGGTGGAGAAGCAGAATTTCAGAAGGGCTACAGCCCAGAAGGAGGCCATTCAGCCCATTGTGCCTACACCAGCTCTTCAAGTGAGCATCATTACCGAGTACCAATCTCCTATTGTTTCTCTCTGCCATTGCACATTATTTTTATCCAAATAATCATTCAATGAGCTCTTGAATGACTCAGTTGAACTTGCCTCCACCACACCACCAGGCAGTGCTTTTCACACCCGAACTACTCTGTGAATGAAGAAGCTTCTTCTCACTTCAATCTTGCTTCTCTTACAGATACTTTAAATCAACTCCTCTTATTCCTTCAAGCACAAACAGTTTCTCTGTATCTATCCTATACAGCCCACTCATGAATTTGCAAATACCAGATCTCCTCTTAGCCTTTTTCTTTCCAAGAAGAACAATTCCAACTTCAATCTGTTCTCATTGCTAAAGTTCCTCACTCCTGGATCCATTGTTGCAAATGAAATGATTTCAGAGAGACAGGTATCCCTTCACCAAGTCTCTCTTTATTTACACGTGAAGTGTCCCTGACACTGATCCAGCTCCCACAGAGCCAGCTTTCAGAGTGAACAGGATGTCTGACACTCCTGTTCTTAGCTTTTTTTACAGAACCTCTGACACTCCTGTTCTTATCTGCCAGCCAGGGCTCCCTGATTGGACCAGATCAATAGCCCCAGGCAGGGAACTCATATTCTATGGCTGACTTGGCTGACCTCATTACCATCACCACAGTAAACAGATTGTATTTGGTTTCAGGGACCAATCAGGCACACAGAAGTGGCAAGGCAGCAAAGAGTCAGTCATAACTACACCATCAGCCTACGTGGACTCATTAAAGGGAGAATGGCTGAAAACGCCACTCAGTGATTAGCATACAGGTGCTATTGGGTGTGTGCCAGTTGAAAGGAAAGTGTTCTAGGCCTGTTTGGGCAGTGTAGTGGGTCCAGTGTTGAAAATGTCAACATCCTCTGCAAGAAGGGCAGAGTGCCAGGGATAAGGAAGATGACAGTGAGGAATGAGAGGTAGGAGGCAATGGAAGTCATTACCTCAGTATTGAATCTAGTTTTTCTTTATTCTTTCATGGGATGTGGGTATCACTTGGAAAGAAGAAGTATTTGCTGTCCATTGCTAATTTCTCTTGAATTGGGTGGTTCGCAAGGCCATTTCAAAGGACAGTTATGAGTCAAACACACAGCTGTGGATCTGGGATTACAAGTAGACAGATTGACTAAGGAGAGAAGATTTCATTCCCTAACAAATGAGCCACTCTGTCTTTGCTCTGCTGCAGGAGGCTGTGTCCATCCAGATCTCACACCTAACAGCATACAACCTGCTGATGGCCATTAGTTACCGTGGCCGTGAATGGATGTGCTTGGATTCTGCCAAGTACAGGGCGTCATCAATTGCACCTGTGATGTGGCCATCAAGGTACTGGGTAGCATGCCAGTGAGATACATCAACAACCCCAGGGCTTCCCATTCCTCAATATTAAACTAGTTTACAACTAAGCACATATTTCTCACATGTGCTCACCCTCTTTCCTGGCAGCTGCTATACTAGAATAGAATAGAATACATCAAATCCATACAGCATGGAAGCAGGCCTGTCAGCCCACTTCAACTCTCCAAACAGCATCCCACCCAGATCCACCCCCCTACCCTATTCCTGTAACTCTGCACTCCCCATGGCTAACCCACCGAGCCTGCATATCCCTAGACACTGCAGGGCAATTTAGCATGGCCAATCCACCTAACTTGCACATCTTTGGATTCTGGGAGAAAACTGAAGCACCCAGTGGAAACTCTCACAGACACAGGGAGAATGAACAAATCTCACACAGACAGTCACCTGAGAGTGCAATTGAACGCGGCTCCCTGGCGCTGTGAGGCAACAATGCTGACCATACAGCCAATGTGCTATCCTGAATGCAACCCATACTACTTCATCCTTTAACAGCCCTAACCAATACAGTTCTTCATTCCACTCTGTGGATAGATACTAGGAAACAGAGGTTATGCCTTGAAGAAATACAAGACTCTGGGACAGAGCCATAGAGGGACCAGAAGTGACACCATTTCATCACAAGGACTACCACTGACCAGACCACTTGGCTTCTGAAGGTGCCTTTCTGATTGACTGAACTGTTTACTTGACGCCCTGTAGTACACCCCTGCAAGGGCCTTTTGAATTGTACTGATCCATTGCACATTTCATTACATGGTCCTCCAGAGAGGAGTGTACCTTCGGGAGCATGAGCCCCTAAAATGACCCAGGTCACCAAAGGAACAGCAAGAGAAGAAGCAGGACGAGGTTCCCTGGCTGCATAGGGAGATGGCCAGCTGTATACTGTCAAACTCAGGGATCATCTGACTCAGGCCCACTTCAGCCCAGTGCTTCTAACCCAGAAGGCCACTGTGGTCCTGAGCTGCCATTGAAGCAGCCTGAAATGTTTAACAAGCCTTGCTTTTTGTCCATCTCTTCATCCTTTTTTTCCCCAATGTTGCTATTAAACATTGGAAGCTCATACAACTGTAAAATAGTATATTTACATTGTACTATTTTAAAGAAAATGTGCACATTTTTCCAGGAAATATGCCTCATTGACCCACTCAGTGCTTAGCCCAAAATGATGACCTCAGTCTTTCTGCCCAGTGCTTCCCTTGTTTGGCTGCGGAGATGGCGGCAGCCTGTTCTTGATGCAGATGACAGCAGTCCTTGTTGTGGAGTTGCCAGTGGGATCACCTCCAGAGGTTTCTGCGCTGTTGTCACTGGAGGATCATCCTCATTCTCTGGATCTGAGAGGAGGGTTCCCCATTCTGCTGTGCTTTTCCCCATTCCCCATTCTGTCCGTTTGCTGCTCAAGGTCTTATTTAGTTTGGAATGTTATTGTAGTATCATCAACATAAAGTAACTGCACACAGCTGCTGTCTGGCAAAGAATGTGCCCTTTTATGGGAGATGATGGGATAGTGGCAATGTCACTGCACTGTCAATCCAAAAGTACAGAACCTGGGGACATGGATTCAAATCCCCCTGTGACACTTGGTGGAATTTGGATTCAGTTAATATATCTGGAATATAAAGTTGGTCCCCATAATGGAGGCATGTAAACCATCACTGGTTGTTGTAAAAACCTACCAAGTTCACTAACGTCCATTATGGAATAAAATCTGCTATCCTTACTCAGTCTGGCCAACATGCAACTCCTGACATCCAGAAATGTGGTTGACTCTGAAATGACTGTGGCAATTAAAGGTGGGGTCTGAAAAATGTGTTGTTGGAAAAGCACAGCAGCTCAGGCAGCATCCAAGGAGCAGGAGAATTGACGTTTCGGGCATAAGCCCTTCTTCAGGGAATAAAGGTGGGGTGACAAACATGGGGATTTCAACATCCCATAAAATAATAAACAAAAAGATGTGAAAGATACTGAAGAATAGTTACTTGTTGAGATACAGAAAAAAGGATGCTGATGTCTGGGAAATTTTTGACAGCATGCTTGGAACTTGGCTATAGACCAGAAATCATGCAGTAGTTTAGCAAAAGCTGTGGAATCATCAGGCAGCAAGACTTACCCTTGCGAAGGTCAATTTTTTTTCTCATGTCCAAGCATGTTGGTCAGCTGACCATGTAAATAAACAGTGACAGCCCAGAGTCTGACAATTCAGTTGAAGTCCCAGACTTTTTTACTGATCCACTTTGATCGCTGGATCTTCAAAGGTGGGGTGAAATAGGACCTGGTTGGGTTTTTATAACAATTAACAATAGTTTTGTGGTCACCATTACTGAAACTATCTTTCAATCCTGGAATTTTTTAATAACTGAATTTAAATTTCACCTGCTGGACTTGAATCTATGACACCAGAGCATTAGGCCGAACCCCTAGATTCCTGGTCGAGTAACATTGCCACAATGCTACCGTCAGTCCTCCCCATTAACACATTGGTGTACTGAAGCAAAATCACCATGGCCTAGGGACCATGCCTGGGAGTTCCTGGTCAATGGCTTGGAACACAGACTTTTCTGTTTCGTCAATGGCTGATGTAAAGCAAAGGTGCTTTTGTTAAAATATGTGATTAAATTTAGATAAACAAGTAATATAATAAATCTCTGAATTGCATGATACATTATAAACATTTCTTGAGCACTGTCCTTGGCTTTTTTTTAATTGAACAGCTATGCTTCTTAGATTTGATATTGAATTTCACATTAACACCAAGGTTTTTCTCCAATAAATGTAAGATTGACAATATCCAATAAAATGAATTCATTCCATTAGTTCAGCTTTAAAAACAATAGGCTGAAAATTAGAGTTGGCAACTAGAACTGAATAAATGCTTAACAGAGTCATGATACATCACCTGCTATTTTAACAAAGGAGATTACTTTTTTAAAATGCTAGGAAAAGAAAATACTTATAAATTGTTACCTGCAGCTGGACTATATTTTTAGGTAGAATAACAGATACATTTATACATTGGTTTGAAGTAAGGAGCAAAAAGTTTTTAAAATGTAGTATTAAACCAGGGAAGGGAAATATTTCCTAGAGTGTGTTCAGAGAATTTTCTACAGCACTATGTATCTAGACCAATGGGAAGAGAAACACAGTTCAGTCTGGTTCTTGGGAATAAACTGGCTTAAGTGGATCAAAGACAGAAGTCACATGACACTAGGTTATAGTTCAACAGGTTTATTTTAAATCGCAAGCCATCAAAGCACTGATTCTTCATTAGGTGAAGTGGATCAATTGTCAGTTGAGGAATATTTAGAGGATATTATATCATAATGTTTAGATAGACCATGAAAAAGGATAAGAAACAATCCAGGATAAGAAAAATCACTGGGGAAAACCAACATCAGTGAAGCAAGATTGGATCTGGCCAAGATAAATTAGGTTCAAAGATTAGCTAGTAAACCTCTAACTGAACAATGGACTGTCTTTTAAGACACAGTTGAAATCAAGTTAAAATATATCCCCATGAAACGACAAGATAGTGAAACAAATCCAGAGCTCCCTGGATGACAAAAGGATAGAGATTAGAATAAAGCAGAAAAATCTGCTTATGACAGATGTTGGCTGGATAATACAATTGAGCACTAATGTTTCCAGGGAAACTGAAAAAGCAAATAAAAAAGTAAAAGAAACAATATGAGATGTGACTGGCATGTAATGGGGAACCCAAAAATCTGCCATAAATATTAAAGAGATGGCTAAAGGAGGTCTGCAATTAATTAGGGAGCAAAAATAGGGAAGCAAGAGCTGTAGGTGAGCTAATAACTAAATATTTTGCATCTAACTCAAGGAAGACAATGCTAGACAGGTTATGGTGAAAGAGGAGATCATGCAGACATTTGAAGAGTTTAAAACCTGTCTGCATTTGACAATACTAAGGTACCATGAATAGCCAAGATGTATTCAAAGGTACTAAAGGAAGTGAGAGAGGAAATTGCGGTGATACTGGCCATCATTTTCCAATTTTCTTTAGACTCATAAGTGGTGTCAGGGAATCAGAGAATTTTAAATGTTACACTCTAATTCACAAGATCATGCAAAGTTGATGTGATGGTTAAGAAGACACAACAACACCTCTGCTTCTGAAGGTAGCTCAGGAAATTTGGCATGTCCATAAGACCCTCACCAACTTCTACAGATACACCATTAAAAGCATACTGTCTGGGTTCATAACAGCCTGGTACAGCAACAGCTCTGCCCAGGACAATAAGAAACTACAGAAAGTTGTGTGCACAGCCCAGACCATCACAGAAGTCAACCTTCAATTCATGGACTCCATTCAGATGGCTCGCTGCTGCAGAAAGGCTGCCAATATCATCAAAGACCCATCTCACCCCAACAATGATCTCCTACAACCTTTTCCGCCAGGCAGAAGATACAGAAGCCTGAACACATGCACTAGCAGGTTCAGGAATAGCTTCTCCCCAGCCATTATTA
Source organism: Chiloscyllium plagiosum (assembly GCF_037043375.1). NCBI lineage: Eukaryota > Metazoa > Chordata > Chondrichthyes > Orectolobiformes > Hemiscylliidae > Chiloscyllium > Chiloscyllium plagiosum. The sequence continues at coordinate 89,328,353 of NW_028270143.1, forward strand.
GACTGATGAATGAATTCTCTAGCCTCAAGAATACTGACTTTGCGAATCTTAATCTTGTGTAGCGCACACCCTGTGCAATCTAACCTGTAGGCCTCTATCTAAGTCTTTTCACAACCTCTGATCTGTACATCCTTGCTGATTACGATCTGTCTGTACTACTCATAAACAAGACTTTTCACTGTACTTCGGTACACGTGACAATAAATCAATCAATTAATCAATCAGTAACTATAGGCCAAAGAGTTTGACCACAGTACTGAGGAAGCTTTCGAAAGGAGAATTTGGGACAAAATTCATTGTCACATGGAGAAAATGGTACATGTTTATTAAGGAGACCCAGCATAGATTTGTTGAGGTTCAATAATGTTTAACTAACTTGCTGGAGGCTTTTGAAGCGGTAATAGAGAAAACGATGATGGCTATGTTGTTAATGTAGTGTACATGGAATTCCAAAAGGCATTTGGTGAAATTCTACACTATGGGCTTGTGAGCAAAGTTAGAGCTCATGGAATGAAAGGAACAGTAGCAACATGGTTCAAAATTAACTGAGTGACAGTAGAGAAAGGGTTGCATGTTTGTTTTTTAAAATTTAAGGAAGGTTTAATGTGGAGTTCCCCACCAAATGGCATTAGGACACCTGCTTTTTTTGACATATATTAATAATCAAGAATCTTGGCATATTGGGCACTGTGCATTACCTGAAGTCATTGGAGAGGGTATGGAAAGCATTTATGAAAATGGTTCAACAATGAAGAACTTCAGTTATATAGAAAGATTGTAGAAGCTGGAAACTTACATTTTCCCCACATGACTATGGATTGTGGTCTAAATTCTTCTGTCCAAAAGCTTCTCTGGCAATGGGGTTATACTCACTGGCAATGCTGCTTGTCGTTGCTGAGCTTTGCACTCTCTTTTTATCAAAAGTATACACTTGTAATTTTCTTGTCATCTGGCAGCAGTCAGGTGTGTAAGAAAATTTGGAAAATTATAGCCAGTGTCGAGAACTGAAAGATATACTTAATTCATACTAATGGATGTGATAGAGAAGAGAATTAATTCTTTCTGCTGATTGAGTACTGTAAAGGAATTGTGCTGGGATGGGATTTTTATTATGTGTTTTGAAATCTTTCAAATTATTATATGTAAATAGCTTTGTTTGTATTCTTTTGCAAAACAATTTCTGTTTTGTTAAAACCAAGTCTGCAGCATTGCATGCTTGTGTCTCAGTGAAAGACCACCACATTAAATAAAAATGAAACAAAATAAGAGCTATCAAGTCAGATTTCAGTCTGGCATCTGACATGTATGTAATAACATCAGCTGGAATCATATCATATTCCTGACTTGTGCCTTGCAGATGTTGGACAGGCATTGAGAACTGTGAGGGGGTGAGTTAATCATCACAGAATTTCTAGCCTCTGACCTGTTTTTCGAACCACAGTATTTATGTGGCCAATCCTTTTCAGTTTCATGTCACCAGTAGCTCCCAAGATGTTATTAGTAGAGATTCAATTATGGTAATGCCACTGAAGTTCAAGGGGCAATAGTTGGATTTTCTTGTGTTGGAGATGGTCATTGCTGGAACTTGAACTTGTGTGGAGTAAATGTAACTTACTGTCACATATGCACACATAAGGCTTCAGTATCTGGGGAGCTGTGAATGGTACTGAACATTGTGCAATCATTAGTGAACATGCTCAATCCTGACCTCTAAGGAAGGAAAAGTAATTGATAATACAGCTGAAATCTTAAGTCTAAGACATTACCATGAGGAACTCCTGCAGTGATGGCCTTAGACAGTGATGATTGTCCTCCAACAACCATGATCATCCTTTTTAGAGCTAGCTATCCAATGGAGAGGTTTCCCTCTTCCTATTCACACCAATTCTGCTACAGCTCCTTGGTGCCACACTCAGTCAAATCTGGCCTTGGTATTAAGGGCAGGAGAAAGTGAGGACTGCAGATGCTGGAGATCAGAGTTTAAAAATGTGTTGCTGGAAAAGCGCTGCAGGTCAGGCAGCATCAAAGGAACAGGAGAATCAACGTTTCGGGCATAAGCCCTTCCTCAGGAATCCTGAATTCTTCAGCATTCCTGAAGAGGAGCTTATGCCCGAAATGTCGATTCTCCTGTTCCTTTGATGCTGCCTGACCTGCCTGCGCTTTTCCAGCAACACATTTTTAAACCTTGGTATTAAGGACACTCAATTTCACCTCACCTCTGGAATTCAGCTCCTTTGACCTTGTTTAAACAAAGGTTGTTATGAGGTCAGGAGACTGATAATCCAGTAATTGAATGAGTTGAATTTGCCCTGCATTTGTAGACAGGACACACCTGGACAAATCTCCCTGTTGCTGCTTAGATGCCAGAATTGTAACTGTACTGGAGCAGCTGGCTACAGTTTTGACTCGACTAGAGCATAATTCTTTTGTACTATAGCAAGAATATTGTAAGGGCCCATAGCTTTTGCAGTGTCCAGTTGCTTCAGCCATTTCTTGTTATTATATGGAATGAATTGAATTGGCTGAAGACAAGACATCTGTGAAGCTGTGGATCTTCGCAAAAGACTGGGGATTGAAGACTACTAGATGCTGAGGAAGTTGCTGATTGTCGCTGGAGCAATGGGTTGATCAAAGTCTCTGGGATACAGGGAGGGGAGGATGATACTAATGCCTCCTGGATGACGGAGCTTGAAGATGCCTGCATAGCACACGGTTGCTGGCTCCTGGATACTGATGTTTGATTTCTTAGATTCTGACAGACATTGTTCCTCTGAGGATAATTGCAGTTAGGGATTGCTGGAGGAAAGACCTTGGGATCGGGCATTGGGTTTCTGGCCACCTATTAATCATGCGAGTGTGTTAAACATTTTTTCTGTATCTGTGATATGTTCCGAAGTCCGGTCCTGCCTCCAGTTGCAGAATGATCAACTAATGGTCAACTTGTGTGAGACTTAGTCAGTTGGTTCAAGTTCCACCACCTCTTCCCTGCCCAGTCTTGAAGAACCCTGGCCATTTTTTGGGAGATGTTGTTGAAGCCTAGAATATATATCCACATTAGTAAAGGGGTAAGGATAGATTATTGGTGAACTCTGGAAGAGATAGTACAACAGATGAAGAGACACCATTGCAGGTGGCTGACTGTGACAAAGGCTGGAAGGATGAGGAACATTGTCTTCCCATGATCAGGTGTATGTAAATTGATTTCTTGATCACCTATCCCTCTAATAGTTCTGACCCTTCACATTCTTTGATTTGGGTTGAAGAAATGAACAGAGACAACCTCGAGAGGTGAGTGTCTGTGTTGTGATGAGTCACAATCATTTCTGAGTTCAGGTGCCTCAGGATCTGTAATGGTGCATGGATCAGTACTGTTTGTTATTTGTATAAGTTAGACTGAGATTTATTAGTTGCACACAGTCCTATAGGAGCTGAAGATTATTTCTATACCACAATAGATTCACTAAAGCATATATATTTTGTGACAAGGTACCATACAAAGTAGATATGAGTAATATTGTTGGTATCATGTTATCTTTGGGAAAATCATACAGAAAAGATGCTGTTGAATGTCAGAGTTCCATTGTCAGTGACATCAAGCCACTCACAATTTCTCAGCTAAACAGCTCTGGCACCTGTTTTTCTGCCTTTTTATTTTTCTGTGGTTATGAGTCCCTTGACTGTCTGTGGTTCTCTTCCAGTGGGTTTAATAGTCAATTGGCTGAATTCAATTTTCTCCCTGGCGGTTTTCTTGACAGAGTTGAATATTTTATCGAAGCCTGGCTGTGCTGTTTCATTAGTGGTGATTGCAATGAGCCCTCTGACTAAGTCCTACCATCCCTCCTTTTACTGTGCAATTGGGAGGACAGAGAATACATGTTAAAACTGTTTTCCTCATACTCACCACCTCTCATGTGGTGAGGATTCCTTCTAGCTTGCAAAAACCAGCCTTCCTGCTTATCTGCATAATATTCTAGAAATCTCTGTCCAGTCCACCCTGGTTTCATCACTACTTGCTGACTGCAAGGGCTTTTAAACTTTTTTTACTTGCTGGAATGATGTGTGGAGAAAGTGAAGACTGCACATTGTGGAAAAGCACAGCAGGTCAGGCAACATCCGAGGAGCAGGAGAATCGACTTTTCAGGCAAGAGCCTGACTCCTGACGAAGGGCTTATGCCCGAAACGTCGACTCTCCTGCTCCTCGGATGCTGACTGACCCGCTGTGCTTTTCTAGCACCACACTATCGCATCAAATATGTGTGCCAATGGGATTGAAAACATCATTGGGTGATGTACTTCAGTAATGAAGAAGATAGAAAATCTTCATAAATCCATAAAAATGTTGCTGGACAAAATGTACACTGTATGTTCATGATCAGCAGTAAGAGCTGGTGCTTTCCATTCACCTCACTGACAGTGAGATTTTGGGCATTTTTGAGTGGAGACTCATTCTTACCCTCAACCTAATCCTTGCAGTGATCTTGACAAGGGATCAGTGACATCAATAAGTGTGGCAAGAAAAACCTGAGAGCTGAACTTTGGCGATAGAAGGAATGTCCCACCACCCGTGTCAAAGAGGGATTTTACAGCCAGTGACAGACTCTGGGGCAGAAGATAGGATGCCACACCACTTCCTATAGATCTGTTGTTTGTTCTTTACCTTATCTGGAGAATATTTAATCTCCTGAATTTCTTTTGCAGAATAACTGTTCCCTGGGGTAATTCCAGCATTTGCGCTGCATGCACGAAGAGTGCTGATTGATTTGATTTGATTTGATTTGTTTATTGACTGTATTAAACTTCACAGTCATTCTTTTTAAGGGTTCCATTATGGGCCATGGGGCTGGAGGCCAGGCATGGGGCTGGGGGCCAGTCATGGGGCTACGGGCCAGGCATGGGGCTGGGGACCAGGCATGGGGCTGGGGGCCAGGCATGGGGCTGGGGGCCAGTCATGGGGCTGGGGGCCAGGCATGGGGCTGAGCGGCCAGGCATGAGGCTGGGGGCCAGTCATGGGGCTGCGGGCCAGGCATGAGGCTGGGGGTAAGACATGGGGCTGGGGGCCAGACATGGGGCGAGGGGGCCAGGCATGGGGTGAGGGGGCCAGTCATGGGGCGAGGGGGCCAGTCATGGGGCGAGGGGGCCAGGCATGGGGCGAGGGGGCCAGGCATGGGGCTGGGGGCCAGACATGGGGCTACGGGCCAGGCATGGGGCTGGGGGCAAGACATGGGGCTGGGAGCCAGACATGGGGCGAGGGGCCAGGCATGGGGCTGAGCGGCCAGGCATGAGGCTGGGGGCCAGTCATGGGGCTGCGGGCCAGGCATGAGGCTGGGGGTAAGACATGGGGCTGGGGGCCAGACATGGGGCGAGGGGGCCAGGCATGGGGTGAGGGGGCCAGGCATGGGGTGAGGGGGCCAGTCATGGGGCGAGGGGGCCAGTCATGGGGCGAGGGGGCCAGGCATGGGGCGAGGGGGCCAGGCATGGGGCTGGGGGCCAGACATGGGGCTACGGGCCAGGCATGGGGCTGGGGGCAAGACATGGGGCTGGGAGCCAGACATGGGGCGAGGGGCCAGGCATGGGGCTGAGGGCCAGACATGGGGTGAGGGGGCCAGGCATGGGGCTGGGGGCCAGTCATGGGACTAGGGGCCAGGAATGGGCCAGAGGGCCAGGCATGGGGCTGGAAGCCAGTCATGGGGCTGAGGGCCAGGTATGGGGCTGAGGGCCAGACATGTGGCTGAGGGCCAGTCATGGGACTAGGGGCCAGGAATGGGCCAGAGGGCCAGGCATGGGGCTGGGGGTCAGACATGGGGCTGGGGGCAAGATATGGGGCAAAGGGCCAGGTATAGGGCTGAGGGCCAGGTATAGGGCTGAGGGCCAGGTAGGGGCTGGGGGTCAGACTTGGGGCTGGGGGCCACGTATGGGGCTGGGGGGCCAGACATGGGGCTGGGAGGCCAGACATGGGGCTGAGGGTCAGGTATGGGGCTGAGGGCCAGGCATGGGGCTGGGGGCCAGACGTGGGCATACGGGCCAGGCATGGGCCAGGCATGGGGCTGGGTGCCAGACATGGGGGCGAGGGGGCAAGGTATGGGGCAGAGGGCCAGGCATGGGGCTGGGGGTCAGACATGGGGCTGGGTGCCAGACATGGGGCTAGGGGCCAGACATGGGGCTGGGAGGCCAGACATGGGCTGAGGGTCAGGTATGGGGCTGAGGGCCAGGCATGGCGCTGGGGGCCAGACGTGGGCCTACGGGCCAGACATGGGGCTGGGTGCCAGACATGGAGCTGGGTGCCAGACATGGGGGCGAGGGGGCAAGATATGGGGCAGAGGGCCAGGCATGGGGCTGGGGGTCAGACATGGGGCTGGGGGCAAGATATGGGGCTGAGGGCCAGGTATAGGGCTGAGGGCCAGGTAGGGGCTGGGGGTCAGACTTGGGGCTGGGGGCCACGTATGGGGCTGTGGGGCCAGACATGGGGCTGGGGGACCAGACATGGGGCTGAGGGCCAGGTATGGGGCTGAGGGCCAGGCATGGGGCTGGGGGCCAGACATGGGGCTGGGTGCCAGACATGGGGCTAGGGGCCAGGCATGGGGCTGGGGGCTAGGAATGGGGCTGGGGGCCAGTAATGGGGCTACAGGCCATGCATGGGGCTGGGGGCCAGACATGGGCCATGGGCCAGGCATGGGGCTGGGGGTCAGACATGGGGTGAGGGAACAAGGCATGGGGCTGGGGGCCAGTCATGGGACTAGGGACCAGGAATGGGGCTGAGGGCAAGTCATGGGGCTGACGGCCAGGCATGGGGTGAGGGGGCCAGGCATGGGGCGAGGGGGCCAGGTATGGGGCTGAGGGTCAGGTATGGGGCTGAGGGCTAGGCATGTGGCTGAGGGCCAGGTATGGGGCTGAGGGCCAGGCATGGGGCTGGGGGCCAGACATGGGGTTGAGGGCCAGGCATGGGTCTGAGGGCCTGTATGGGGCTGAGGGCCAGGCATGGGGCTGAGGGCCAGGCATGGGGCTGAGGGCCAGGCATGGGGTGAGGGCCAGGCATGGGGCTGGGGACCAGGCATGGGGCTAAGGGCCTGGCATGGGGCTGAGGGCCATGTATGGGGCTGGGGACCAGGCATGGGGCTAAGGGCCTGGCATGGGGCTGAGGGCCAGGTATGGGGCTGAGGGCCAGGTAGGGGCTGAGGGCCAGGTGGGGGCTGAGGGCCGGACATGGGGCTGAGGGCCAGGCATGGGGCTGGGGGCCAGGTATGGGGCTGAGGGCCAGGTAGGGGCTGAGGGCCAGGTAGGGGCTGAGGGCCGGACATGGGGCTACGGGCCAGGTATGGGGCTGAGGGCCAGGTAGGGGCTGAGGGCCGGACATGGGGCTGAGGGCCAGGCATGGGGCTGGGGGCCAGGCATGGGGCTACGGGCCAGGCATGGGGCTGAGGGCCAGACATAGGGTGAGGGGGCCAGGCATGGTGCTGAGGGCCAGGTATGGGACTGAGGGCCAGGCATGGGGCTGAGGGCAAGACATGGGGCTGACGGCTAGGCATTGGGCTGAAGGCAAGGTATGGGGCTGAGCGCCAGGTATGGGGCTGAGGGCCAGGCATGGGACTGAGGGCCAGACTTGGGGAGAGGGGGCCAGGCATGGGGCGAGGTTGCCAGGCATGGGGCTGAGGGCCAAGGGTGGGGCTGAGGGCCAGGTATGGGGCTGGGGGCCAGGCATGGGGTGAGGGGGCCAGGCATGGTGCTGAGGGCCAGGTATGGGACTGAGGGCCAGGCATGTGGCTGAGGGCAAGTCATGGGGCTGACGGCTAGGCATTGGGCTGAAGGCAAGGTATGGGGCTGAGGGCCAGGCATGGGGCTGAGATCCAGACATGGGGCTAAGGACGTGGCATGGGGCAAGGGCCAGACATGGGGCAGGGAGCCAGACATGGGGTTGGGGGCCAGACATGGGTCTGGGGCCAGGCATAGGGCGGAGGGCCAGACATGGGGCTAAGGACGTGGCATGGGGCGAGGGCCAGGCATGGGGCTGGGGGCCAGTATGGGGCTGGGGTACAGACATGGGGCTGAGGGCCAGACATGGGGCTGAGGGCCAGGCATGGGGCTGAGGGCCAGGCATGGGGCTAAGGGCCAGGCATGGGGCTGTGCGCCAGGGATGGGGCTGGGGGCCAGGCATGGGGCTAAGGACGTGGCATGGGGCGAGGGCCAGACAAGGAGCTGGGAGCCAGGTATTAGGCTGGGGGCCAGGCATGGGACTGAGGGCCAGGTATGGGGCTAAGGGCCAGGCATGGGGCTGAGGGCCGGACATGGGGCTGAGGGCCAGGCATGGGTCTGGGGGCCAGGCATGGGGCTGGGGGCCAGGCATGGGGCTACGGGCCAGGCATGGGGCTGAGGGCCAGACATAGGGTGAGGGGGCCAGGCATGGGGCTGAGGGCCAGGTATGGGGCTGAGGGCAAGGCATGGCTCTGGGGGGCTAGGCATGTGGTTGTGGTGTCTTCATGGGTCTGGGGCCTAGTCATGGGGCCAAGGGCTGGGCATGGGTCTCAGGGCTGGGCATGGAGCCAGGGGCCAGGCATGGGTCTGAAGGCCAGGGATGGGGCTGGGTGCCAGGTGTACGGCTGAGGGCCAGACATGGGGCTGGGGGCCAGACATGGAACTGAGGGCAAGTATGGGGCTGAGGGCCAGGCATGGAGCTGGGGGCTAGGCATGGGGCTGAGGGCCTGGCATGGGGCTGGATGCCAGGCATGGGGCTGAAGGCCAGGCATGGGATTGAGGGGCCAGAAATGAGGCTGAGGGCCAGACATGGGGCTGGGGGCCAGGCATGGGGCTGCGGGCTAGGCATGGGGCTGGGGGCCAGGCATGGGGCAAGGGCCAGACATGGGGCGTGGAGCCAGGCAGGGGGTTGGGGGGCAGACATGGGGCGAGGGCCGGACATGGGGCTGGGGGCCAGGTATGTGGCTGGGGGCCAGGCATGAGGCTGGGGGTCAGACATGGGGCTGGGTGCCAGACATGGGGCTAGGGGCCAGACATGGGGCTGGGAGGCCAGACATGGGCTGAGGGTCAGGTATGGGGCTGAGGGCCAGGTAGGGGCTGAGGGCCGGACATGGGGCTACGGGCCAGGTATGGGGCTGAGGGCCAGGTAGGGGCTGAAGGCCGGACATGGGGCTGAGGGCCAGGCATGGGGCTGGGGGCCAGGCATGGGGCTGGGGGCCAGGCATGGGGCTACGGGCCAGGCATGGGGCTGAGGGCCAGACATAGGGTGAGGGGGCCAGGCATGGTGCTGAGGGCCAGGTATGGGACTGAGGGCCAGGCATGGGGCTGAGGGCAAGACATGGGGCTGACGGCTAGGCATTGGGCTGAAGGCAAGGTATGGGGCTGAGCGCCAGGTATGGGGCTGAGGGCCAGGCATGGGACTGAGGGCCAGACTTGGGGAGAGGGGGCCAGGCATGGGGCGAGGTTGCCAGGCATGGGGCTGAGGGCCAAGGGTGGGGCTGAGGGCCAGGTATGGGGCTGGGGGCCAGGCATGGGGTGAGGGGGCCAGGCATGGTGCTGAGGGCCAGGTATGGGACTGAGGGCCAGGCATGTGGCTGAGGGCAAGTCATGGGGCTGACGGCTAGGCATTGGGCTGAAGGCAAGGTATGGGGCTGAGGGCCAGGCATGGGGCTGAGATCCAGACATGGGGCTAAGGACGTGGCATGGGGCAAGGGCCAGACATGGGGCAGGGAGCCAGACATGGGGTTGGGGGCCAGACATGGGTCTGGGGCCAGGCATGGGGCGGAGGGCCAGACATGGGGCTAAGGACGTGGCATGGGGCGAGGGCCAGGCATGGGGCTGGGGGCCAGTATGGGGCTGGGGTACAGACATGGGGCTGAGGGCCAGACATGGGGCTGAGGGCCAGGCATGGGGCTGAGGGCCAGGCATGGGGCTAAGGGCCAGGCATGGGGCTGTGCGCCAGGGATGGGGCTGGGGGCCAGGCATGGGGCTAAGGAAGTGGCATGGGGCGAGGGCCAGACAAGGAGCTGGGAGCCAGGTATTAGGCTGGGGGCCAGGCATGGGACTGAGGGCCAGGTATGGGGCTAAGGGCCAGGCATGGGGCTGAGGGCCGGACATGGGGCTGAGGGCCAGGCATGGGTCTGGGGGCCAGGCATGGGGCTGGGGGCCAGGCATGGGGCTACGGGCCAGGCATGGGGCTGAGGGCCAGACATAGGGTGAGGGGGCCAGGCATGGGGCTGAGGGCCAGGTATGGGGCTGAGGGCAAGGCATGGCTCTGGGGGGCTAGGCATGTGGTTGTGGTGTCTTCATGGGTCTGGGGCCTAGTCATGGGGCCAAGGGCTGGGCATGGGTCTCAGGGCTGGGCATGGAGCCAGGGGCCAGGCATGGGTCTGAAGGCCAGGGATGGGGCTGGGTGCCAGGTGTACGGCTGAGGGCCAGACATGGGGCTGGGGGCCAGACATGGAACTGAGGGCAAGTATGGGGCTGAGGGCCAGGCATGGAGCTGGGGGCTAGGCATGGGGCTGAGGGCCTGGCATGGGGCTGGATGCCAGGCATGGGGCTGAAGGCCAGGCATGGGATTGAGGGGCCAGAAATGAGGCTGAGGGCCAGACATGGGGCTGGGGGCCAGGCATGGGGCTGCGGGCTAGGCATGGGGCTGGGGGCCAGGCATGGGGCAAGGGCCAGACATGGGGCGTGGAGCCAGGCAGGGGGTTGGGGGGCAGACATGGGGCGAGGGCCGGACATGGGGCTGGGGGCCAGGTATGTGGCTGGGGGCCAGGCATGAGGCTGGGGGTCAGACATGGGGCTGGATGCCAGACATGGGGCTAGGGGCCAGACATGGGGCTGGGAGGCCAGACATGGGCTGAGGGTCAGGTATGGGGCTGAGGGCCAGGTAGGGGCTGAGGGCCGGACATGGGGCTACGGGCCAGGTATGGGGCTGAGGGCCAGGTAGGGGCTGAAGGCCGGACATGGGGCTGAGGGCCAGGCATGGGGCTGGGGGCCAGGCATGGGGCTGGGGGCCAGGCATGGGGCTACGGGCCAGGCATGGGGCTGAGGGCCAGACATAGGGTGAGGGGGCCAGGCATGGTGCTGAGGGCCAGGTATGGGACTGAGGGCCAGGCATGGGGCTGAGGGCAAGACATGGGGCTGACGGCTAGGCATTGGGCTGAAGGCAAGGTATGGGGCTGAGCGCCAGGTATGGGGCTGAGGGCCAGGCATGGGACTGACGGCCAGACTTGGGGAGAGGGGGCCAGGCATGGGGCGAGGGTGCCAGGCATGGGGCTGAGGGCCAAGGGTGGGGCTGAGGGCCAGGTATGGGGCTGGGGGCCAGTATGGGGCTGGGGTACAGACATGGGGCTGAGGGCCAGACATGGGGCTGAAGGCCAGGCATGGGATTGAGGGGCCAGAAATGAGGCTGAGGGCCAGACATGGGGCTGGGGGCCAGGCATGGGGCTGCGGGCTAGGCATGGGGCTGGGGGCCAGGCATGGGGCAAGGGCCAGACATGGGGCGTGGAGCCAGGCAGGGGGTTGGGGGCCAGACGTGGGCATACGGGCCAGGCATGGGGCTGGGGGCCAGACATGGAGCTGGGTGCCAGACATGGGGGCGAGGGGGCAAGGTATGGGGCAGAGGGCCAGGCATGGGGCTGGGGGTCAGACATGGGGCTGGGTGCCAGACATGGGGCTAGGGGCCAGACATGGGGCTGGGAGGCCAGACATAGGCTGAGGGTCAGGTATGGGGCTGAGGGCCAGGCATGGCGCTGGGGGCCAGACGTGGGCCTACGGGCCAGACATGGGGCTGGGTGCCAGACATGGAGCTGGGTGCCAGACATGGGGGCGAGGGGGCAAGGTATGGGGCAGAGGGCCAGGCATGGGGCTGGGGGTCAGACATGGGGCTGGGGGCAAGATATGGGGCTGAGGGCCAGGTATAGGGCTGAGGGCCAGGTAGGGGCTGGGGGTCAGACTTGGGGCTGGGGGCCACGTATGGGGCTGTGGGGCCAGACATGGGGCTGGGGGACCAGACATGGGGCTGAGGGCCAGGTATGGGGCTGAGGGCCAGGCATGGGGCTGGGGGCCAGACATGTGGCTGGGTGCCAGACATGGGGCTAGGGGCCAGGCATGGGGCTGGGGGCTAGGAATGGGGCTGGGGGCCAGTAATGGGGCTACAGGCCATGCATGGGGCTGGGGGCCAGACATGGGCCATGGGCCAGGCATGGGGCTGGGGGTCAGACATGGGGTGAGGGAACAAGGCATGGGGCTGGGGGCCAGTCATGGGACTAGGGACCAGGAATGGGGCTGAGGGCAAGTCATGGGGCTGACGGCCAGGCATGGGGTGAGGGGGCCAGGCATGGGGCGAGGGGGCCAGGTATGGGGCTGAGGGTCAGGTATGGGGCTGAGGGCTAGGCATGTGGCTGAGGGCCAGGTATGGGGCTGAGGGCCAGGCATGGGGCTGGGGGCCAGACATGGGGCTGAGGGCCAGGCATGGGTCTGAGGGCCTGTATGGGGCTGAGGGCCAGGCATGGGGCTGAGGGCCAGGCATGGGGCTGAGGGCCTGTATGGGGCTGAGGGCCAGGCATGGGGCTGAGGGCCTGTATGGGGCTGAGGGCCAGGTATGGGGCTGAGGGCCAGGTAGGGGCTGAGGGCCAGGTAGGGGCTGAGGGCCGGACATGGGGCTGAGGGCCAGGCATGGGGCTGGGGGCCAGGTATGGGGCTGAGGGCCAGGTAGGGGCTGAGGGCCAGGTAGGGGCTGAGGGCCGGACATGGGGCTACGGGCCAGGTATGCGGCTGAGGGCCAGGTAGGGGCTGAGGGTCGGACATGGGGCTGAGGGCCAGGCATGGGGCTGGGGGCCAGGCATGGGGCTGAGGGCCAGGTAGGGGCTGAGGGCCAGGTAGGGGCTGAGGGCCGGACATGGGGCTACGGGCCAGGTATGGGACTGAGGGCCAGGTAGGGGCTGAGGGCCGGACATGGGGCTGAGGGCCAGGCATGGGGCTGGGGGCAAGTCATGGGGCTGACGGCTAGGCATTGGGCTGAAGGCAAGGTATGGGGCTGAGGGCCAGGCATGGGACTGAGGGCCAGGCATGGGGCTGAGGGCAAGTCATGGGGCTGACGGCTAGGCATTGGGCTGAAGGCAAGGTATGGGGCTGAGGGCCAGGCATGGGGCTGAGATCCAGACATGGGGCTAAGGACGTGGCATGGGGCAAGGGCCAGACATGGGGCAGGGAGCCAGACATGGGGTTGGGGGCCAGACATGGGTCTGGGGGCCAGGCATGGGGCGGAGGGCCAGACATGGGGCTAAGGACGTGGCATGGGGCGAGGGCCAGGCATGGGGCTGGGGGCCAGTATGGGGCTGGGGTACAGACATGGGGCTGAGGGCCAGACATGGGGCTGAGGGCCAGGCATGGGGCAGAGGGCCAGGCATGGGGCTAAGGGCCAGGCATGGGGCTGTGCGCCAGGGATGGGGCTGGGGGCCAGGCATGGGGCTAAGGACGTGGCATGGGGCGAGGGCCAGACAAGGAGCTGGGAGCCAGGTATTAGGCTGGGGGCCAGGCATGGGACTGAGGGCCAGGTATGGGGCTAAGGGCCAGGCATGGGGCTGAGGGCCGGACATGGGGCTGAGGGCCAGGCATGGGGCTGGGGGCCAGGCATGGGGCTACGGGCCAGGCATGGGGCTGAGGGCCAGACATAGGGTGAGGGGGCCAGGCATGGGGCTGGGGGCCAGGCATGGGGCTACGGGCCAGGCATGGGGCTGAGGGCCAGACATAGGGTGAGGGGGCCAGGCATGGGGCTGAGGGCCAGGTATGGGGCTGAGGGCAAGGCATGGCTCTGGGGGGCTAGGCATGTGGTTGTGGTGTCTTCATGGGTCTGGGGCCTAGTCATGGGGCCAAGGGCTGGGCATGGGTCTCAGGGCTGGGCATGGAGCCAGGGGCCAGGCATGGGTCTGAAGGCCAGGGATGGGGCTGGGTGCCAGGTGTACGGCTGAGGGCCAGACATGGGGCTGGGGGCCAGACATGGAACTGAGGGCAAGTATGGGGCTGAGGGCCAGGCATGGAGCTGGGGGCTAGGCATGGGGCTGAGGGCCTGGCATGGGGCTGGATGCCAGGCATGGGGCTGAAGGCCAGGCATGGGATTGAGGGGCCAGAAATGAGGCTGAGGGCCAGACATGGGGCTGGGGGCCAGGCATGGGGCTGCGGGCTAGGCATGGGGCTGGGGGCCAGGCATGGGGCAAGGGCCAGACATGGGGCGTGGAGCCAGGCAGGGGGTTGGGGGCCAGACATGGGGCGAGGGCCGGACATGGGGCTGGGGGCCAGGCATGGGGCTGGGGGCCAGGCATGGGGCTGGGGGCCAGGCATGTGGCTGAGGGCCAGACATAGGGCTGGGGGCCAGACATGTGGCTGAGGGCATGGCATGGGGCTGGAGGCCAGACATTGGGCTGGGTGCCAGACATGGGGCTAGGTGCCAGACATGGGTCTGGGGGCTAGGAATGGAGCTGGGGGCCAGTCATGAGGCTATGGACCAGCCATGGGGCTGGGTCCAAGCATGGGGCTATGTGCCAGGCATGGGGCTGAGGGCAAGACATGGGGTGAGGGGGCCAGTCATGGGGCTAGGGGCCAGGAATAGGGCTGAGGGCCAGGCATGGGACTGAGGGCCAGACATGGGGAGAGGGGGCCAGGCATGGGGCGAGGGTGCCAGGAATGGGGCTGAGGGCCAGGCGTGGGGCTGAGGGCCAGGTATGGGCCTGGGGGCCAGGCATGGGGTGAGGGGGCCAGGCATGGTGGTGAGGGGGCCAGGCATGGTGCTGAGGGCCAGGTATGGGACTGAGGGCCAGGCATGGGGCTGAGGGCCAGGCATGGGGCTGACGGCTAGGCATTGGGCTGAAGGCAAGGTATGGGGCTGAGCGCCAGGTATGGGGCTGAGGGCCAGGCATGGGGCTGAGATCCAGACATGGGGCTAAGGACGTGGCATGGGGCAAAGGCCAGACATGGGGAGGGGAGCCAGGCATGGGTTTGGGGGCCAGACATGGGTCTGGGGGCCAGGCATGGGGCTGAGGGCCAAGCATGGGGCTGACGGCCAGGTATGGGACTGAGGGCCAGGCATGGGGCTGAGGGCCAGTATGGGGCTGAGGGCCAGGCATGGGGCTGGGGGCCAGGCATGGGCTGGGGGCCAGACATGGGGCTGAGGGCCAGGCATGGGGCTGAGGGCCAGTATGGGGCTGAGGGCCAGACATGGGGCTGAGGGCCAGGCATGGGGCTGGGGACCAGGCATGGGGCTAAGGGCCAGACATGGGGCCTGGGGCCAGACATGGGGCTGAGGGCCAGACATGGGGCTGAGGGCCAGGTATGGGGCTGAGGGCCAGGTAGGGGCTGAGGGCCGGACATGGGGCTGAGGGCCAGGCATGGGGCTGGGGGCCAGGCATGGGGCTGGGGGCCAGGCATGGGACTGAGGGCCAGGCATGGGGTGAGGGGGCCAGGCATGGGGCTGAGGGCCAGGCATGGGGCTGAGGGCCAGGTATGGGGCTGGGGGCCAGGCATGGGGCTAAGGGCCAGGCATGGGGCTGAGGGCCAGGTATGGGGCTGAGGGCCAGGTAGGGGCTGAGGGCCAGGCATGGGGCTGGGGGCCAGGTATGGGGCTGAGGGCCAGGTAGGGGCTGAGGGCCAGGTAGGGGCTGAGGGCCGGACATGGGGCTACGGGCCAGGTATGGGGCTGAGGGCCAGGTAGGGGCTGAGGGCCAGACATGGGGCTGAGGGCCAGGCATGGGGCTGGGGGCCAGGCATGGGGCTGAGGGCCAGGTAGGGGCTGAGGGCCAGACATGGGGCTAAGGACGTGGCATGGGGCGAGGGCCAGGCATGGGGCTGGGGGCCAGGCATGGGGCCGAGGGCCAGTATGGGGCTGAGGGCCAGTATGGGGCTGAGGGCCAGGCATGGGCTGGGGGCCAGGCATCGGGCTGAGGGCCAGACATGGGGCTGGGGGCCAGGGATGGAGCTGGGGGCCAGACATGGGGCTGAGTGCCAGGTATGGGGCTGGGGGCCAGACATGGAGCTAGGGGCCAGACATGGGTCTGGGGGCTAGGAATGGAGCTGGGGGCCAGTCATGAGGCTACGGACCAGCCATGGGGCTGGGTCCAAACATGGGGCTACGTGCCAGGCATGGGGCTGGGGGCCAGACATGGGGTGAGGGGACAAGGCATGTGGCTGGGGTCTAGGATGGGGCTCGGGGTCAGACATGCGGTGAGGGGGCCAGTCATGGGGCTAGGGGCCAGGAATAGGGCTGAGGGCCAGGCATGGGACTGAGGGCCAGACATGGGTTGAGGGGGCCAGGCATGGGGCGAGGGTGCCAGGCATGGGGCTGAGGGCCAGGCGTGGGGCTGAGGGCCAGGTATGGGGCTGGGGGCCAGGCATGGGGTGAGGGGGCCAGGTATGGTGCTGAGTGCCAGGTATGGGACTGAGGGCCAGGCATGGGTCTGAGGGCAAGTCATGGGGCTGACAGCTAGGCATTGGGCTGAAGGCAAGGTATGGGGCTGAGCGCCAGGTATGGGGCTGAGGGCCAGGCATGGGGCTGAGATCCAGACATGGGACTATGGACGTGGCATGGGGCAAGGGCCAGACATGGGGTGGGGAGCCAGGCATGGGTTTGGGGGCCAGGCATGGGGCTGAGGGCCAAGCATGGGGCTGAGGGCCAGGTATGGGACTGAGGGCCAGACATGGGGCTAAGGACGTGGCATGGGGCGAGGGCCAGGCATGGGGCTGGGGGCCAGGCATGGGGCCGAGGGCCAGTATGGGGCTGAGGGCCAGTATGGGGCTGAGGGCCAGGCATGGGCTGGGGGCCAGGCATCGGGCTGAGGGCCAGACATGGGGCTGGGGGCCAGGGATGGAGCTGGGGGCCAGACATGGGGCTGAGTGCCAGGTATGGGGCTGGGGGCCAGACATGAAGCTAGGGGCCAGGCATGAGGATAGGTGCCAGGCATGAGGATGGGGGCCAGGCATGAAGATGGGGGTAGGGTTTGAGGCTGGGGGCCAGGCATGGGGCTGGGGGCCAGGCATGGGGCTGGGGGCCAGGCATGGGGCTGGGGGCCAGGCATGGGGCTGGGGGCCAGGCATGGGGCTGGTGGCCAGGCATGGGGCTGAGGGTTAGGCATGGGGATGGGTGCCATGGGGCTAGGGGCACTCCATCCTCTCCACCGATGCCCTCGCCACTGTACCTTGCCAATTCAGACCCCACCGATGCCACTGGATATTGTACCATCCCAAACTCCACTCTGATGCTGCCATGATTCTGCTTCAAGCCTATCTTACCAATGCCGTCGCTGGTGATGCTGTTGGGTCTCATATTGGTCCCAACCCCACTTCTGCTACTGCCTCCATGAATCTGCACTTGACACTGAGGCTGTCTGGACCCAAACGTGCCTTCCACGCTGCCCACCACAAATCTTGCTGCTCGGCCCATTCACTGCCGCCAATGCTGCCACCACCAGCGACCTCTTCACCAAGAGGCAAATAGAATAAAAAAGAGAAAAAACTGAGAGAAGAAAGAAAAGAAACAAAAATAAACTTGGACAGAGGGATGATACCAGGGCTCAGAAGACCTCCTTCACAACCACTGACCGGAAGTGGTTGTCAAGTGGACTCTGATTGGTAGCAGCATTACATCAACAATGCACCCATGAATACTGATTGTCAGTTTACTGCCAGGCTTTGTTTAAATTTAAAACCAGGCAGATTGACTCTGATTGATCTGGTTATTGCTGTGTTAAAGAAACCAGCCAATTCCTGTCACCTATTTGTGGAGTTGACATGGGTGCACTTTGCAAACATGTTCTTTCTGACGGTCGAGAATAAGGGCCCTACATACTGAAAATCCAAAATTGATTTGCACACTCCAGGTTATCTAGCAAATGGTGTCCATTTGAAGCGTCACATCTAAAGATGGACATTGTGTTGCAAGTTTTGCAACTGTTGGCTGTTTGAGCTTGGTCAGTGCTTTAGTAGTTGTGAACAGCTGGTGGGATATGCTGTTTGATATAATCCACCAGTCTTTGGGACGTAAGGACTACATACCCAGCATCATTGAAGACTTCAAGCTATTAAAAGGGAAAGACAGAGTAGAAAAAGAAAACATGTTTCCACTGTTTGGGATTCTGGAAGAATGAGGCATGGTCTGAGAATTGGGGATAGTCTGTTTAGGAAGCACACGAGTGTTAGATGTTTGAGCTCTCTTCCACAAACTGCAGAGGATTCTGCATCAGTTGTTAATTTTAAATATGAGAACTTTTGTTAAGCAAATGTTTTTAAGGACTATTTAAGAAAGGTGGTAAGTAAAAACCAGGGAACTATAGACCGGTGAGCTTGACCTCGGTGGTGGTCAAGCTGTTGGAGGGAATCCTGAGGGACAGGATGTATATGTATTTGGAAAGGCAAGGACTGATTAGGGAGCGTCTACAGGGCTTGGTGTGTGGGAAATCATGTCTCACAAACTTGATTGAGCTTTTTGAAGAAGTAACAAAGAGGATTGATGAGGGCAGAGTAATGGACGTGATCTATATGGACTTCAGTAAGGCGTTCAACAAGGTTTCCCATGGTAGACTGGTTAGCAATGCTAGATCGCATGAAATACAGGGAAAACTAGCCAATTGGACATAGAACTGGGTTGAAGGTAGAAGACAAAGGGTAGTGGTGGAGGATTGTTTTTCAGACTGGAGGCCTGTGACCAGTGGAGTGCCACAAGGATCAGTGCTTTTCTTCATTTATATAAATGATTTGGATGTGAACACAGAAGGTATAATTAGTAAGTTTGTAGATGACACCAAAATTGGAGGTGGAATGGACAGCGAAGAGGGTTACCTTAGATTACAGATGGAGTTTAATTTAGATAAATGTAAGGTGTTGCATTTTGGGAAAGCAAACCTTAGCAGGACTTATACATTTAATGGTCAGGTCCTCGGGAGTGTTGCTGAACAAAGAGACCTTGGAGTGTAGGTTCATAGCTCCTTGAAAGTGGAGTCGCAGGTAGATAGGATAGTGAAGAAGGCATTTGGTATGCTTTCCTTTATTGGTCAGAGTATTGAGTACAGGAGTTGGGAAGTCATGTTGCGGTTGTACAGGACATTGGTTAGGCCACTTTTGGAATATTATGAGCAATTCTGGTCTCCTTCCTATCAAGGATTTACAAGGATGTTGCCAGGGTTGGAGGATTTAAGCTATAGGGAGAGTTTGAAGCGGCTGGGGCTGTTTTCCCTGGAGAGTCGGAGGCTGAGTGGTGACCTTATAGAGATTTATAAAATCATGAGGGGCATGGAAAGGGTAAATAGACAAGGTCTTTTCTCTGGGATGGGGGAGTCCGGAACGAGAGTGCATAGGTTTAGGGTGAGAGGGGAAAGATATAAAACAGATCAAAGCGGCAACATTTTCACACAGAGGGCGGTGTGTGCATGGAATAAGCTGCCAGAGGAAGTGATGGAGGCTGGTACAATTGCAAAATTTAAAAGGCATTTGGATGGGTATATGAATAGGAAGGGTTTGGAGGGATGTGGGCCGTGTGCTGCCAAATGGGACTAGATCAGGTTGCGATATCTGGTTGACATGGATGAGTTGGACCGAAAGCTCTGTTACCATGCTGTACATCTCTATGATTCTATGCATTGAAGGGGCGGCACAGTGGTTAGCACTTCGGCTTCACAGCACTCGGGACCTGGGTTTAATCCCATCCTCAGGCAACTGTCTGTGTGGAGTTTGCACATTCTCCACGTGTCTGTGTGGGTGTCCTCTGGGTGCTCCGGTTTCCTCCCACAATCCAAAGATGTCCATTATAGGTGAATTGGCTATGCTAAATTGCCCATAGTGTTCAGGGATGTGTAAGTTAGGTGGATTAGTCAGGGGTAAATGTCAGGGGTAAATTCCTGAAGAAGGGCTAATGCCCGAAACGTCGATTCTCCTGTTCCCTAGATGCTGCCTGACCTGCTGCGCTTTTCCAGCAACACATTTCCATCTCTAAATGTAGAGTAATAAGATAAGGGGATGGGTCTGGCAGGTTTACTCTTCAGAGGATCGATGTGGACTTTTGGGCTGAATGGCCTGTTTCCCTGGATTCTAAATACATATACTATGTTACTCATTTGTAAAATAGGCAGAATGTCTTTTTTGGTTTCGCCTTGTTCATGGCAAATAGTACTGATGTTGCTACTGCATAGTAGCAATGTGAAACAGCTAGCCTCAATTCTCGCTCATACTTTTCGGTACCTTAACTTACTAGGGTAATGTGAGATAGACTGGTGAACAAATGGCTCGGGCATATTTACAAGGCCTGCAGTAAGAACAATCTTACAAGATGTGATACTATAGGAATCCCAGTGTGTATACTGACCAGTGAAGGTAAGTTTACACTGAAGGTAGGTTTGCATCAGAAGTAGTACAGAATCCATTTTTCAACTGGAACATCAAAGAAAGGGAGCTTATTTCACCAATCTTTTTCAAGCATGAATTTAAGTGCAGGATGGAGCCCATTGAGAAATGTAGGGAAATTCTTACATGTAGCTGCAGATGAAAGTATAGCAAAAGAATTGTCTACATATTCGGAATATTCGAAGGATTGGAGGTTAGTTATCATTTAATGGAAGACATATTTCTCATGAAATCTGACAATGGGTGCATTCTCCCTGGCAACACCTCTACCAATCAGAGTCTACTTGTCAACCAGTCAACACTCATGCAGTATGAATGGTGGTTTTTCCTTTATTTTGGTATTCTTATGAAATGTCCTGATGATAACAAAATGAAAGCTTAGATGAAAATGTGTATTTTTTTCAGCTGTACTCTAGTTCTGTACAATCAAACCCCTATTTGTACACCCGAGACAGAGGTACAAGAATCAAATTTGAAATATCAACATCATAGTTCACCTTGTTGACAAGACAAGAGCAGGTAAGCTTCGTATGAAATTAAACCTAAAGATGTGCTGGTTCTCATTTTGAAATGTATTGATAATGTAAAACTGGGAAAGAATCCGACAATTGAATAGGCGCTTATGCAAGTTAAAGATTGAAAAGCTTAGTCTACTCTACACTACACTTAATCTGAACTGTGCAATTTTCTTTCACTTTTCAACTTGACCCACTGCAATGCTTCAATCATAAACAGAATCTGTTCAAAACACACCCACACCATAAGGTCACTAAAGTGGAAGGAGTTTAGCACACAATGAATGATATTACTAAATATGTAATAAACTACTCTGACTATGTCCTCTCTGAAACCAAGGAGTTTGGCCTTACACATCATTTCAATTTTGGTGTACCTTCAACTCACAACAAATTCCTCTACTCCAAGAAACTCCATCACAAGCCAATGCCCACTGAAAATGATGAGTCCATGAATGTGTGCCTAACTGATCTAGCACAGATCCAGCTTATTGCTGGATTTTCTGAATGACTTGTCAGTTTTCACATGCAGCGTTAATGTCTAGTATTGTTATGATGCCTCAAAGTCAACTTGCATTTACATACCAATAATTCTGACAAAGGCAGTGGAATAGTCATCCTTAACGTGCATGACTATACCTAAGAAGGGCTTATGCCCGAAACGTCGATTCTTCTGCTCCTCAGATGCTGCCTGGCCTGCTGTGTTTTTCCAGCAACACATTTTTCAACTCTGGTCTCCAGCATCTGCAGTCCTCACTTTCTCCCACTTTTATACCTAATACATGCCATACTTGATGTCAATTCCAAATTTGTATCCATCTGGCCTGCCATTCAGCATGACCGGACAACTTTCCTGGAAAACAAGCTAAAAAAAAAAATCTGTTGTACTTGTGTAAGTCAACCGACTGCTGAATGATCCCATGTGATGGAGTTTATCCTCACGGCTCACTGTGTCCTAGTATCAAATTAAAAACCAAAAGAATTGCGGGTGCTGGAAATCAGAAACAGAAACAGAAATTGCTGCAAAAGCTCAGCTGGTCTGGCAGCATGTGTGGAGAAACATCAGGGTAAATGTTTAAGGTTCGGTGACCTTTCATCAGAACTCAGGCCATTCTGAGGAAGGGTCACTGAAGCAGAAAGGTTTACTCAATGTCTCTCCACAGACGCTACCAGACACATTGAGCTTTTCCAGCAATTTCTGGTTTAGTTTCGCAAAAAAATTTCTTTTTCAGCCCTATAGTATCTATGACCCAGCTTTGTACAACTTGAACTGGCCAATTGGTTGGGCAAATTGTGATATGCATTTTCGAGCTAGTTTTCCACTTACACAATGAAGGATTCCATTATACTTGAGAAGAGCATATTAACATCAATGCAGTATCTATATGTTCATTTGACATTGCTATTCTATTCTCAAACATATCACTCAAGGAAGCCATAAAAATCTAAACTGCAACACTACATCTTGCCAATCTGGATACATCACCATTTCATGAATCAGTATTTGTTGAACTTAGAAAGTCGGCAACATGTACAGTTGAGTTCAGTTTCGATGATATGCATACCCAAATAGATACAAACCATGAGATCTTCACTGGGTTTGGCTCTTACAAATATCTCTGTTGGATGTCATGAGAAACATGTCTTTGACGAAGAAACACCTAACATACAACTGTTGCATATTTCCAATAGGTAAAACAGATACTTGCCACATTTGAATTTGCAGCTGCATGTAAGAATATTCTTGTTGTCTTAATGGGCTTTACCCTGCATTCCAATTTGTGTCTGTACAGTGATTGGAACTATGGCCAATTAGATTTCATTGACTACGAGATCCTTGATTGAGGCAGTTAACTTGGGCCAATCAGGGAGCCCTGGCTGAGAGATATAAATAGGAGATTCAGAAGGTCTCCTCAATCTAGGGACTGGCACTGGCTGGTCACAACCTGTGTACTGTGCACATGTAAATAAAGGGTGACATGGTGATGGGATTTCAGCCTCTGACCAGTTATTTCAGTTTGGAAGGGAACAGTTAACTGATTTAGTTCTAGTTGTAGAGAGGGCAGTTCTTTACTTTTGTCTATTGCTGACTCCCATTTACTAATCAGCTTATGCACAGCTGTTTCCCAATAAGGCCAATCCTATACTGTATGGAGCTGTAGGAATCTCAAATGCTGAAATAGGGCACAAAGACATCCTCTTGGATATTGGTCACCCTGTTCAGTTAATTTCTCACTATATATCACAAATTCATGGAGGGCTCTGAGGTCCTGAAACATGGCCAGTCCACCTCTGATTAACTGGGAAGGAAATCCTTCAAAAAATATTAACTTTAATGCAACTTCATTGAGCATATTGAATAGCCCTCTTATGCAAAGTAGGTAATCTCACTGGATTATTCTATTTTGGATTAAGAATTCTGATTTCAAAACTTCATATTTAGTTTCTCACTAATAGGTAAAGGTCACTAATGAAATTTTCTGCAGATTCTCCTAAAAGCTGAACTCTTCTGTTAAATGGTGGTCTTCAAGTATATTTTTGTCCAGAATTGAAGCAAACATCAAAATCATTTAAGACATCTACATAAGCATATGTACTCTCTAATATTCTGTTGATTAATAACATTGCTTCAGTTGAATCCATTAAATATTGGAGTGTATTAACTGTTCAGCTTCAGGGTTTGGATTTTACTTTCAAGGCAATGGTGTATCTTAAGAACTTTTGCCCCTCAATCTTGTGTTCTGTATGGTCTTTCTCTGAACTTAAAACTTTGTGAAAGCATTATCTTTTTTTTCCTCACTACTTCTATTAATTCATATTCTTGTAGAGCTGGTTTAATTCTGTATCATCTTAGTACTACTTGTGATCTTTTGTACCTTAGCTCATACTCTTGCATTCAAACATGATGTTTAAATTCAATAACTGTACAGTTTACTAGTCTCTGTAAAAGTATTTCCGATATTGCCAATTTTTATACATTCTGTTTTGCAGTAATATTGCATTAATCTTTTCAACAAAACATTAAATTCTACAAGTAGTGATTTATTGCTTTCAACATTCAGAATTCTGTTTCTTTGCAATATTGTATCTCTGTACTGCTTGCTGGATTTTACCACCTTTTTTCTGGGTTTTGCTGCCTTTTCAACTGATTAAAATGGTGGTTAGCTGTCTTTTTCATGATTCCCAATTTCTGCAGCCAAAATGGAGATTGCTCAATATTTCAGAAGGAAACTGGTCGATTTCCTACTTTATATAGTTTAAGACAGCAAGCATTTTCTTCGACACTTTTTTTTAACATTATAAGTGCCACAGCCAAAACAATCTTCCCTCTGAAATCGCTGTTTAATTCACGAATACTGCTTGTTTCTCCTTTTTTTTAAACAACCTTTTCAGAGATGCTATTACACACCTCTGGAATAAGTGTGACTTGAATCAGAACCTTCTAGCTCAGAGGTAAGGGGCACTACCACTAGACTACAAGAGCACTCATAATAAATAGGATGCTCAGGAGCTGGACTGAATGCACCAGATCCCTATGAAGGCTAGTGTAGTACTCATTGTCTCCACCTGCAGACTGTGTATGTACCTACAGTGTGGGTGCAGCTCAATGCAACATTAACATAACTCCTTCAGAACCATTACTTATACAATATGGTGACAAAGGGATGGCATCATTCTATGTCAACATCATAACATAGACTTGGAAAATTAGCCAACATGTTTTACATCATACTATATTTTGCTCCTGAAGTTCACATAACAGAAGTTTAAACTTTTTTTAGTCACTTGTTTCCTAGTCTCATTTACTTTCTCTTGGCTTGACATTAAAAATTTTGATAATATGTTCAAAGTCAATGGAATGTATAAACTGTTGTGGAGGAAAATTGGCTGCCCATTTGTTTGGTTCCCATTTAGTTGCTGGCATAGATCAGTTTAGAGCTGAAAATGTGTTGCTGGAAAAGCGCAGCAGGTCAGGCAGCATCCAAAGAGCAGGAGAATCGACGTTTCGGGCATGAGCCCTTCTTCAGGAATCCTGAAGAAGGGCTCATGCCCGAAACGTCGATTCTCCTGCTCCTTGGATGCTGCCTGACTTGCTGCGCTTTTCCAGCAACACATTTTCAGCTTTGATCTCCAGCATCTGCAGTCCTCACTTTCTCCTCGATAGATCAGTTTAGACCTATTTCTTCACATCCTGTAAAAATGTTATAGACAACAAGAAAAGTAAATGCTGGCAGCTGTTTAGCTATTTCCAAGGTTTTTGTCAACACTTCACTCTATTGTATATTCTTGTTCAAGAGTAGTTTACTTATTGGTTTTCACAAGGCAAAAGATGAACTTTGTTATTTACCTGACTTTGCTGCCTGTGAATAATAGCATTGTGGGTCTACGTACAGCATGTGGACTGCAGCTCACCATCACCTTCTCAAGGGCAACCAGGGACAGGTGATAAATACTAGCTAGTCAGTGACCCTCTAGCCACACGGGTGTATAGAAAATAAACATAAATAAATAAGGGTTACTTGGCGGGTCTTTTTATTGTTTCCAGCTTGGCTAATTGAAAGCGGTTTACTCATCAACATTATGTTTCGCATTATTGTTACTATCACTAATGCATCCACATCCACTCAACTAGCATTTACAGCTCGGGCTATGGAGATTTGTGCTCATGGAAATGGCAGCAGTGTCATCTACAAAAGGAGCTCACTCCTCTGCTAGAATTCTTCATATGAACAATTGGTCCCCGCACACATCGCTTGATGTAGAATAGTCCTGATGTGGAGAAAAGAAGCTGTGTCACCAGCAATCATGTAACTTCATCCCAGGAGGAATTTGTCAAAGATCACCAAATCAGTAAGTCACCCGTGTTTCGTAGGCTCAAGGCATGTTGAGACGAGAGCAATGCCTGAATTTCAAATGAAATTTAAATTTTAAGAGATTGCTTGTGTACTTTGGGTTGAATTTACAAATTTCTCTATCATTAATGAATCTCTATGTGCATAAGTAAGTATTAAATTTCTAATGTTGCAACTATCAAGAAATTTTTAACAGTATTTTTGTCAATCTTGAGTATTGTGTAGATATGAAAGGAATCAGACTACCTGTCGTTACCAATTAGATTGGAGCTAGGGCCTTCTTGTGGAATTAGATGTCGGTCATTTCAGCTATGATAGAGGAAAGTAATGATCTGGAGTAAGTGTCACCGATATTCATAAATCATATACCACTGGAGGTGGCCATTTAGGCTAGCATGTCTATGCTGGCTCTTTGAAATAGCTATCCAATTTGTCCCACTCCCCTTCTCTCTGTCCATAGCATTTGCAAATGTTTCCTTTTCAAGTTTATATCAAATTTCATCATGCACCTTACGTGAGAGAATAATGAAGCCAATTTGTGAGTGGACTTCTTCAGCAACATATCAGCTACCTATAAAATTCAGCTGATACCTGCTGCAGGTTGATTTGTTAATTGTATAGAAACTGTACAAATTAAGTATAGGGTGAACTGCAATTTCTTTATGTTTTCAAATATGAAGTGGTACTCTACTTATTAATATTCTGGTATTTTGTAATGCTTCACTATTTAATCAAACAATCCTTGAAATTAATCAGGCAGCCTTTAGAACATAGTTAATGGACTGCTTTATTTTATTTAACAATTCACTTGAATTGGTGATTTGATTAATGGGAGTTCAATGTATTGATTGTTGTTAAAAAAGTTCAAGTGATAATTTACCTCAACTGACAAATTGTTTATAAATTTGAGGTATTAATTATTAGTTTAACATGTTTGTGTGTTTAACTTTCACATTTCAAGATTATTGTGGTAAAGTATGTTACTCAGTCATATCACTATTTTCTTTACAGGAGTTCATAATTAAAATGACTCACTTAACAAGAATAATTATTCTGAGTCGATTTACAATGTAACTATGTAGAGATAACAGTAATAATAAAGTATAATTAGTTTATTGCACAAAATTGACTTGTATTTTATCTGGATATATTAATTTATTTAGTTGTATTTCATCTGTTTGATGTTGTTTACTTTAAATGTTTATTAGAAAGTAGAAACATTAATCTAATTGCCTGATCACAGCAACAAATGATAAAGAAATCCTTGACTGTATATTTGTTCAAAAGAATGGTGAACATGGAAAGATTATTTGTTCCAGTTGTGACTTGTTGATAAATTGATCAGCAATGTGCTACCCCCAACGAGCTTGCCTGTGGATTTACTGTTATTCAAGCAGCTACAGAAATGAAAGAGACTGATGTTAAACCTTCAGTTAAACCTAGGCATGCCATGGACTCGAGCACCATATGGTCTTATGATCAAATTATACTGCAGCTTCTCCCTAGTGGCTTTCAATGAATAAACTACAGTTTAACTGGAATTGTAGTTTCTGATCTGACAAGTGTATTGGATATTAGCAAACATTGAAAGGTGATTTTTGATACCTTTAAAAGAAGTTAACTTTTAAAGATTTAACTCTCATCAAAATTAGAAGTGGTGGTAGAAACAGCAACATCCAAGAGTGACTAACAACAGATTATTAGTACACTTCTGTGTAAGAGTGCCTCACAATTACACCTCCCCTCAAATATTCATTAATTTAAAAAGCTGAGACGACTGTCAGTGGATTTAACTTTCCTCCACTTATCACCCAAGGTGTGTTTGTATTCTGAGACACGGATCAGAGGGAAAAGGGATTGAGGTGCATAGCACTGGCTTTCCATATCTTTTGAACTTTATGCACATATTCAAAATTCATGCACAAATCTGAGGCCTCTTCCAAAGGGGAAAAGACCTTACATTTGAAAAAAGGGTTAAAGTATTTAAGTATGAAATTAATAAGTTGGAAACGTCATCAATATGTCACTTACCTTCTATCGGGTTTCCCACTTGAAGAGTCATAGAGCTGTACAGCATGAAAATAGACCCTTTGGTCTAACTTGTCCATGCGGACCAGATATCTTAAATTAATCGTGTCCCACTTGCCAACATTTGGCCCATATCTCTCTAAACCTTTCCTATTCATATACCCATCCAGATGTTTTTTAAATGTTGTAACTGTACCAGCTTCCCTGCTTCCTCTGGCAGTTCATTCCATACTCGCATCACCCTCTGCGTGAAAAAATGGCCCTTTAGATCCCTGTTAAATCTTTCCCCTCTCACCTTAAATCCATGCCCTCTTGTTTTGGATTCCCCTACTCCAGGGAAAAAGACCTTGGCTATCCACTTTATCATGATTTTATAAACCTCCATAAGATCACCTCTTAGCCTCAGATGCCCTTTGATCAGATGGGTCAATAGGCCAAGGCAGATGGAGTTTCATTTGGATAAACCTGACCTGTTGCCTTTTGGAAAGGCAAGTCAGGGTAGGACTTATACACTTAATGGTAAGGTCCTGGGTGTGTTGCTGAACAAAGAGACCTTGAAGTGCAGTTTCATAGTTCCTTGAAAGTTGATTCCCAGATAGACAGGATAGTGAAGAAGGTGTTTGGTATGCTTGTCTTTATTGGTCAGTGCATTGAGTAAGAGGCTTGATCTCAATAGGTTGTATAGCAAATGAACTTCTGTGCTTGTACCAGACCTGTCAAAGCAGAGGGCTTGCTGACTGTACTTCTGTGTGGAATTGAGGTTGGAATCTGGAAGGTAGCAAACTCAAAGCCATTACTTCAGCTGTAGGCTTTCAGGGCTACAACCTGGGTACAGTTTACTTCTCTGCTTTTCAGGATAAGTTTGCTCGCTGAGCTGGAAGGTTCATTTTGGGTCCGCTATATGGATGACACCTTTGTCATCACTAAATGAAACAAATTAGAGGAAACCTTCAAGACCATCAATAATATCCTTAGTGGCATAAAATTCACAAAAGAGGAGGAAAACAACAACAAATTGCCATTCCTTGATGTCACAGTAGAGTGAACAAACAATGGGGAACTTCAAACCAGTTTCTACAAGAAAACAACACATATGGACTAAATACTGAACTACAGAAGCAACCATCCCAACACCCACAAACAGAGCTGCATTAGAACATTATATCAATGACAATGCAGCACTGAGGAGCTATGAAGAGCAATGGAAAATCACCTTTACAGTGTATTAAAAAAAACGGGTATCCAATGAAAACAGTCCTCTGATTTCTCAGCAACAAACCCAAACAAGTAGACAAAATGCATCCAGAAACCCAAGCCACTCTCCCCTACATCAAATACATCTCAGAAATGACTGCCAGACGACTCAGACCTCTTGGCATCATGGTAGCCCACAAACCCACCAACATACTGAAACAGCAGCTAATTAACTTGAAAGACCCTAATCAGATAACAAGCAAAATGAATGTCATTTACAAAATACCTTGCAATAACAGTAACAAACACTATATTGGACAAACAGGTAGAAAATTACCCACTAGGACACATGAACATCAACTAGCCACAAAAAGACATGACCCACTAGTATCCTTACGTACAGATGAGGAAGGACACCACTTCAACTGGGACAATACATCCATCCAAGGACAAGCCAAACAGAGACACGCACAAGAATTCCTAGAAGCATGGCATTCCAACCAGAACTCTATCGACCAAACTTAACGATTTCGACCCCATTTACCACCCTCTGAGAAAAGGAATAGGAAACAACATCACCAATGCAGGAAATGACATCACCAACCCAAGGAACCCGAAACACATAAATAGAAAGTGGGTCACTAACACCAGTGTTTCTTCAAACTCGCTATTAAGCTTCTTCATTTTGCTTGGATGTGCTAGCCCCCTTGTGATAGTCTGTACCTGACAAGGCTGAGTTTAGATTCTTTCAATTGTTTCATATTTTGGGTACATTCTGCAGGCATCCCATAAAAAATTGGATAAGTATCACTGGATATATTTGACAGTGAGCCAAGAAAGAAACCATGTGTTTCAATGAGCCAAGAAAGAAACCAATGGCACATTGAGGGAATGAATGGACTTTGTTGGCTCCATTAATTAGTACATTCACTGATATAGGTAAACATAGATAACAATTATGCCATACAAACAAGCAATGCCCTGACAAGATCCACTAAATCGAATAAAAAAAAAGGTTGTCCAATAGAAGTATCCTCTCCCATGTCAACTTGCTAAGAAAATCTTTAAAGCTGTTCAAGAGGTGAAATGTCCCCAGTGGCTCATGGGAGACTCTGGCATATAACCGGCCACATTGAATTCAGGAAGGGACTGAACACACCAAGAGACTTTGTCATGATTATACAGAGTCGAAGTCAAGTCTATGGAGGGAGGGCATAAACCTTCAAACAACAGAGATGAGTTTTCAAACACCATGTGAAAGAGTGTGCATAGTCAGCATTGGACTTAGTCATTTGGAATGCATCTAATTTGAATAGACTGTTTAGAAAGAAAAGGAGAAAGTGAGTTCTGCATATGCTGGACATTCCTGATGAAGGGCTTATGCCCAAACTGCTCCTTGGTTGCTGCCTGACTTGCTGTGATTTTCTAGCAACACACGTTTTGACACTGTTTAGAAAGAGAACAAAAGAAACAGACAACTTAATTTCCTCATTTAATGTTTGTTACTGAGTTGATTCCAAAAAAATTGTGTCAAAATGAAATAGTGAATGCATTGATTTTAATACTTTTCGAATGACTTTTTGATATGTTAGATGACACCGTAAAATGACCGATACCTTTATGTGATGTCAGAGAATGTATATGAAACTTTTTACATGTTGTCAGAAAACTTCAACACTAAGTAACATGATGGAGCTGTGCAAAATCTCATTAAATACACTATGTCAAAATATGGTCAATATGAAATATATGTTTCAATGAGCCAAGAAAGAAATCAATTGCACATTGAGGGAATGAATGGCCTTTGTTGGCTCCATTAATTAGTACA
This sequence comes from Chiloscyllium plagiosum, assembly GCF_037043375.1. NCBI lineage: Eukaryota > Metazoa > Chordata > Chondrichthyes > Orectolobiformes > Hemiscylliidae > Chiloscyllium > Chiloscyllium plagiosum. The sequence continues at coordinate 89,359,126 of NW_028270143.1, forward strand.
TTCACTGATATAGGTAAACATAGATAACAATTATGCCATACAAATCTGCATTTGATTGTGAAATCCAATGCTGCTTTGTCACCTGAGATTGCATTTGAATCATAGAATCACTAGACTGTGGCCATTTGACCCATCGAGTCCATACCAATTCTCTGAAAAGAGTCTCACCCAGACCCAATCCCATGGCTAATCTGACTAGCCTACACATCCCTGAACACTATGGGAAATTTAATACGGCCAATCCATCTAACTTGAACATAGAGTCATAGAGTCTCACAGCACGGAAACAGACGCTTCAGTCCAACCAGTCCATGCTGACCATAATCCCAAACCAAACAAGTCCCACCTGCATACTCCTGGCCCATATCCCTCCAAAACTTTCCTATTCATGTACTTATCCAGATGTCTTTTAAACCTTTTAATTATACTGGCATCCACCCCACTTCCTCTGGAAGTTCATTTCACACACAAACCATCCTCTGTGTTAAAAATTCCCCTCGTATTTTTTTAAAATCTCTTTCCCCTCACCTTAAAAATGTGCCCCCTTGTCTTGAAATCCCTCATCCTCAGGAAACGACAACTACTATTAATAGAGTCATACAGCTGTGGGAGGAAACCCGAGATCCTGAAGTAAACTCATGGAAAATGTGTAAACTCCACATGGACAGTCACCTGAGGATGGAATCAAATCTGGGTCCCTGGTGGTATAAAGCAGCAGTATTAACCACTGAGCCACCGTGCCACCCCACATTTCCAGCAAAAGCATTGGCAACTATTTAAGTGATAGAACCAATCATCAGGAATCGGAACTTCACAGTAACACTGACTGAAATTGCTTCTAATTTTAATCTCATTCCAAAGATAGCATCCAGGCAGAAAGGCCACCAGATTTCCTGCCCCTGTATTGTCTCCTCTTAGTGGGTTTCTAGTTAAGCTGCTCTTAAATCTTTAATCTGACACTCATTCACTCCTCAATTTTATCCATAACCTGCTTCATCATGCTATGTGTTTTAAAGGCCATAAGGCCATTCTATTGCCTGTCCTTCCGCCAGGAAAGAGAAAAACATGGTTATGGTGCACCAGTTAAAAGGTTCCAGCCACTTATGGGGCAGTCACTTTTTAGCAAAAGGGCAGAAGAAGCTGCGCAGATTCAGATTGTCAGCAGTGAGAAAGGCTCCCAGATTTGGGTACTTTCTATGAGGATGCTGATGGCAGAACTGAGTTCCAGTAGGATATTGAGGACATGTTCTTGGGTAGTGAGCCCTGTGTGAGGCAGGTGTAGTGCAAGCAAGGAGCTAATCCTCCACTGTCCAAGATCTCCCACAGAATGCAGTCAAAGTCTCAATGACCTCACAACAGTCACCAAGGTTAGTCAAGTATTTGAAGCAAGTGCACATTGTCTGTCACTTTAGCTTCACTGATCTTTTTTGTCTGAACTGCAACATTTCCATACAAAGAACACTCTCTTTCAAATAGTCAGCATCTTTCTCACTCAATGCCATCCTTTCAGTTCACTGTCCCTGCCACAATAGATTCTGCTATGTTGCAAGGGCAATTCAAAAGGACAAGAGACTTTAAAACTTCATTAATATGGCAGGCAGTCCAGCTAAAGTCTTATACAGCTGCAACATGATTTCCCAACCAGTGAAGGCAAGCATGCTGTATGCCTTTTAGCACCTTATCTACTTGTATAGCCATTTGCAGGTAGCTATGGACTAGCACTCCAAAATCTCTGTATATCAGCACTCCTAAGGGTCCTGCTATTTGACCTTCCAAAATGCATCACTTCCCAGTTGTCCAGATTCAACCCTGTCGTCCATTTCTCCACCCAACTTTCCAACTGACATATATCCAGCTGTAACCTTTGGCAAACTTCCTCACTATCCTCAACTGCACTGATTTTCATGTCATCTGCAAATTTACTAATCAGACCATCTTCATTTTCATCCAGATAATTTATATATGTATATATTACAAACAATACATGTCCCAGCACTGATCTTTGCCACTGGTCACAGACTTGCAGTCAAAAAACACCCTTCTTCAATTACCCTTTGTCTTCTATGAACAAATTGATTTTGTATTCAACTTGCCAACTCACCATGGATCCCGTGTGACTTAATCACCTGGACCAGCCTACCATGAGGGACCTTGTCAAACGCTTG